>NC_137231.1:26376918-26484418 GCF_949987685.1 Ammodytes marinus
ATTGATAGTGGCACTACGCATGCTGATGCTCTTTTAAATTTAAGGTAATGGGCCGAAAGTACAGTGGTTATTTGGGTAATGTCAGTGGATAAATGGCCGTTGCTTATACTTTAAAATTTGGATTTGAGAGAAGACAGTATGTAAGGATGCAAATATGTAGAAATAGGAAAAGTCAAAGAAATAAGAGTCAGAGAATATTCGGGAAAAATAAATGGTTGCTGAAGTAGAACAATGAAAGCATGTCTTTAGTTTTCTCAATCAAAACCTGTTGTGAGCTTCACCAGTTCAGTACTGTCTGTTGCTTTGGTCAGTATCATCAATTGTATGGCACCTCTAATAAGCTAATCAGTGTCATGTTGCCATACACATTGCAATAATGTAGCATTCTTCATGCCTTTAATAAAATCCCACTCCTGAATTCTTCAGAATCACCTGACATAGAAACGTGGAAGCTATAGAGAGAAGAGCCGAAGAGATGTGTAAAAAGACGGATGGATAGGAAGATAAATAGATAACTTGGCTCTCAGCCCATCTGGTGGTGAGCGAGACAGAAATGGGGGTCTCGGAAGGAGAACGAAAAAAGTGATGAGGAAAAAGGAGAGAGATGGATGAATAAATGGGCCCTCAGTCGTGTTCCAAGCTCTGGGAATATGATGGAACGAAAGAAAAAAGACATAGGAAAAGACATAGATAGATAGATGATAATGTGTTTTTTGCCTAGTTCAAAACCATGGCAATGTGAAGGGAGCGAGCACGAGATGGATATGGATAGATGGATGATAATGGGATTTCTGTCTAGTTGTAAGCCAGGGGACTAAGCTTTATGTTTGTTGTGTACTGACTGACTGAAAGCTGCTTACAGAGCATACACTGTGCTAAGCCCAACGTAACATTAGTTATTTACTGTAAGCCGGCACATAACCGTGCCCCAGCGCATTCAAATTATTGAAGGCATGTGAGTGACTCCCTCATGTCTGATGCACATTTGATAAAATTCCATTGGTTTCTATCTTGTGAATTCTACTGTTGTGGCTCATATAATATCTCACATATGCGTACCCCACAGCCTTACATGTGTCCATCTGGATATGTGAATAATCTTAACAATTCCTTGCCTTCATAAGCATTTATCTTTGTATTTCAACACATTTTGTTTTATTTGTGTGCAGTCCGAAACATGCACAAATATTTCATAGTGGAGCTTATCTACATAAAACAAGAACAAAAATAAATTGTCATTTTCTTTAGCCTGGTGAGACCATCCTGATCTCACAAGCTATAAGGCCAATCAGGACTGACCTCACATTCCCTTAGTGGAAGGCAGCCCTTGATTGGTTCTTGTAGTCGTCAATCTAGCCTTGTGAAACCAGCGTTAGTGGACCAATCATGGGCTGCCTTCTACTAAGGGAGAAATATTAAGTCAGATAGCCTGCCCTGATTGGCCAGGTCAATTTTTGACCCGCCTTTCTCCCCATGGAGATTGGAGAAAGCCCAGACTGATGTGCGGGAGGGAAACTAATGTGAAGGTCACAAAATCAGGCCGGTTTCCTCAGGCTAGATTCCTTATGGTACAGCTTTCAGTTGCTGCTTAAACACTGATGCAAATGAAATAATGATAAAAGTACCGTTCTATTGCTATAGCAATTCCGCGTTTCCAACTGCACGTTGCCGCCACCCTCATTTTTTTAACCTATCACAGCAGTCTGTCACAGAACTCTTTCTATCGTGCTGCAGGTTTTAGAGGTAAAACTCTTCCACAACCTTTTCTCCTTAAGTGTGGAATTAAACCTTTTTTTAACGTCAGTGACACTCCACCTCTTTCTCCTCGCCATATGTTCAGAGAGAGAGAGAGAGAGAGAGGGACGGTGGATTATATAATATGCAGCAGGAAATTGAGACTCTAAATTACAATGTGGATATAGAGTTTGCTGTATGCATATTTCAAGTCCTGTCAAAGAGCTCATAGTTTAATGTCTGTGTGTCCTTTGTTGCTGAGGGTCCATAGGTGTTGGAAGTGTGTGTGTGTGTGTGTGTGTGTGTGTGTGTGTCCTGCCAGCCCTAGAGTGTGAGGTCATTGGCAAGGCATAGAGGTCCCTGGCACACACACACACACACACACACACACACACACACACACACACACACACACACACACACACACACACACACACACACACACACACACACAACAGGCATATCGAAAGCTAGAAGCATGGTTCGTTACAGATTTTACGGCTTTTGCTTTGTGTGTGTGCGTGTGCGTGTTCGCGTGCATATGCATGTGTGTGTGTGTGTGTGTGCATGTGCTGTGTCAAGGTTAGAAGTTAGAGGACAGTCGACATCAACACTCCATGAGGCCAGAACAACCACTGATTTAGAGAGAGAGAGAGAGAGAGAGAGAGAGAGAGAGAGAGAGAGAGAGAGAGAGAGAGACAAAAGGAGTGGAGACATTTTACCAACCATATTGTGTGGTGACAGAGCACATTTGGCAGCTTCAATAGGGCTTTTCTGAGACTGAGGTGAAACCGTAACACAATATACCGGTCTTAACACTGTAAGAACACAGATGACCTTCCATTATACATTCATTCAACTGTTATCAGTGATTTCAGAAAAAAAAAAATCTACTTTAAATGGGTAACGCGAGTTCACCGATCCCTCTAACACACACTTACAGTACACACACATAGTTTAGTTCTCAAGTTTGGAAATCAGTTGGTCTTCAGTTCACTCAAAGGACAGTAAAAAAAGGGAACTCATTTTGTCCTCCCTCCTCTCTCTACAAAAGGGAAATAAATTGCTTTTGAATCATTTATCAGAAGCAATGGCTAACCTTCGTTTTCTCCCTCTTTTCTCTCAGATCCTTGCTGTTAATAATTGAACACTGTGTGTGTGTGTGTGTGTGTGTGTGTGTGTGTGTGTGTGTGTGTGTGTGTGTGTGTGTGTGTGTGTGTGTGTGTGTGTGTGTGTGTGTGTGTGTGTGTGTGTGTGTGTGTGTGTGTGTGTGTGTGTGTGTGTGTGTGTGTCTGTGTATGTGTGTGTGTGTGTGTGTAAGGGGGAGTGTACAGCTGTGTCTCGGTGTGCGTATCCGTCTTGTGAAGAGCTCTCTGACTGCCACTGATCTAGTTATGAAGCAGATTTCAAGACCATAAAAAATGTGTTGTTTTGCATAGTGTCTGTTTGGTTTAAAGTAAGTGGAAGTGAAACATTGTGAATAATTAATACTGATGATAACGGAAAGTCACACAGCAATGGAATCACATTTTTGGAGAAATGTGTTTAGAACTTCTCCTAACAGTGCTACAGTTGCATAATGATTTAATGATATTATTGAAATTCTGGTCCAATATTCAGTTTTATGTACATTGAATATTTTGTAATAAACGTTTGAGCCCTACCATTACCTGGCTTTTCATTATCTTTAGTTGGTACAATATAATTCAGTAACGAAGTGAAGTCCGTGTACGAGTGTACAAGCTTAATGCTTATGAACACAAAGAACCCTGTGGCCTAATTGTTTCACACACACACACACACAAATACTCACTGGCTTTTATTTGCTGATGGGGATCTCCCGTTACCTTAATTAACGGTAGCTAGTTTCCGTATCAACAGAGTCCACAGGGCTCTTAGTCCATCCGAAATCCTTGCACTGGCGGCTTAACAACCTAAACACTAGATATGTACTCTGTGTGTGTGTGTGTGTGTGTGTGTGTGCGCGTGCACGTGTGAATATATGAACCTGCTCCAAACTTTCTGTAAAAGTTTGCGGAGGTGTTATTGAGTGTGTTGTTGAGACACAATCTGAACTGTGCATTTGTGTTTGTTCGCCCCTTCGTGCAGAACTGTCTTTCTGTGTGTGTGTGTCTCTGTCTCTATCGTTTGTGTGTCTTCGTGTCCCTTGTATATGCACGTGAGTGCATGTGAAAAAGGAAAGGTATAGGATTACCAAACTTGTGTCTAGATAGGATTACCCGGAGAGAGGGAAACCAGGGAAGAGGAGAGCGGGGGCAGGAGGTGTGACAGAAGCTATGATAAAGAAAAAGAGAGAGAGAGAGAGAGAGAGAGAGAGAGAGAGAGAGAGAGCGAGAGAGAGATGATGTGACATAGAGTGGGAGGAAGGAAGTTAGATTTAAATTAGAAGAGAAAAGAAGGGATGGCTAGGGAAAGTGAGACAGAGGTTGCGAAGAGACGTTTAAATAATATGTGCAGGTATCATCCCCCAGAAAAAGGCTTTAGTTTAGACAGATGCAGGATAAACATATTGGAATGGCCTGGTACATTGGCGACTACGGTGTTAGACTCAGGCTAAAAAGCTCCTCTTGTTTCCTCAAGCTGATTTGATCTAGAGGCAGCGTGCACTTCCTAGCGCAGCTCTTATTTCATGAACTCCATGTAAGAAATAGTCAGGTGTGTCTTTGGATTTCAGCAGCATTGAGAAGGTCTACTACATTGCAATTCCCAAAGCACTTATGGGCCCACTTTAATTAGAGAGAGTAGCAACAACATGGTAGAGTGTAACATTACTTCCTCAACCCCTCCCCTCCTTCATGTAACAAACCAAGAAGAGAGAAGTGGTTTTAAAAGTGCTTCTGCTCCACGGGACAGAACCAGTGGGTGCATCTTTAACAGGTGAACAATGGTTTGCTAAACATACAAGGAGCAATAGTGTGCTTCTAATTGAACTTAATTGGGGTGTGTTGGTAACAGTTTGTAAAAGGTGGGAATCCTAACTATTATCCTGACCACAATTTCTGAGCAATTAACAAACAAATGTGTTTACAAACTGATTCACAAAAGTCAATATATATCGTATCATATGTATACAGTTCAACCAAATAAAAATCTATTTTTATTAGTCAAATAATAACTCATCAACACATGTACACTGAACAAGGTTTCGAATAATGGCCATTTTTCGATCCACCCTTGAACGTCATATTTTCTAGTGAAATATTTCTTGAATTCAAGAAAGAGGCAGGAGGAGGGAGACATCTTTAGAGTGTGTGTTGTTGACAATTGCCTGCCTGGTGGCTGCTAAAGGTTAATCTTGTTGTATGGATGTTTTAAATGGATAGAGGCTCTGCTCTAAAGATAAATATTGATAACAACATAATACATGACATATCGACCGCTACTTATTCTATCCATGGATTCTTCATGACACGTTGTCATCTTCATTTCTCCTCTTGAATAATGTTACAGCTGATGTAGAGCTTGCAAATAACAATTGGGTTAGACCTTTTTATTGCTATTATGTTCTCCTCTGACCCCAGATCAGCAGAACAAAAGTTCAGCAATACCCTACTTTAAATCACTTATACATTACACAGTGGTGGCAGGGCCTGAACCGATGAGTGCTATTATTAGCAGAAAGTAACAGCAGTCAGGGGGTTATTTGCATTGCTCAGGCCACCTTGATGGTCATATAGTTTGTTAGATCAGCTCATAGTTTTTCACATTGTTATGATTTTCCCAACTGTACTCTTCCTTACCCCACCCTATTCTCCCCAGTCACGAAATTCGCAGTCATATAATCACAATTCACTCTGCGCCAGTATAAATATTGTTGGGAATAATAACAGAGTGTGGCACTATTGAAATAAGGTGGGGAAAAAAAAGAAGCCTTTGGGTTATTAATGTTTGTTTATGTTTTGGCTGCGAACTGTCATCTGTCGGAGTGAAATGAATGCAGAGTGAAGCAATAACGCTGGAGACGGCTGCTTTCCTGAGCTCTATGCTAATCAGCCATCACTTATACATTCATACCAGCGCCACTGTCTGCTCAATGTCAACCACCCCTCCTCCCCCCCACCACCACCACCACCAAATACACACATACACAAGCAGACATACAAAACATGACTTGATATAGGCACACATTAACATGCACACTCTCCTATATGTCAGTCTCTCAATCTATGTCTCTTTTGCGGTATGGCCTTCATTTTTTGAAACCATTTATGGTAATAAGAATTGTTTTTGATTGTTATTCCACTGAACCAGCCTACTATTTACTTACGATCAGTATTGCTTTACCTCAAAACCTATGTTAATCAGTATGCCAAATACTTTACAATCCATACAGTCTGGAACAATACAGTAGCACCGCATTAGCTTAACAATAGTAAATGTCTCTTAAACATATGGTTACCTCTCTGTGCATAAATGAGGTGTGAGGTCAAGCTAGTGTCACTCCTGCTCTTCACTTTTCAGTTATCACAGCATCAGAGACATCTGGCACGCCGCACACACACAAACACACACACACACACACACTCACACACACACACACACACACACACACACACACACACACACACACACACACACACACACACACACACACACACACACACACACACACACACACACACACACACACACACACAGTTACACTTAATATCCAAACAGCTGTTACCTGTACGTCACATCATCACACCTGCAGGTGAGACACAGGAGAGACAAGTGAGAGTGATCTCTGTCTCTGTCGCACACCGGCAAAGGTTGAGATCTTAGAAAGAGCAATGTGTGATTGGAATGTGTTCTTTGTGTGTGTATGTGTGTCTGCGTGTCTGTACATTTGTCGTTTGTTGCGTGTCTGTCTGTGTGAGTTGTGTGTTGCCCTTTGTTTTTTTAAGATACAGCTTTTTTAAATAGAGCAACAGTTTTCCGGACGTGATGGTGCTCGTGTGTCTGTGTGTATGACTTTGCTTGGCATCTGTGTGCGACTGTGTGATTTCCCTGTTTGAAAAACACTCAAACAAAGGGTTGAACAGTTTGTGGCATTTAAACCCACCACTTATATGTAAGTGGTTATTATATAAGCGGCAAAATCATAATGTGCACACCATTACTTTTTTAAGTTTCACAAAAAATGTTTTTGGAAGTTGGGTACGGTGTAATAACTGTTCTTAAATCACACTTTAGTCTTTATGCATAACAGGACATCATAATGTAAAACTGCATATTGATTGGTTAGTTAGTATTTGCACTGAAAACGGAATCTCGCGTTATCGGAACATTCTCGTTAATCATATTGTTCGGACACAACTACTTAATCATCTGAACAGTGTTGAGGTCAAACGATGTTGATGATGTGCAGTAAACAATTGCCCTGACTGTTGTAACCTTGCTGCAACACTAAAGCAACACTGTGTGTGTTTGATTTTTTGTTTTGTTTTGTCAGTGAATGGGACCCTGTGTGCATTACCGTGATTGTGTATGTGTGCTGACTACAGTAAAGTGCAAGTGGCACCCCATCCTTCACACTGACCCCCATTCACCACCCCCGGCATACACACACACACACACACACACACACACACACACACACACACACACACACAGCTCTGTGTAAGCACCGACTGTCCCTATAATGATGTTTAATGGCTGGAATGGTGGGCCAACACAGGGCGGTGGGGAGGGGGTACGAGATTACCTGCCTGAGACACAGTAATGGTTGTCTATATAGGAGATAATAAGGTTTACAAACTACAGCATCTGATGTAACTATCTCTCTCCGCCTACACTTACATGCTGGTTAATGTCAGCTGAGGGACACCACAACTTTATGTGATCAGCACTTCATCAAATCCAACTAATTGATTGTATGTACCTCTGTAAGTCCATACTATTAACATGTTCTTAATTGTCTTGTGATCTCACCAACGGTTCATAATGAGTGTGTTACATTCCATCCGATAATCCCTTTCTTCACCATCAATCAGCATGGTGCCCCCCCCCCCTCCCCTATGCATGACACCGCACAGTCAGCAGGTTCAGAAACCGACAGAAGTGCACCAGCAACAATATGTTAGCAAGCTAAATGACTGAGAGCAGGGCTACACAATGGGGGATCCTGTTATTTCTGTGTCTCTGCACTGTGGACACATGGAGGGAAGAGCGGGGATGAAAGAGTACTGCAATAGCATCCAGCCACAAATCACAATGATGCTAATTAAATGAGTATCAATTAGCAGGTTAATCGCCCGGGTTGTAGTTCAAAACATCTGTGAGTATAATATGTCGGCTTGATCGCACTCAGAGCTTTATGTTCAGTCATAATAAACGCTCTTATGTTGGGAGAAAGGGCAGGTTATTGTAGGCCAGAACAAAACCACATCAATAAATAACAAGGGAAAAAAGAATAAAACGAGAAAAGTGCAAATACACGCAGTAATTTCAAACAAGATAGAACGCACGGAGAGCAACTTTGTTGTTATATTACTTTTAGATGAACAAAGCCTAGTCCAAATAGTCTGCAGTGTGGCGGCAACAAACTCTAGATGAGTGGATGAACAAACATGGAAAGCGGTGAAACTGGCTCCAGGCTCTGCTTTAGGAAGGGCCAGCAAAGGCTCCATCTATTTCTTATGTATCAGCCGTTGACAGACAACAGGGGTCATGATTTGTATTCCGGTGATGCCCTGAATTTATGCATAAGTATGGCTTCTTTATATGTGTGTGTGTGTGTGTTAGTGTTAGTGTTAATGTGTGTGTGTGTGTGTGTGTGTGTGTGTGTGTGTGTGTGTGTGTGTCTATGTCTGTGTGGCTGTGTGTGTAGGGATAAGTCAATACTTCAAAATGATTGTGGTTCGACGACAGGTGTATAGCAGCAATGATGATGGATGCGTTATGTCAAACTGGACGACCTCAAAAACAAGAGAAGAGAAAGAGGGTGTTTTTCTTTTCATCGTTGAAAAATATTATGATTTATGCAAAATATGCTGAAAAGCACCCACGGGGAGATACGTTCTTCTTTTTGTGGAGGGGTTGAGGAAAAAGGGGGGGGGGGAATCCTGCTTTGCTAGGTTGGCACTGTTCGCTGATTTGATCAGTATGTGTCGGCGTGCCATGGCCTGAAGGACGGGGACAATGACAAAGAGCTTCCTGAGTTGGTATCCAACACATTTGTTTTAATCATTAATGATGAGGATAATTATTGAAGCCAATTTTCTCTTCTTGTGCCACATTCAGTCATTTGTCTGTTATTTTGATATGCTCAGTGTGTGATGTGCACTATAAACTGTTTTCAGAAATTCAAATGAACAAGACAAACAGTGATGGACAAAAAAGCAAAAGGCAGAGGGAGAACACAGGCTGATAAAAACGTTCACCTTTTTGTGTCATTTTGCCCCTCTTTCCTCCTATCCTGATCGGAGGCTGCTTCTGTTAAGACCTTTAGAAAGAAACCATGTTGAACCGTGATTCCCACTGGAAGCCCTCTGGGTGTGTACTGCTAAAAGCAATCTATTCTCTATGCAGCCCCACTCTCCATCCATTGTTTTCCCTTTATTTTGTAAGCAGCAGGTGCCCCTGTCTTGCAAAGCATCAAGCAGTTAGTTAGTTCTCAATGATGATAATTATCGTCCAGTTTTAAATACCTCTTTCTTCTTTAATTCTCTCTGTTTGCCTTCTCTCTATAGGATTCTAACAGGAAAGTCATGTGTTTTCCTACACACCATTGTAAGCTGACCAAGCCTAGTTTATACCAGCCACTGAAAAGTTCCCTATACACACACACTCACACACAGGCACACAGGCACACGCACGCAAACACACACACACAAACACGCACACACACACACACACACACACACACACACACACACACACACACACACACACACACACACACACACACACACACACACACTATCACACACTGCTGATTATCATCTCAGACACGCCGCAATAGGCTCCCCGAAAAATCATATAATAAGTCGAAGTGTGTCAGATTGGATTGTTCCACCTAATATTTGATCAAATTACATACACACTCACAAGCTTTTTCCCCCTTTGTTTTCATTCAATCAGAACCCTCTCCTGCTGAGAGAGGAATTAGTTTTGCAGGCTGGGTTACGTGGGATTTGAACAGACTGCACATAGATGGAAAAACAAAGGCAGATTTGATTGACTTTAACAAATCAAGACAACAGTAAAAAAAAAAAAACCTGATTTAGATTATATTAAAATAATCACAAAATCTAATTGCAGAATGGATAAATGAATTGTTGTTTCTTGTTCTTTATTGATGCATTATATCATCTAAAGTCTAAACCTAAATTATTTGAAGAATTACATTGTTTTTCTATTGTATGTATTGGGCCTTCTTATGTAAGATTATGCATACTTAAATTGACAATCATTAAACACCTTTTTAAACTTTTCAAAATGCTGGACAGCCACCGGTTTCCGGTAATATCAACACAATGAATCTTACAGAGACGTGAAATACGTTGAAAATAGAGAAACAATCACATAATCAAACACAAATATGCACAAAAAGCTACAGTAAATTGCCAGTAACAAAGTCTAGAGGCCTTGTCGTACAGTTAAACTGTCCCTGCCATAAATTGTGACCTTGGAGTGAAGTCACCGACCCACTATAAGGGCTCTCCTTTTTACTACAAATGTTGTCTAATGTTTATTTGTTTGACCTTAAAGCTGGTGTTCATTTTATGGCATTTTCCTCTTTATGGGATTGTTATGAGAAATAGTGTGATCGGAGAAATGGAGAGATTCAAAGCAGACATATAGGGAGGAGGAGTAATTAAGGAAAGAGTGGATGGTGGATGAAAGAGAAGGTTAAGAGAATAATTGAGTGGTGGCGTTGAGGACACACAGTATGCCTTGATTTGACTTTACTCATAAAGATGATGGGTCATTCTCAAATGGATGACCATACTTATTTCTTTTCAATGTTTAAAAATGTTTTATCATACCTAATCTGTCAATCAAATGAACATATCTCAGGTAAGGAAAGAGAACTATTTTTGTCATTTTGATTGTTGCCTTTTTTTTCTAAAGTGAAATCCCATCTTTGATTTAAAAGTTTCACATTCCCTCCATTAAACTGAACTGTCTTTTGGATGTATGATTATGTAAGTGACCTTTCTCAGATTGAATAGCTATTAGAGCAATTATGAAGCTCCAAGCGCTGACACTCACCACTTGTTATTTTCACACTCGCACACATGCACATAAATACACACATTTAAGCTGTCAATCACTCAGCTTATTATAAATATGTGTCATTTTTCATTTCACGTGTCACACACACGCATTCGCATACACGCACAAACACACATACACACACACACACTGGCAAATACAGATAAAGAAAAATACAAATTCCAAGGATGAGAACATGCTGAAAAAGAGAAAATCATATGTCACATTTAAACATTCAAATACAAACCTTGTCTGACCAATTGATTGTAAGGTAGAGAGAGAAATGTGAGGGCAGATGACTAACATGAAATGAGCTAATGTGAAATGTTAGTTCACACCTCTGCATAAATAACTCATTGGCGCAGCTGTGTGATGGATGACCTTAGGGGAGGTGATAATGAAGACTGAAGCGTACACATGAGAGACGTGTGTATTTGTGTGTGTGTGTGTGTGTGTGTGTGTGTGTGTGTGTGTGTATGTGCGTGTGTGCATGCATGCGTGTGTGTGTGTGTGTGAAGATATTAAATGGTCATTACCTCTTCAAACTATTTTTTTTCCAGTTTAAGGTTAATGCTGTTTAACCAGCACTTAGTGAAGTTGAGTGGTTGAGTGTAATGATTTTCAAGGACTGGGAGGGACGTGAACGGAAGGTCAGATAAAAGACAAATATGCGTGTATGCGTTTTCCATATTGGCTTTTATATGACCTGACATTCACACCTCTCACGGTTGCAAAAATGTCAACGTCTAACGAGGGCTAATTAGCACAAATTATTTTCACCCGGAAGTAAAGTATCTATCAATTTAAAACAAATACAAGTTTTACATTATTGAAATGGGTGTGGGTATGTGTGGACTGTAGTGTGTGTGTGTGTCTATGTGTGTGTGTGTGAATGCTTTCGGGGATGCTTTCACTTTGCGCGAGTGGGTGTGTTTCAGATGCGGCCGATAAAAATAGCGGCACTTGTCAGAGTTAATTAAGTTTGTGCCCATGTGGCTCCTGTAGCGATCGATGGCAATAAGACAGAGAATGACTGATAAACAGGGAGCCAGAGACCGATGACAGCACAGGGGGGAAGTGAGACAGAGAGGGACTGATAAAGAGTCACGGATAAACAGCCAAAAGATACCGGACGAAAGAAAACGGGGAATAATTGAGATAAAAAGGCGACGCCAGCACATACATAATGGAACTGAGAAGAGAGGCAGAAAGAGAGAGAGAGAGAGAGAGAGAGAGGTGTCTGTCAATGAACGGTGTGTGATAATCCTCCCCCTCGTTATCAGATTACTTGCACTGTATTTCCGGTAATTAAGTGTTGAACGTTAATCAGATCGGCCAAACCAGATTAGAGTTGTAAACAGATTAGACGCGGATTACAAGGGCATGCTGTTCAACGGTACGACGCCGGTGTGATTTTGTTCAGGCTGTTCTTGTTGAGCTCTTGGCATTAGGGCTATTCCAATGTGTCGTTTTAATAACCTGGAAATCTTACTTACAAAGCCTCCAAGAGGGGCTTTACCATATACAGATACAGTGCATGGATAATCAAAATGTATTTCATGGCCTTAGGAAAAATTCTCAATTCTGATTGGCCGGCTAAAGGTCATATAGGCGGTCCATCGGCACTGAAAAAGATGCTTGCACATCCAAGAAAAGATCATATGTGTTTCTGTTCATGTTACCGCAACAATAAAGTGTTCAACCTTTAAAAGAAAGCTTTATGATAACAGCCTTAAAGAGTGGTGGCCTTTTTGTCTGAGTGGAAATCAATGGGCTGCAATTATAAGGTCGATGCTGAATGCCCTGCTCTGTAACAGGATGTAGCATTATTGATGGATTTACTTAAATATGCATTGAACATCTTTGGTTTCAAGAATTCTTAACGGTTGAGAGTATCTTTGCTTACATTGATTAGTGGCCCAGTCCTCTCCTTCCCCTTGATGGACTTATCAGTTTGCATAGCTATGCCACAAAATACTTTCAATGACAACCTCTTTGAAAATTGTACTCATCCCACGCTCAAACTCAACCACCACCAATTCTGTTTGTAATTTATCATCCATTTTGAACATTCTTACATGCCATTGTAAAAACTGTTCAATTATATTCAACATAATAGAATTGTAGAGTTGATGTGCTACATTCTTCTTTATATAAAATTTTATTGGAAAATTTCATACACTACTAATTGGGACTCTGAGGCCTATTTTCAATCCTTGAAGACTTTCATGAAAGACTTGTGCCGAGTGAGGAAAGTGGGCGATAATGTTTTTGAACTGTATTGCACGATGAGTCATTTCACTATTCTCTTCCAGTCACAGAGTGGTTTGGTGCATATCCCAAGATGGTGTCACTTTCCCTCCAGTCTAACCCTCCATTACTTTACCCCATAGAGGAACTATTTTACCCTTCTTGTTGTGATGGAACCTTTGAAGACATGAGTGACAATATTGTAATGCTACAGGAAAGGTTGTTGCTGGTGTAGCTCATTGTGTAACGTGTACTGTAACGTAATGAGTCAGTCCCCTAATACAAGGGTTGAACCAGAGATGTACAGTACATGAAGTGTTGTGGTTGCATTTCGCCTCATGTCAGTAAAAAGAACTGGCTGAACTCAGTATGGCGGATTGTGTTGTGTCAACGTAAAAAAAAACTGTGCCATCCGCTAACTGTTTGAATGGTAGCCACTCAGCATCTGGCAGGACGCCCGTCAAAACATTGCTTTGCAGCGATAGTGGTCCAAAGCGCCACAGGGCACCTTTTTTTAGGCTGGGCGTACATCCACCCATCCAAAGTACACATGGTCATTTCCAAATGTTCACACACATTAACATTAGAGACACACGAGTGATTCTGTATTTCTGTGTGAGTAGATTTTCTTTCTTTCTCCCAAACAGGTCTTCACTAACAATAACCACACTTACGAAATAATGATGTCACCTTAACAACAGCTTTAAATGATACATATCCATTGCTAAGTTTGGAGGGAAGAACTTCTTCAATATTTTTTATAGTGAGAGAACTTATGTGATGCCTTCAAGTGCAAGGTGCAATAGCTGTTACTCTAACATTTCTTTGAGTTTTCTTCTCTTGCTTTCCCTTATTTCATGTGATGTTCTACTTAATTGTTTCCCTATGATACCCACCCACGTACAGAGACTCAGCTGAGTGCAGTTACTTCCTCTGCTTCTCTTCTTATGGCTTATTCGACTCGTTCATTTCTCCTTTCCTTTCTCTCTCTCTCTCTCTCTCTCTCTCTCTCTCTCTGTGTCCTCTTTCTCTCTTCGGGACATGTTGCAATAATGGCCCGTGTTCACAAACTGTGTCACGGCAAGTTTAAGTGTGTGTGTGTGTGTGTGTGTGTGTGTGTTTGTATGTGTGTGTGTTTGTGGGTGTGTAGTGAGCAGAAATATAATGGCTGATATTAATGTTGACAACACATGCTTCAGCCCTCCTATTTTAACCACAGAGGTCTGACATTCCGGGACCACATATGATGCTATTAATGCATGTTAGTTCCGCATGGACACACACACATCTTCACCTTCATCTAAAATAAAACGATTCTCATTGGTCTACTGTTACTTCTGTCCCTTCCTTTTCATATGGTTTTGTCTTCTCTTTTTCTTTCACTCATCCATCCCCCTTTCCTTTGCTCTTCAATGCATTTATCTCCATTAACTCTGGTCTGGTCATTCTCTTTTCTCACACCCTCCTCCGCCCTCTACTTCTTGTCCTCGCCTCCCCCGTTCATCTCTCTTGTCTGTCCTCTTCCTTCCCTTTCATGGCTAATGGTTAAAGAACAGATATCCCTAAATCTATTGATGTCAGTCTTTAGGGTCAGTCATAAGCTCCAATAGACCCATATGCTAACACAAGGTTTAGTCAGTGTGGCAGACAGATACGGTCATAGCCCTACAGGAGCAAGTAATGGACATCTAGCTCTACCCAAGCCGAGGTCCAAGCTACTTAAACACACCATCATTTACAGATCAATTTCAATATGAAATGAACTACCAAATCGAAACAACGTTTAGCATGCTCAAAAACATCTGGTAGGAACAGCTGAATGACTGACTGAATATTGTGATATATATTTTTTTATATATATTTATATTTTTAATGTTTTACTTAGTTGTTGTAGCTTTCTTTTCTTTTTTTTAAGATATTTGTAATTCTGATGTTTTTATTCATCTTATTGAAGTTCATTATTCGTCTATTTTTTTTGACAAAATGTCAAACGCGTGATTGTCTGTTGTTTGTATTTTATATATCAGAGCCCAGGTAGACTTGCTCTCACTCCGGTGTGCTGCTAGAGGGGATCCTGATAAATCAAATCAAATCCTTCCATGCCCGTCCTTCACTCTCCTCTTTTTCTCATCCTTTACTTTATCACTTCTCTTCCTTTCTGACTTTCCTTTTTCTCCTCCTGTCTTTGACGACCCATTCACCTCCATAGAAACTCATCCTGTTGTCTCCCCCCCCCCCCCCCCTTTGTTCCCCCTCTCCTCCACTCCTCTCCTTAGCTACTTAGTTCCTACTGGTCCATTAAGTCAGTTGAGGCTCTAGTCCTTTAGCCCTTTTATAAGCAGCTTTTACAAGTTGGCCGGCCGGCTGTGGACCACTGAAGGATAGAATTGAATGGCACAGAGGCCCACTGGATTTATCCCCTTCCCTGCATGCATGGCCAGGAGATCCAGAGCCCACACACACACACACACACACACGCACGCACGCCACACACACACACACACACACACACACACACACACACACACACACACACACACACACACACACACACACACACACACACACACACACACACACACACACACACACACACACACACACACACACACACACACACACACACACACACACACACACACACACACACACACACACACACAGAGGCTTTTTCTTCACAGCTCTCTTTTAATTGAAAGCACTTCCATTCTGTCTGTCTCTCTTTTGGGGCTGCCATGTTTGAGGTGACACACTGCAGGTGATAATGTTGGCTGGATTTTAGCATAGTACAGACAGACAGAGCAAGCACCAAAGGAACAGTTCATGTAGCTGTTTTTGGACCAGCTGCATCAAATACTGTATGCCATGAACAGTCAACGGATCAGTTCAAACCATCTCATCAAATGGCCATGTCTTTTTCTTGTTCTATTAATTTATTTGCAAAATTTTCGTTTTGGTTAAACCTTTTTCTTGCAAAACTATTTATTTGAAAATATATGATTAATATATACGATACAGAAACACATTGCCCTTTCCTCATCCCCCGGATAGTTTTTCTAACCAGGAAACATGGCTGTTTCTGAAATCCTTTTCACCATCTTAGAAACCCAGCACAGTAACAAAGTGTCTATATCTATTATTTTCTATTCCATCCGTGTGTGAAAAGTTGTCACTGTGGGCCCAAACATATGAAATACTGGAGAATGTTTCTTCTGTATTCTTCAGGTGAACTTTCATTTAGGAACACAGTGTCCAGTTGTGTGTTGTACGTCCATAGTTTCAGGGAATGTGTCTATGTGTGTGTGTATGTGAGAAACTGAATTTAGTAATTCCTGCACACTTCTCCTCCATTTCCGTCTGTGCTGCTCGACTTCCTCTCTGAGAGGTCTTTCCTTTCTTTTTCCCTCTGTCTCTGTTTCTCTCAGCGGAATAGTGACCATTTGAAATTGCTCTTCACACTTCCCTGCGCCTGCTGCCACACACACACACATACACACACACACACACACACACACACACACACACGCATATGCACACACGCACAGAGTGAGAGACAGAGTGCAATGACCCTCGCACGCACACAATCTGACATGAATCACAGTCACAAAAATTCACATCCACTTTTCCGAAACTCCTCCGTCCCACCATCGTATGCTCCTTTCATTGGTTCCTTCAGTCTGTCTCACTCACTTCTCTCTCCCTCACTCCTCATGGAGAGGCTGAAAATGCACTGGATGGAAAGAGGGGACGTTTTAATTAGATGTGAGAGAGATGACTTTGGAGGATATTGGATATGATATGATGGAGGAAAATATTGAGAGAGGAACACACCATAGGAGAGAAAGGTGGGAAGGCAAACGGTATATTTCATTTCACCCTCTGGGGGGCGGGGGGGATCTCCTGGGAACTTTAGAGGCCAATATAATCAAAGTCAATACCAAGGAGAAAAGCCAAATTCACTGTGTATACCGTAAGAAATCATTTGGAAATAACGTCCTGACCGGAATAATGTGTCTGGGAAAAAGGTCATGCAAACTTCACGTCTGACTTACAGTAGAGGAGAACGGGGTAATCTGAGCCACTTTTTACATTTGCTTCCCTCTAAGGGAGCTAAGATGATTTATCACTCAAATGTACACATTTCCTATTAATTCAGGATGTTTCCTAGAAATGGGCATTAGCAGAATTTTTTCAAGACAAAGGGCAGTGAAAATATGATTGTTTTAAAAAAAAGTTGACATGTGGCTTACTTTACCCCAGCTGTGGGGTAAACTGACCCACTTACTTTTTCCACTCTGAAACTACCATAACAACACATATTGTAACTGTAAGAATCCTGAAAGCTAGCCACACATTCCAGAACTAATGTCGGACTAGTAAAAGAATGATGGGGTTTGGTCAATTAAGCAAAGCTAATTTTCTAAACACTTGAAAGTAACTCTGAACAAAATCAAATACAACATATTATGATTCAAAAGGTTTTAATAAGATTCAAATGAAAGATAGAACCAGTTAGATTAGAACACAGTCTGGGGGTCAGAACACAGGACCCTTAGAGCCAGCTAGTGTCTGGGGCTCACTTTCCCCCACCACCACAATTTGAGAAAAAACTACCTCTCTTAGCATTTCAGGCTAATCTTCAGTTATCAGCATCACATGGTTTCATATGTTGGTAGTTCATCAACACGTATGATAGAAGTTTTTCTACGTGAATACATTTGCTTTAGCACAACAGTTGATTAAGTTGACAGCAAGAACATTTACTTTTACATGCAACGTGAAAAAAACATGCTTACCACAGCACCATGAGGTCCTCTCTTTCAGGGCCATGGGGAAATGAGAGGGGCTTGAAAGCATATATCTCACATGACCACAGATGTTTTCCGTTGCCTAGATACAGGGGGTGGCTCACATTACCCGATGCCTCAGATTCCCCCGTTCTCCCCTACAGTCAAGGTGGTCATCTGAAAAGTAAAGCCACATTTTCATTGATAAATAGATAATATATATTTATAATTAATCTGGATATAAATTAACACTTATTTTGTTCCTATAGGTGGAAATGAATGCCCAACTATTATGAATGAATAAACAAAACCCCCTCAAAGAAAATCACAAGTTATGCAAGAAGGTAGCTAAGTAAATCACTAGTTACTGTAAGTTTAACACAGTGATGCCAAATTGCATATTTGAACAAAGTTATTGTTTAACTGAAACTACAGTTAGAAAATGTTACTTAACTATGAACAGTGATAGTTTTTACCAATTTCTGGGAGACATTTTCTCTGATCAACTTACTGGTCTGTTGATGCTGGGGCACCAGATGTTTTAGAGATTTGAAGGTGACATTCATCACACACTGCTGAATTTGTCTTTTATTTCCCCTTTGTCAATATTTTTTTTTCATTGGTTCAAAGAATTTGAAAGCCTAGCAGACATGTGCTAGAAAACAGTCTAGCACAACTGATGTTGGCAGGTGATTTATATAAAAACATATGCTGAGACATGTCTCCCTGTCAGCCCTATTAAATAACACCTATGGGACGGTGTAATGACAAAGACTGACGGACAGACACAGAATGGGAGCAACACATAGGCTAAATACAAACAGCACGGAGGGAGGCTAATATACGGAGGTATGGAGGGAGAAATTGAGAAAAAGAGGCAGACAGATACAAAGAGAAAGGGTGATATTGGGTCCAGGCAGGCAGGAGAGAGATGGTAGTCAGGCCACATCTGGGGAAATGTGACTCCTCTGACCCAATGACAGGGACATCCATCAACAAGTGGGCCCATTATTCTACCAGGGCTACACAACATTCTGCAAACACTAAATGGACAAGGACAAACTCAAAGGTAACCTATAGTCACATTTGTGAAAATGGCTACAAAGGTTTGTCATTGTAGGATTAAACTCAATTAGGAGCAATAATCAGAAATAAAAAAATATATAAAACGTGACCGTCAGCCCTTTAGCAGGTACGTTTTTAAAGCAACTTGAAACAACCAAGACAACATGAAATTGGACACAGCTGTCCAAGTGTTGGGAAATAGATCCAACAGTCTTTAAAAGCATGACAATAGACAGCAAACAAAGACAAACTGGTCTCAAAACAGACATGGACAGTTTTAGATGGACAAAGTAAAAGTAAAAAGCTTATATTTTAATATAATACATCACCCTCACAGTCTGAGAAATTAGCTGAGCCAACACCTCACCGAGACAGTCTGAATAAACACATCCATTACAAGTTTGTTGCAGGGCTATTGCACTGGCTTTCATAATATCGTAAGGTGTTACTTACTCTCCAGCTCCTATACCACTAATTGGCCTTCACCCATCTAACTGTAAGTTGTTACGGGCTGCAACAAAAATAATAGCCAAGTGTTTAGGGGACTGGCTTAAAGAATACTTAGCACATACGTTCATTGTTGAGTGCAAAACATTAACGGTTGTGCAGAACAGTTTGGGACCACTGTAATGGGGGCTGTACAAAGATTGGGGAGTGTACTTTTAAATGACACACAACCAAAATCATCCACATCTCGCCAGTTAAACTTAAGCAAATAGATGCTGCAAACTGGGACTGGAATTATATCATCATATCATCAGTGACAGCAGTTGACTTATATCACCCCAAAACCAAAGAACATTTGATCATTTTAAATCGGTACCCCATCAAAATGAGTTTTTTTGCGAACATTTTTAAAAACTGTTCAAAATAATACAAATAAAGTAGGGATATACTTCATTTAGCTGGCCGAAACGTCTACAAAAAAAAGCCAGATCCATATGTTTCCCATAAGGGCACCAATGGCATGTTTGGAAAGGGCCATGTCTTTTAAATGCTTAATCCCCATTTTGTAAAGCATTGCTTTCAGTTATTGATTCATGGTCTCCAAGCTCAAACCCAGTAAACCTAATGAAATCATTTTGACATCATCAGTTTAAAAGTAAATAAAACTATTTAAACCTCAAGTCCCACACACTTTCATACAACTGTTTTTCGCAGGCTGAGTAGTGAGTGGTGCTTTCCACAAGTATTAGTGACATTTAAGGAAATCACTGTTAAGGAAATCATAAGGGTTCTCCCTTTTAACATTTTATAAATGATAACATTAGTTAACACAGAGAGAGTGCAGGATGGGTGATAGAGAGAGAGAGAGAGAGAAGGGCAGAGAGAACGGGAGATAGAAAGAGAGAGACCACTACCAAAATAAACTACGCGTTGTGATGAATGCTCTGCTCAGAAATAGAAACCTCATCTCTCTCTCCTCATCTTCATCCTCCTTCGCCCTATTATCTCTCCTCCTCGCCACTTTGTCCTTCCTTTTTCTTCCCCATCTCTGTCTTATATATCTCCCTGCTGTATCCGTCTGTATCTCTCTCTCTATCCTCCGCTCCCCCTTTTCTTTCCGTCTCTCGCTCAGATAGCGTACCATCTGTGTGATCAATGGACTTCATTCTCTTCGTGGAATTCTCCTATGATGAATTTTTTTTTTCTTTTTATTACTGTGGTGTATCTGCGCTGTGTGTCTGTCTTTCTATTCTTTGGGGGGCTGTGGGGAAAATTTCTTCTGTGAATAAACACTTTGAATAGAGCGCACACAACATACAACAACTTTGTCAGTTTTTGATATGTTGGTGTTGTACACTGACGAAGAAAGCAGTTGTGGAATTGTTTTACCTTTTTTCCAGCTTCTTGAAAAAAAGAAAACTTTGTTCAATCAATAGCCACCCCCCTGAAGAATTTACAAAGGATAACGAACAAGAAAAAGAAGAAAATATAGTTGGATTTATATAGAGGACTGATGGAGAGTGGAGGGAAAAGTTGTTAGTTGAGGGCATACATTAAGGAACATTGCAAGTAACATACACTTTCTGCTTTGGCAATGCATGGAAAGCCCAGGACCATGCAACACTAGATGAACATTAAAATGGAACTGACAGTGCGCACTGTAAAGTTCCACAGAGCTATGGATTATGTGTGAGCACACGTTCGTATTCAGGTTCATGCTTCAGCGTGTGCTAGTGTTACAGCAGACAATGTTGTGGCAATAAGTCTGGTCTTTCAGTGAGTTTGTCCTGTTTGTCCACACACACAGAGACTCTTGAAGACAGATAGCCCAAATCATGTGTTTGTGTGCCTGTTTCTTTCCCTAATTAAATATAAACATCAGAAGCAATATTTAACCAACACAATATCAAGCAGCACTGATACTATTTATCAAATCTTGGTATCTCCCCTTCTCACTCGCAAGCCATCTTGTTTTGCTTCTCGCTGTCTTTCTTATTTTCTCATTTTTTTCCTGTCCTACACGCTCCACTGTGTTTTGATTATTGCCTGTGTGTGTGTGTGTGTGTGTGTGTGTGTGTGTGTGTGTGTGTGTGTGTGTGTGTGTGTGTGTGTGTGTGTGTGTGTGTGTGTGTGTGTGTGTGTGTGTGTGTGTGTGTACTTGGAAATAGAGCAGGATGGGCATTTTTGGGCGGGAAGAAGGATCACAGATGGGCCTTGTTAAATCTCTGTACATCTGGCTTTATTGCTGTCCAACTTTCCACACACATCGATAAACACACACACACACACACACACACAAAAACACACACACACACACAAATACACGATGGCATGATGTCATTTTCAAGTATGCGTACATTCACATGTACACTCTTGCATGTGTCATACAAGCACACTTTCACGCTTTTACACACACACACACACACACACACACACACACACACACACACACACACACACACACACACACACACACACACACACACACAGAAAGGGACCCTCTAGAACAGTCATAGCTCCACACACATTGGCACTTAGAAAGATTTGCACACACACACACACACAGATGCACTGTGCAGCAGGACACAGCGGGTATGGACTCCTGTTGTGGCTGCTGCTTGCCAAAGGAATGATGCCAGGGAATCAGGACCATGCCAGGTTTAATGGTAGCCAATGGCACACCAGTTTTTTCATGCCAGATTTTCAAAGCACCTGACTTGTAGTATAGCGCCACCTAGTTAGCTGAGAACTGAGACCTAACGATGACACTGTCCAGAAAAATGTATGCTGTGTACAACTGTGGAGGCTTACCATCTCATATTACTCAAAAGACCAATGGTCTACAGCAATAGCAATGTGATGAAGACACAATTAAAGATTCTACTAATTTGGATGAATGTAAAAAGTGAAGGAAATGCATTTTTACCTATTTGCGTCATTTCATTCAATGTTAATGATTCCATCCAAGGGTCAACCTTTGCCTGCGTGAGAGAGCTCCGTGTGTGTGTCATCTGTTCCATGTCCCTGTACAGGACTGGGACATATGCTTCATAAGACTCCTGTGGACACAGACACACATGACGTCATTTGCACCTCCAAGGACACTCATTATAATGAAAAAAATAAAAACATGGGAAAAAAACTCAAGCTTTACTGAAGCTAATGTGTTGATGTGTTTTGACCACATGACCTATCCGTCAGTCAACAGTCATTTGATGATCTACACTGGCTACATTTCAACCAGCCTTTTTTTGCATATGACTTTCAATATGGGTGATAAGCTCCGAAACCTGAAGTGCTATAGCCTTCATTGACCCCCTTCATGCTGCAGTGATACATGTGCATAATGGCAACCTGTAATGCCACATAAGGGCTTGGCACTGTAAAGGCTTGTATAGGCGATCTTTTATCTTGTATATCCTTAAAAAAAAACGTTCATATTCCAAAAGTCCCCAAAAAGTGACCCCAAAAAGTTTGCCTCAGCACGGCTCAGGGCCAAGAACACAACACTCACAAATATCAACAAAGAAACCCTCCGTTTTCTTTTCTTTTTTTTGAAAGTTGTTCTCCCCTTTTCAGCAGCCATCTCAAATTTAGCTCCAAAGCATTATTGACACTATACAGCACCCTGTGTCAGTGCAGGATGACATATCCATCTATCCCAAAGGTTTGCTTGAATTCTTCAGGGACAAACATCCGACTGGAGACAAGTTGGTCTCATTTGTGGTGAAGTATATGTATATAGTGTGTCTCTATATAGTCGTGCTTCGTAGCATAAACACCCCAGTAGCTCCAGTCCGTCAAAACTGTGTGCACAATTGTTTTTTCCCTTTTTGACTCACTTACTTTAGTTTTTCCTTCCCTTCTGTCTCACTCTTCTTTCCTTTATTCTATTTCATTGTATTGTTCTTGTCACCCCATATACCCCTCCTTTTTCTTTCCCTCTCTTTCTCTCTCCCTCTCTCCTTTTCCCTCCGCTGATCTCCCTCATTCGTAACGTATTCTTACATGCCCACGCACCATGACCATACCAGTCTGCTTATTCATGTTGCACCGAGGTATCACTTTATTTCTCTGCTATTATTTTGCTGTGAAGTTGCCTTGGTATAACTTGTCCCAGACAGCGCCATGCTGTCCCACCCTCATTATATTTTCACACTCCACCACCCTGGGACACACGCATTCACAAACACACACACACACACACACACTCACGCACACGCACACACACACACAAACACACACACACACACACACACACACACACACACACACACACACACACACACACACACACACACACACTCACTCACAATTTTAACGCAAACCCACTTCTGTATGTGTGCGTTTTGTCTGTGCCAGCAGTGGCTCCTTGCTGTGTTCAAATGGAAATCTCTCTGACCATTTTTGTGTCAAAGAAAAATAACTATTTCTTTGCCTTTTCTCTGTGACATTTTTAATCCAATAGAAATGCAATGTATGTTCTGTGGATGCTTTTCTGCAGTATGTACTGCATACTGTTGGTGGCCATCCCTATACAAAACTAACTAGCCATAGCTTCAGCTGTTGTATTGAAACATATACCTTTTTTGGGCCAAACTTCATAACTTGTTTTGCTTCTGACTGGAAAACTAAAGATTTTTTTTTTGCAAATTAAAGTAATGTTTCTTTTGCAAATGCCCAGATACAGTAGATCAGGGCTATTCAATTAGTTTTGAATGGGGGCCGGTTGGTGGAAAAAATGATCCAAAATGAGGGGCCAGAAAAAAATGCCTAAAATGTATGAGCATCACATCAATAGCTACATATACTGTAAAACACTACAACGACATAGGAGTGCATATATTGTCTTTATTTTATCAAATAGAGTTCACCAGCTTATCAAAAAAATCCCTATTTGATTAACATAGGCTGCCTGTTGTTTAAGTGTTTAACAATCTTATCAGTTCAGGAAAACACAATAGGTTAACTCTTCAACAGCTTATCAAAATACATAGAAATAAATGTACTCTAAGTGCAACAGCTTATCAAAATACAGGTAGGCCTAGGTTTACTAAGAGTGCAACAGCTTATCAAAAAACATAAAAATAAATGTAGGCTACTCTAAGTGCAACACCTTACAGTGCCGCGGTGAAAATTTTGGCTGTATTTTGCTCAAAGATGCCAATGCACAGTACAGAAATAAACAACTGCTTATTTGAATACAAAAAAACTACAGACACTGACTTTACATTTGTGCAATTTTGTTTGCTATGTGAAGGTACAAATTGTGTGCAAACATGCAAAGTTCTACTGGTGCAATATTATGCAGACACACTAAATACAAATAATGGACCATACACTTACACTGCGGTACAATCGCGCCCGCAAAGCTGCATACACAGAGCAGCTGATAGAGAAACGCTTGGAGACACATGTGCACATTTATTTACTGCAGATCGCGGCCTTTCGCGCAGTTATGACCATGCAAAAGCACACATCGCGCGTGCTAGTACATTCATTGTGCACCACTTTTTTTTTTTTGGGGTCGGTCGGTAGTCAAGGCGGGGGCCAGTAGATATTCCTTCGCGGGCCACCTATTGAATAGCCCTGCAGTAGATGATGTAAAGGACCTAGGTAGTGCTCAACTCTTTGAAATTAAATCTCAGATCTTTCTTTATTCTATGAATATAAGACTTAACAATGTAAGTAAAAATGATGATCACCAGAAATGCTTTAGGGGGGAAATAGTTTGCTTATGCAGGATCCTGTCACTCACCACAAACTGATAAACATGTGTCCAGGGCCCTAGGATAATACATTTCCACTATTGGCAGCTTTGAGGTTTTATGGTAACTGAACCCTCAAACCCTGCCTGTTTCAGAACCAAAGTCTTTCTGAATCCACAATATCATAACGGTGGCTGATGTTAGCGTTTAGCTCACATTCATATTCAAAGATTTTACAATAGGGGATCAGTTTGGCAGTTCAGTGCCCTGCATGATATAACGCTGACAAGCCAAACAGTGGATGAATATCAAATAACGAGTGATGGAGGCTGGGGAAAAAAAGGAGGGATCAAAACATCCTCCCATCACGGTACATTCATTGTAACCCCTTGTCCTCTTTGGATATTAAATACTGCACAGAAAACCCTCTGGTAATCCCAGGCTCCCAACTCCCCATCTCTGTGAAAATGCCTCGTAAATACACCAGGAAATGAATTTAAACTGAATGTTAATATATGGAAATGAACTGCCAAAGAGCAATATGTCACTTTTGATATATGCTGGTGTAATGCTTTTCGATTGGGTATTTTTTTTAAGTGATGCATTAATGTAGAAGGCTGCATGATTCACAACTGCGAGCTAATGTGTTAGGCTTGCTCATTTCTCCTCATAGAGAAACTGTGAAGAAACATCATGTACTGTGGTGTATGTCGTGTCAGCGGCTGTAATGCGTTTGTGAATTGATGTGGGAAAGCTGAGGGATGTGTTGGTATCAGAGTGTGTAAACAACACAAATGCATTTCACAGGTCAATGACTCTCCGATTTACACACTTGTTTGTTGACTTGACGTTGATAGATGATTAGTTTCTTTGGATTTCCGTTACAAATGACACTGTTTGCATTACATAACGGTTCAAGACAGGGCTGTTTTAAAGATGGAGCCAGTGATTTGGGGAATGCTTGTTGTTAGAATAAGTATTTGTCAAAATAAGTGAATATATCTCCTCATCATTTTTCAACAGTCCGTACTGTGTGCCCGTTAAAACACAGCCCATAGGCTCTGTAAACTGGTAAAAGGTTATGTAAACAAAAGGGGGCCGTCATATCTAGCAACATGCCAATTTATAGAGCCCAGGCTGTGTATTCCTTCTGGATTTTTTTTGTTTGGCGTGCACATTTTGACAAAAACTGAATTTGACAACACGTTTTTCTCCAGAATGGCTGACTCCACCTTTAATAAGAGGGATGTTTTCATAATTACAATGCAGTTTATCCTAATCTTCTCTTTTTTTCTCCTCCCCTACCTTTCTTTCTCATCTCTCTCTCTTTACCTACTCTACCTTTTTTTCCTTTCATTTCTTCCCCTCCTTTCTCCTTTGTCTCCCCTCAGTGTCAGACAGTGGATCAGGAGCAGCAGGAGTGGGTCTAGGAGGGCTGGACTCTTCTGCGCCCCGTTTCTCCTCCTCTCTGCCCACCTACCTGCCTGTCCAGTGCCAGCTGAGCGGGGCAGAGTCGGCCTTCTTCCTGCGTGAGGCCAACCAGGAAGTGATGCGTAACGGCAGCCTATCACAGCGCACCGAGCCGTTCTTCCTCCACCAGCTCGAACCGGCCGCCCCGCAGTCCCCGCCCAGCGTCAACTGCAGCTATGGCAACGTGAGCGCCGAGCAGCCAATCCCTGTGGAGCTGCTTCAAGGCCCGCCTCCGCATCTCTTTCAGGCCACCAACCAGATGACTCTGAACTGGAAGGTCAAAGGTCAAGTGGTGGTGCCCAAAGTGGGGGCAACGCGGCCCTGGATACAGGTACTGCTGGTGGTTTAGTGTTTTGCTTTGGAGCGTCATTGACTTTTTTTTTTCTCATGGTCGTCTTTTTGATCATGTATTAATTCATTATACTGTAGAATCATTATTGACCACTTGAAGCATATAAGCCACTGCAAGAAAAGGAAACATTTAACAAACTATAGCATTAACGCTATCTGGGTTTTCCAATCTGTCTCTTTATATTGTCTATCACAGCATGTAAATGCCAAAAACAGTCAAACAGTATTTTGATCTATTGTTAACATAAATATATTGATTTGTGCAGCTTTAAAGAAAATACAAACAACACAGTATATTCTACATCTGTAGACAGACAGAAAGAAGATTTTTTTCTCAAAGAATTAAAGCAGACGATTGGCCATTTAGAAATGTTTGGCTAGCTGCCCATCTATTTAGTTATCCATTCTGACATCATATGTATTTGTTATTGTCTTTAGGTGCTGTTTTACTTGGTAGGGAGGCGTTGGGATGAGCCTGACCCCCCTCCTCCAGCCCTCCTCCCATGTGTGCGGGCCATGGTCATCCGTGACACCAGTGAAGCAGCACCCTCAGCGGGCTGCCGACTTGGGGGTCCATCTGGCATATGTGTTGTCCGTCTGGAGATTCCCCCAGCTTGGTTCACACCACCACAAGTGAGAAAAAGACCTCCCGAAGTGACTCTGCCGTCATTGGATGTGTATTACTCAATTATACCAGTGGAAGGGGCCGGTCAAGAGTGTCCCTCCATCGTCGACGAACCATGGAGAGGGCACAGTGCAAACATCGGCCCCCTCGGAAGCCTAGGCTTGGGCCTTGGCGGGCAGTGGAGCCCCCTACTGGATGGGGGTCTTCAGGACATGCTGAAAGCTGGTTCTGTGGTAATGACCTCCGGCCCTGTTTCTGCCAAAGGGGAAAGATTGAGACTGGATGACAACGTGGAGGTCCTGGTGCCACCCAGTCCGGTTCGGCTCGGCAAGACGGTGGCGTTTGGAGTACACATGAAGTCGGATTCGAACGTGGAACAGTTTACATTGAGGTACGGAACACACAATGCTTTCATGGAATGTGTTTGGCTTTGGTTAAAGCTACAGTGCGTAACTTTTTCATATAAATGAATGCCGGTTACATAAGAACCATCGCCAAATGAGTTGACACAAAGTTGATGAAGCCTATCAGCTCCACAAAACTCTCTCTGTATTTCGGGGTTTATGAAATTTTTATGTATTTCGGGGTTTAGTATGGCAGGGTTTACAAACTGGTGTCGCCCCCTGACACTAGTGCGGGAGCTCAGAATGATCCCAAGAAGGCCATGGAAATGTTTCAGTTGTTGATCTTACTGCTAAGAAAATAACTGGCTGTGCAGCAGAAGGTATAAAATCCATGCGCCATCACGTAAGGCTTACCTCATGTATATACTCAAAATTCCTCATGGTGGCAACATAAGTTACGCACTATAGCTTTAAATGTGGTATTCTGTTTTCCTTTTTGTCTCATTTCACTTTTCTTCTAGTTTTCCCTCCCATCTAACATCTCCACCTATTCCTATTATCATCCGCTCTCTCTCTTTCGTCTCTCAACCCCGCCGCCTCCGGAGGTTGATGGCTGTCACCTTTGTGTAGTCAGCCTCTTTCAGGAGCCAGCAATGCAAATAACAACCTCATGAATATGCATGAGCGATCTAAGGAGGGGAGAAAAGCACGGCAAATGAGAAGCGAGGGAGGGAAAGAGAAAGGGTGATTGAGGGAGACTGGTGGTTGAGGAGACAGGAAAATGAAAGAAAGAAGACATAAAATGTGAGTAGATCTGGCTTTTCAAACTGAAGCGTGGTGCCCAAAATGGCTCTCAGGTGTGCTTTAAACGGGTCACCTACATGGTTTGGGGCGCATAAGCAGCAGTATGTTTTCATGCACGTCGTGTCCCAGGAAACACATTTCTTTTTTGGTTTGCTTGCTGAAAATGAGTTTACAACCCTTGATTAAGTCCAGACTTGAATATCTGCATCCCATTGCTGTCTCATCATTTGACTTACTTCAGGGATTTAAGACAAATATGCCAATGTATCATTCTATCCAAAGAACGTCCCAACCACATTGTGGCTGCACATATCATTACTATACCAATATACTCCTATGAGGTTAGAACCATTCAGAACATGTTAGAGAGAACACATTTGCATACATGTTAAGCAATTCAGTCACATTCATTCAAAAGGAAAGCTACAACACACAGCACAGTAATTGGCACATGTCAACCGACCTCCCTTTGCATATGAGGCTTGACATACCATTCACACAGAATGCTTTTTTTATCTAGCTGTTCTATATTCAGTTTTAACCCACCTTAACAGTGGCAATAAAGCTAAAGGGGCTTCAATCAAGTAGTGTTCGCTATGCCAAAATAATTCTAGTAAAGTAAAAAGAAATGTACTGATGCAAAAAGTATGCAGAGCACAGAGTACCATTGGTGAAACCCTGTGTGTAGGTTTACCATCATGGAGTTGCAGAACCTTTGAATGTGTTGTGTAATTTAACAGTAACCCAAACTTTCATAGCAGAACATTGAATCTGGAAGTAGTGGAAAAGTAGTTGCCTAGCACTATAGCATAACATTTTCTTTTATATGAGATGAGTGGCCCTCTCTGTGGCCGCAATCATTCACACGGTGTTTGATTTGATTCTGTGTTGCAATGCACACAGGAAATTTGAAATGCTAGCAGGAAGCAGAGGCAGAACACATTAAACACTTGTAGAGAAGACGTGCCTCGGCAATGGGAAGAACAATTATGAAATTGTCGAGTGATAACAGACTCAAGGCAATATTCACTCCTAAAATGTAAAAGCTTTTTTGGGTACTTTAACAGGATATTCTAGGCAACTCCAAGCTTTATGTATCCTACATATTAGTTTAAATATGCTGAGAAAAACAATAGTATCATCAGGATCACAGTTGTGTGTTTATTCGGGCATAATCATTGAGGTCATCTGAGGACACTGGAGGAAAATAACAAATGGCTAGACTGCACTGCACCCTGTCCCACCTACTGACAAAATTCACACACACACAGACCCATAGACGGAGGAAAATAAACTCTCCACTGACATTCTGCGCACGCTATTTCTCTCTGTCTGCAATGTATTCACGTACACACACACACACACACACACACACACACACACACACACACACACACACACACACACATAAAAGTGATGAGGTAGCCTCTATGGCCCCCCCTACAGACACTTTATCTTTGTCTTTGCCGTACAACACTCCTGCTGTGTGTGTGTGTGTGTGTGTGTGTGTGTTTGCGTGCATGCATGCACCTCCACGTGTGTGGTACGACTAGAGACAGGTAGTGGAGGGCAAAATAAATCCCCTTCACCTCTTTTATGGCATCATATCTTCTTTTTCCTTCCTTGGTTTCTTTTCTATATTTCAGCAGGCCACATTCTATTCTATTGTATTCTTCTTTCAGTCATGTGGACCGTGTGTTCTCCTGTCTGACCATTTTGAAAAATGTTCAATTTATACATCTCTAAGGATGGATTTGCATCAGAGCCGAGCTGTGTGTGTGTGTGTGTGTGTGTGTGTGCGTGTGTGTGTGTGTGTTCATCCATCCAACCTGCAGCTCTTGCCCTATGCCCTAGCATATAGTCCCATGGATAATCTCCCATGTTAGAGGCACAGTCAGACATGTAATAAGGCTTAAGTGGATCTCATTCTTGCGTGTGTGTGTGTGTGTGTGTGTGTGTGTGTGTGTGTGTGTGTGTGTGTGTGCGTGTGTGTGTGTGTGCGTGCGTGTGTGTGTGCGTGCGTGCGTGCATGCGTGCACTCACACCACATACTGTAATAGGCCTTAAGTGTGCTCCATCACACTGAGGTGATGTGATTATGATAAACTGCTGAGGAGATGGAGGGGCACGGAGATAGGGCAAGTGAGCGAGCGAGCGAGACAGAAAGGAGAGGAGATACAGAGAATGACAAAAGAGGGGGACAAAGGAGAGATTGTAATGAGAGAGGTGAATAAAAGCAGAAAAAAATGGAAGAGAGCAGTTTTCTTGACTTGCTTCTCTTCCTCATACTACAGCTGCTCCCTCAAAAGGTAGGACAGAGGCCTTGAAGGCAACACACGTTTGCCAAATTGGATTAGGCATCCTTGCTGTATCACCTGTCACTGGGCTTGTAGTCTCACATAACCACACATGATTCTGTCACTTTGTGATGAGAGCACTCGTCTAACAGACAAACAACTCTGGAAGTCTGAGACTTCCTGTTTTGATTAAGTTACACCGCAAAGAGTTTTTTTACTCCAATTCAGTTCCAGCCATGTTGTCGACTTTGATCCCCCCTTTTAAGATTTTAAATTGTTTCATGTAACTCCTACATAACATGATTTCCCAAATTGTAAAAAGAAATAAGCTTAAAACAAAGAAAAAAATGTAAAATGTAACTTTCCCAACTCCAGTGTTTCTTTGACTAACCCCATGCTCAATAATTGGAGTCTGCCGTTCCCCGACCTGTTATAGATTTAATGTGGGTGTCAGAGACCGTGACTGAATGGAAATGATACCGTTAGACAATTAAACATGTTTACGGCTGACGGAACACAACGGACATGTGAGACGTGCTGGATGAGTCCGTGATTGCTTTTTGACACCGTCGGTGCTCAAGCTAAGATATTAATGAGAAGCCCAAAGATAATGAAGCACATTTAAATGGACATGCCCTGCTTCTTTGTTGCCTGAGCCTCAAAAAGAAATGAGGAGATAATTAAAAGGAGTCATTTTCATTAATAGAGAAATACCGAAAAAAAAGGATAATAGTTGTTTTGTACTAATGGTGTTATTCACAGAGATTTCACCTAGCTTTTTTTGTTATTCATAAAGAGTTTGTTTTGGTGGGAAAGAAGTTACTCATCTTATCATTTTTAAGGTTTACAGATAAACTGTAGCTTTTTGTATTGTTACAGATTTCCGATACAGAAGCATTGGCCATTTACCGTTTACCATTTTTTTTCTTCTGGGTTTACTGTTGCCACATGCAGTTGAGAATGTAGATAGCACACTTTCTTTGCTGCAACAACCTTACTTATTTTCTTTCAAGATTCATTTTTACTGAATGGAAAACATCCTCAAAGATCATTCAGAAAAAAAGGAGATCATGGACACCATACAAAAAGATGTTTGCTTGTTTCTGGCAGAAAAAAGAAACTGTGCTGGTGGGGTTTTTAATTTAAAACAAAAGAGGCAAATTCATTAGCATACCGTCTCATTAATGTGCCTTTAAAAGGTAGTAAAGAGGGCAGAGGCTCCACAATGAATTCCTGTTTAATGCAGATCCAGTTTAGTGAGCATTCAGCCAAAAGTATTTATAACAAGTGTTTAAATCTGTGGAAAACCTTTGCCCTGGAAGTTTGAATCTATGTTTAGTTAAACAGTGGGGATGTCGACAGACTGGGGGTCAAAGTGATTAGTAACTCCCTCATTAAAAAAGCTGTCGTCTTGAACTGCGTGCTACCGTTGTTTGGGTAGTTAATTAGTGAGATGAGTACTGATGAGGGGATAAATGCTGTTTGTGTGTGTGTGTGTGTGTGTGTGTGTGTGTGTGTGAGAGAGAGAGAGAGGGAGTGAACTACTCTGTAGAGACAGATAGACAGCGATTGTCAATAGAAAAATAGTTTTTTCTCTCTGCTTATGTTCTCTGTCTCACTAAATGTTCCGTCTTATATGACTGGTATTATATCAGTTATTTGATGTTGGTGTGTGAATTGGTATGCAGCCTGTATTTATTGTCCCATTCCTTCTTTCTCTCTGTGTGTGTTCGCCTGCCTCTCTCTGTGTGTGTGTGTGTGTAGGGATTAGTGGATTTTTCTAGGATCAGAGGGGAGATGTTGTTCTAAGGACCAAGGACTCTCTGGTGGTTACACACACACACACACACACACACACACACACACACACACACACACACACACACACACACACACACACACACACACACACACACACACAACGCACGCACGCACGCACGCACGCACACACCCACACACGCACAAACCCACAGTTTGTCTAGGATGCCTTTATTGCACAAAGCACAGCCATTGATTTCACCTCAACTGCCCTTTCCCCAGCAAGGAGGGAGAATCTTTTTGTTTGTTTGACTGCGTGAGTGTATCCACTACTTGACATTTGATTGTTCTTGCAAATCTGGGCAGCTCCTATTCATTGGTGGCTTACAGAATATGTGTGTACATATGTTGTATCTTTGTTTTTAATCTGTATTTTCCAGTCTTCCTCTCTTTATGTGTTTGTGTTTCAGCGTTCTTCTGTCTATGCTGCTTCAACTGATTAATGCATTTTATGAAATCTTAATAAATAGCCAATAAATAGCCTTCATCACAGGTTTGTAAAAAAAAATACAACGTTTCGATATTGTTTGTTTTAAATAATTTAACTCTTTTCCTGCAAATGAAATATATTGAAATATATAAATATTTCAGTTTTGAATATCTCTTAATCAGGCTTTGGAGAGCACTGTTGTACGTAGAGTTATTGACTTTCAAACTAAATAATATCATATCAAATATTCCCTCTTTCTACCAAGAGTACATTAAAGAGATTGTCCCCTTGTCAATAATGTAAATGTAATGTGTGTAAATGTGTTGGTGTCAGACATTTTTGTATGAGTGTTTAATGTTACACTTTGGCATATTCCGTTTGTTGGGCGATACTATCCTTAATTGGAGTCTTGTAGCTCATATCAAGTAACTCATGGCCAAATAGATAGAAATATGAATAGGATATTGAACAGTTTTGACATTTACAAAACAAATCAAAGACTCTGTGGAGTAAGAATGACTGTACAGTGGATAGAAATGAGATGGTTGACCTTATCAAAACAAAACCTAGCAACACTAGACACCAAGTCAATCATTTTTTTAAAGAGGCACAAAGCTAATAATTCCTATACACAAATAATGCCTGTTACTATATTTTTAATAATCATGTGCTGGACAAACAAGTTGGGGAACATTTTTTTTAGTTTCATTTTATTTTTGAACCTTTTTTTATACTGGCAAATTCCATTGAGACCGGAGACTCTTTTTCAAGGGAGACCTGTTCCCATTCCCACGTTACCATTCACACACACTCTCATAGAGCAATTTAGGTTTCAGTGTCTTGCTCAGGGACACTTCGACATGTGGCGGGGGAACGGGGGATCAAACCACCGACCCTGTAGTTGAGGGTCGACAGCCCTACCCACTTCGCCACAGCCGCCAAAATGGACCATATGTAGTACCTGTGTTCTCATGACTTAATGTTTAAGAAAACTAGAAGGTTCAGTCAAATCATTTACGTTTTCTGTTTGCAAGTAAGTGTCTCTGTTCTGTTTCTTTCCAGTGCATTATATCTCTCTCTTTCTCTCGTTTTCTTATTGTTACTTTATGTCGTTAACTTTCTTCTCCTGTGCGTCATATTCTCTGAAAACAGGAGAAATTAGTTCACTTATGTGGGATCAGAGGTCATGTCTTTATTTTAGTCCCTGTATCCGGGGAGGCAGCACTCTAAGTAATCACCGTAGTCATTAAATTGGATTCAACACAGCATGTATACTTGTGCTATGCCCTACGTCACTCTAGCCTATTGTGCTCTCGCAGCTCAGAAATGGTCTCAAAATGGTGTCCTTAGTACATAATGACTTTACCTGTTAAGTTATTTTAGAGTTTTCAAATGCGATGATCTTTTGTTATTTAGATAAATGGCAGATTATAGATTAAACATTGTTTTTTTTGGGCAATTTAAGCAATGTTCTATCACTTTAGAATAAAGTGAATGCAATAAAGGCGTTGATTAAGAAAGTAAGGAGATTGAATTGAAATGATAAGCAAAATCAGTATCATAATGCAATTGGAGTGAGCAAAATATTCATGTCGATAAATAGAAAGACGCTCTTCAAAAGCTGCCATTAGACACAAAGTGGTTATCTACTTTAGCTAAGGCTGCACAAAGCTGTATTAAGTGATAGTATTATCATCAAAGCTAATTAATCCGGGATAGGGCTTCAATGCTGCAAATCCCACTCACAATCAACACGTAATTGTCTAGCGTTATGCAACTTTATAAGATAGTCTGTTAGAAGGTGTAGGAACAATCCATGTGTTAGAACACAAAAGACAGCAGTTAAGATGTTCCTGTGTGAATGTGTTCTCAACAGCAGTTAGTTCTTAACTGTGTTCCAGGATTAGGAACAGGGAAAGCACTTTAGTTTCATGTGGGCATTTGATAGGGGAGACCAAAGAGAGATTGCATGTGAATGTAATTACTTTGACTTCATTCGACAATTTAATGTATACCTCTTCCTGTCTTGTAAACAAATAAATAAATGCAGTAAAGAAGCTCTGTACCAGACTCTCTACATGTCCACAGTGTAAAATGCCAGAATTATTTTTCATATAATCTATCAACAACTTGCTGACTCTTAATGTACTGTTGTGCATCCTCAAAAGAATAGTCACAAAAAAGCACACACACACACATCCATATTAAAGCAATCCTTCACTAGTATGAAACGTGTTCTGATTTATTCGGCCATTAGTCTGTGAGTGTTACAGCATGTCTCCAATATGAGCTGACACACACAATTTATGTGTTGGACATTTAAAAAAGCTTTACTTCATTATTTGATGGCCTGAGACCCAGTGCCAGGACCCATTCTCTACAATTTCTGCTGAGTCTGGGAGATCAGACTAGAGTATACAGAATTCTACTTCTTGCAGAAAGTGCTGAGGAAGATTTATGACCACTACAGCCTGCGGCAGTTTGTGACTCTTGATGCTACTGTAAACAAAGCTAATTTAGGCAGTGATTATTAGATGTGAAACAGAAGACAGTGGCTTGCTTCTGTGGCATGTGTGGTTGCATACTGTTGAGGAGTCAGGAAAAGCCACAGCCTAGGCTCTGTAAATGGGTATGTAAACAAAGGCGCTCGGACCTACCCACCGTAGCTAGCAACAATGCTATCGATAGAGGCTAAGCTAATGACCAGCATATAGCCTACTTTGGCTTTGATAGAGTTTTGGCCTCAACACCTATTTAAATATTGACCGTCTTATTATTGCATTTGCTACAGTACCACTAGGCAAGGCAAGGCAAGTTTATTTATATAGCACAATTCAGACACAAGGCCAATCGAAGTGCTTTACAGGGGTATACAAAAAATCAAGATTAGACATTTGAAATTGCATTTTAAGAAATAGAAACAAAATAAAAACAAAGAAAATACATCAAGATTAAAGATTAGCCTACATTAGACATCATGTTGGCTGATCACATCCGTGTCTGTTCGGACTGAAGCGTATTTCACCAAAACACATGCTGTATTTTTATAGTATCAGCCTATCTATAGTATTGTTGCTAGCTACGTTGGATCGGGCTCAAGCCCCAACCACAGCGAGTTCTACCAGCATCCAATAAGGAAGTGACAAACATTGCAGTACCTTCCGGGGCCACTCGGGGGGTGGTACCAAGAGACTGAGCAATTTTTCTTTGACTCACTTGTTAAACAGGCCGTTTTCACAGTCTTATTAAACCTATTTACAGCCTGGTCCACAAAACCATTATAGTCTGTATGTTTAGGTCATATCTCCATGACAACACTGAGGGGGGTGAATTTTTTTTTAGCAGGCTAGTTTTTATTTTATCTGAGGTTAAAATGTATTGGCGCGATCTCTTGAGTGACAGCTCTCCGCCCATTGTCCCTCACTTTGCCTCTGAGGTATACGTCAGCTAGATGGGCGTATCTCCCTCCCCCCGATGTGAGGCGGAGTAAAAATCTCACAAGATGGCGACGCGCATAAACCAGGATTATTGGATGCCGTGTGAATAACTGAGGTCAGCCCGGATGCTACATCCATTTTATATTCTATCTATGATCCGGCCGAGCCACTTTGTTAACATATCCGTTTACAGAGCCTAGGCTGTGGCTTTTCCTGATTTTGACAAAAAGTGATTTTGACAACATGGATTCTCCAGAATAGCTGACTCTCTCCACTCCAATTGGAAAATAAAATAATAATAAAAACAAGATGACATGATGACACAAGGTTATGGGGCAAAATAAGTTTAATATTTGGTGAAAAATGTCAATGGTTAAAAATTAGGTTTTAGTTAAAGGTTCATATAAAGTTGTGGTGGTCGGTATAAAGTGACAATTGCACAAAGTCACCATCTCTGTTTCCAAATTCAACTGATAATTTATTTTTTAGATAAGGACACCATGTTTTCCTTTTAAACTACTTCTAATGCCAAGGTATTAACTTTGAAATGGTTTTGTTCAAATGGTTGTGTTTAACCTTCATCAAGGAGAGCACCTTCCAAGTCTTAAGTTTTTCAAGGACATACTGTAATATTACTGTCATTAATATAACTTTTAAATACAAGACTTCTGCGTCATCCACACCGAGTGAAAAGTCTTTGCTTTTACTAACATTCTAACCGTCTTACTCTCTGGTATACCCTTGAGAAGTTGCCAAATTTATACACTGCCAATCAAACTGTTACCGCACTAGAAACCAAACACACACACACACACGCGCACGCACGCACGCACGCACGCACGCACGCACGCACGCACGCACGCACGCACGCACACACACACACACACACACACACACACACACGCATAGACAGACAGACTCTCTACTCTCCTTCTGTACTTTAACCACTCAGTCACTCTACCTCTGTTTATTCCCCTAATCCAGTCTGCGCTATCATTCCTTCCACAGCATTCTTCTTCTACTTTCTCTCCTCTTACCCCTCAGTTTCCCTGTTAAAACTCCCCACCTTCCCTCTCCATTTTCCCTCTCTCTTTCTCTCTCTCTCTTTCTGTCTCGCTCTCTCTCTTTCCGACTCAAATCCCTCATGAATATTCACAAGGCCGTTATTTGCATTGCTGCCTCCTGAAAGAGGCTGAGTACACAAAGGTGACAGCCATCAACCTGGGGATGCTGCCGAGGCTTGTGTGTTGTGTTTTTTGGGGAGCTCCGTTTGTGCGCGAGGAAAAAGAAAAATAGAGGTGGAGACGAAGAGGAGAAGGAAATGAGGAAAGAACGAGGGAAGCAAAGTCAGAGGGAATTGAGGAAAGGAGGGTGGTGTGCATTTTGGCTGTGTCACTCGCAAAATTATTGATATTATTGTTAACATCATAACTAATGTGGCTATGATCTGGAGTGTGATCTGACCAAATTTGAAAACATTTTTACTTTTTGAACTCCGTTATTGAAATGACAGCGATTCACTGCGCAGCTCTGTGTGCACAGAAATGTTTGCTGTGCTATTTCTTCACACAAATGTACTGCTCCCTGTTTCTCTGTGATATGGCTCCCTTCTCTTTTCTTTCTTCATCCTTTTGCTTTTCTGCCAACCTTTGTTTGGGGGTTGCTTGATATGCAAATGCCTCGCTGATTATTGTGTCGTGTTTATTGTTAATGTCACTCCTTGCTGCAGTAGAGGGGATCTCCACTTAGAAATGGGGGCTCCCACTATGAGAATCAAGGGATATACTGTATGTGTGTTTTTCTGTGTGTTTGAGCATTAACCTCTAAGTTAGCCCTGGGGTTGTAAAAAAGGAGTTTGGGGATGGGTTTGTTTTTATTTTAACAAGCTGTAGGGGGAAAAACAGGTTATATTTTTACTAACGGAGAGGAATCCCTCTCTGCAGCTTTCAATCCTGGAACTCGAATAGCGTTTTTATATTTTTGGCCGGGGAGCCAGGCTCGTAAAGACATATTGTCTGTTTTATTATTCTGGGAGCCATTTAAAGTAAGCTACAGATGTTCGTAATGTAGAGGGCCCAGTTTTAAGCGGCCATGGGTGAACTGCAGTTGCACTTTGGTTCTGTCTCGTAAAACAGATTTTTTTGAAGTTGGGCTACTATTGTGTGATGTGCAGCTGGTATGAATGCAGTGTATTTCCATTTGTTCATAAAACGCATTTATTTCATTCTCATACTTTAAAGTATAACTGGAAAACATGACTCTTTTCATGGACCTGTGCCGGGCAGACGCATTTAGTAATCCATCAATGACAAGGCTTTCCTTTTCTTGCATTAGACCAGATCTGTGGCTCCATTTTGATGACGAAATGGGATTCTATATGGCTCTTCATTCTCGCAAAATTGTAGAGTCATTTGGAGACCTTCACTCTACGCTTGTTTATTAAACGCAATCTTTAGCAGCGATCCTCAAGGTGCACAAATAAATATGTTTGAGGTTAAAGCCTTGTTCCTCAAAACTCCAAGACATGTTTTTGGGGAAACTTTAAGAGGCGAGTTTGAACCATTTTCTCCTCACACAGTAACCACATTTGTGCTCAATCAAGTGTGACTGTCTTTCTCTCCCCATCCTGTCACAATTCAACTGTTGAATGGCTGTCACATTTACCCACTCAGCCAGTGAGCACTATCAAAATCTACAGAAGATTTTTTTTTTACCTATATTATTGCTCACCTACCCTGACGGTAATTGTCAATGCTTTGTTGCAGAAAGCAAGCACAGGGTCCAGCACAGCAGACACAAATCAGTCGGTAGAAACTTCCTTCATGTGTCTTACTGGCACATGTTCCTGAAAAATCTCTCCAAAGTGGAAGCTACAATATCAGGCAAGAAGATCCAAGAAATAGAGCAAGGAATAGATGCCTAACGTTCAACTTATTATCTGCACTGGAGATTTCTTATCAGACCTGTCCAATGACGGATTCTGCACTGTGTAATCTCCAAAGATGCCCACCTCAAAATAAGGCTGTTACTCTTCATTCCAGACACGCCACATCCCCCGTAGATTAGATACAGTTTGGGTGACCTTCAGATACAATTCATAAAATCCTCATGGAGTTCTTGAAGGCCCCCAAGCATGGTCTCACAACAGTTGCAACCATTGTTTTCTTTTCTTTTCTCTTCCTTTCTTCTCTTTTCTTTGGACTTTTCTCACTGGGCTACATGACCTTTTTAAGGTCACGGGAATGTTCTGTCAGGCTCTGTTGCTCTGAACATTGTTATCGACTGGTCACTTGTAATGTTGTTATCTCTGAAATGTAAGCTCTCTCTACAGTTGCGCTCATTCTCATGTCAACCTTGATAAGAGCATCGGCAGCATGTGTAAAACTTAAAGAAATGTTAAAGAATGCTTTGCTATTCGGTTCCAGTTGAATCCATCTTTTGGTGGTTGAAATGACCATGACTTGTTTTTTCTATATACTCCAATAGCCATGATCAATTTAGGTCAGATTGCAAAAACGTATTGAGCAACCAATTGTATTTCCAAAGCTGTATGAGCTGCAACTAAAAATAGTAATACAAAAATATAATGCTGCTAATAAATCCTGATCAACTGCAAAGCCCTTTCACTTAACCTATCTATTTAATTTTATTAGTGCTTTCTGTCAGTGTATTTAATGTTGCTTATTTTAATGTCTTCTCCTCTTTGTATCCCTATGTATTGTTATCAGGTTTATTACCAAGCCGTTTGGCCATGAGAGTCAATTAATTGTTGAACTTGAACTAAAATCTCATTAAGAACAGATGCTCCCCATTGCCGGGGCATGGTTTGAATACATGGCTGGCTCCATGATTGACCATCCTGCCTCATGTTTGCTCGTTTATCAGGGCTAATTTTCCCAACTAATCCCCCCATTAAACTCAGTTAGAACATTAGCCTAGCAAATTAGCACTGATGAATAGGCTATTATTCATAGCAAATCGTTTTCTTTTATTTTTCTATTCTTTCCTTTCTGCCTCTACACCCTCCCCTCTGTATTTTCATCTTTTTATTTTTTAAATCGTTCCCTATCAGTTTTTATTATCTTTTCCATGGGAACCACTGGCTCTATTGTTTGCGACATTGAGATGACAAGGAACAGTGAAGATAGTTTCATCTTACATACAAGAGTTAGATAAATTGTTGAAGTCAAACAGTTCAACATTGTTAAGTCAACATGCAGGATACATTTATGACGAGGGAATTCTACCATTGCCACCAGATTGGGCCATAAGTAGGACTTGGATATAACGTTGTGTAGCTGGATGTTTCACACCTTTGTCGGTTGAGCAGCTTGTTGGGAAAAACACCAATGCATCTGGTCTCTCAAGTCTATTTTCTACCATCTCTTTCTTCTCTGTAAACCCCCCTGTATTCTAATCATAGCAGGACCTTACAAAGGAAATGTCCCAGCTTACACACGTTCAAACACACGCAAAGCATCTCTCTCATGAACACCTTGAGTCTTTCAAAATAGCGTATGGTACATGCTTTGATGCCCTACTTTTTCTTTGCTTCTAAAGGTAGTCTCGATTCTGGTATATATTCCAATCCAATTGAAAAAAGCCACACACACACACATGCCAAGTCCAAGTTTGTGTGTGTAAACTGTATGTGTGACCGTCTAAAGAACATGGAAAGACCTACAAATATACAGTGCATGCACAAATAAAAGAATATAAACATGCGTGTGTAAGTGGTGGCATCTTTACAAGAACATGCACAGAGCTCCTGGCCAAGCGTTGCCAAGCTTTTTTTTGTCTGCCAGTATCTTAATCCCTCAGAGAGAGAGAGAGAGAATAAAAGAGAAAATTGTCAGGCGGAGAAAAAAGTGGCACACAGGGAAAAAGAGTGTGTGCGGATGAAAAAGAAGGGGGTGGTAACAGGTGAGAGAGGAAAAGAAAAAAGAAATAAGAAAGCGAAAACAGAACCAACTCCTTAATTTCTCCTTCTACACGACATCTATTCCTGACTTTTGCTCTTCCTTTTTTCCCTTTGTCTTATTATCGCTGTTTCCACCTCATTTCTTCACTTTTATCTATTGTCTCTCCCACTCTCTCTCTATCATCCCTCCATTTCACCCAATTAGCGTTTATTATGTATGATGTACAGTCAGCTAATTAATGAATGTAGTCATCTTGTGATTAGTTTGCTTAACATCCTTGTGTAAGGCCTCATCCTTATCTGCCCATGGAACACAATCCACGAAGATACACACGCATGGCTACACACACACACACACACACACACACACACACACACACACACACACACACACACATACACATACACACACATACACGCATGATTCCTATGTTACAACGCTTTTTAAAAGCTGTTACGATTATTTGGATGATTCAAGAGTTGTCAGAAACATTCACAAGCTCAGTTTAGGGCCCACTCACACTAGTGCCACGGCCCCGTGCCAAAGCTCATTAGCATACTAAAGTCTAGAACGTTTGGCTAGTGTGACCACGCCAACTGTATTCCAGCACGGAACAGCCCCTTGGCCACGGCACACCTGGGAGAGGTGTGCCGTGGCCAAAGTACAGATGCTAATGAGATGACACGCGCACAAGCAAGCGCACAGGCGGCGTTCCTGACGTGAATTTATTAAGGATGCATTGTCCGTTAACGTCCGCTGCCTTACTAGTCGGCACCAGAATTGCCCACCACTTGGACTTGTAGCTATAATGTGTGAGAATTAACGTGTGTGTAGGCCTAGGTGTGGGCTAATAAAAGAGGGAGAGAGCTAATTAGGTCGGCTCAGAAAGCAAAGCAAAAATGTTTTCGTGTTTACTCACGTTCGTCAGATGATTTTTTTTCTTTTTCCTCCCGTCAGCTGTCATAACTGCATTTACGCATGGCGGTGGAGACGCACCCAAAACAACACACCGCGGCCCGGTGATAAGGAAACAGTAGCCTACGCTAAGGTTTAACAAGAAACTTTATAAAGACACTTAAAGATCTCTGCCCATACAAAAAGTTCTGACTTGGATTTGATGGAGCGATCGATGTGTACAAAACCATCCGGATACATAGCCTATGGTCTGATGACGGGCCGTTATATTAATAATAAACAGCGTGCTGCACAAATATGAGACTGTCCACCGCGACCTATTACGTCAAGGCTACATTAAAAAAACAATAGCTTAAGGATTCTCGTTGCTCTAATGTGGAAGTGGAATATTTGATGCAAATTTGGCCGGATGAAAATATTCACAAACAGTCGTATAGCCTACAAGTAGACTACGCTCCAAATCCTAAACGCGCACGGTGCAAGTATGCCCAGGCCACGAGCAGTGTGAGCACGGGCCTGCGGGGGGAGTGGGGAGGGGGGGGAATCGTGCTGAATCGTGCTGAGCACGGAACAGGCAAACGGCACTAGTGTGAGTGCGCCCTTACTCTACAAATGCGCATCGTTTTAGTTTTATTCAGTTGAGTATATCATCTGTGAATCTTTATTTACATATGATGGATCTGTCTCCAGAACAGCTATACTAAATGGACCCTGATTTAAAATCATTTTTTCTTAACTACTTTGTGTTGGGAATTCACAAGGGGTAGATTTGGTCAAAGTCAAGAATATTATTAATTTCATGAAAATTATAATATTAAGAAACATTGTTAATTAATGATCAATTAAATTAGTCCAGCTAATTTAATTACTTATTAATACCTACGGAGCACCACCCTTTGAAAAAGGGAACTCTGTACCAAATCAGAAAAACAGTCTCATAATGTTAAAGGGATTTACCTTGAAAATGTCAAAGTTGGTTACAATGTACATTTAAGATAATGAAGGAGTGAATATTCGAGCATAAACCTTATTTACCAGCCATTAGTGAAATACAAGACACAAATATCACAGACACTGCTTCTTAAAATCAAAATGTAAGGGTTTATTTACTTAGGCAAGTTGATTAAAACGATACACATAAGTCAATAACCATGAACTAATCTAATTTAAGAAAACAGACATAGCACAAGCACTAATAAGAACAGTTTAGATTATAAACCCATGTATTTCTATCTATGTGCGGATGAGTGCACATGTGTAGTGTGTGTGTGTGTGTGTGTGTGTGTGTGTGTGTGCGTGCGTGCGTGCGTGTGTGCGTGTGTGACAGAGGAACGTCACTCTAGAAATTAGATGGAGGACGCGAGAGTTTGACGTCACGCGAGAGTTTGAGGTGGCTTTTACTTCTCGGGTAGATCAATTGCTACGAGCAATGTCGTAGACAACTTCTGAAAGTTGAATATTCTACCTTTAATCAGTAGGGGAACTAGCATGCAAAGCATGTATGTGACCTACTGCTTCAATCAAACACATAAGAATTATAAAGGATGATGCGGGGAGACTTTGGTTTTGTCTTCACGCGATCTTAACTTTAAAATTACAGAACTCAACACTCATGTATTCATTAAGAATACTTGAGGGTAAAATCCCGAGTGTCAGTGTGTGTGTTTGTGTGATGTGCGTAGTTAGAAATGAGAAGGAGAGAAAACAAAAGACAGTAGCCGCAGCTCCAGCGCAAACTGTTTCCTCCAATCACACAGTGGCTGCAAATGCACATTTGCATACTGAGATGAATTGATAAAGAGGAAAGAACTCACTGGCTTTAAGAGTGACAGCAACAAAAACACATCAATACATTCCTGGTTAACGGGAGAAAAACACTATGAGCGAAAAACACTTATGTAAAACATTAGTGAGTCAGAATTACTTTAAATCAGGAAATAATGAGCTCGTCAGCTCTTACGTTTACTTCAAGTTAATGAACAACATAAAATAACTATCATAGCCCAGACAATAGCCTCACGTGAATCGCTTGGTCCAGCGATGATTGGTTGAAGGCAGCTGGCGGAGATAGGAGGAGAAAAAGGCCGCTTGCCGGGCCTTGTGCTCGGATGGAGCGCGTCTTGTGGTGTGGAAACAACTCAGCTGATAAGGGCAGCAGCCATCACCATGTCAAGGGATGGAAAGCAGGGGGTTAGTGGCCCTTCTTAGAAGAGCGGGCTGTCTGCGGTCCGATGGGCAGCGTAGGCAAGGAGGAGAGGAGGAAGCGGAGAACTCCCTCTGCGTCGGGCCTTGCTCTCTGCTGGCGATGCGTCTGGTGGCAGCGTAGTAACGGCCCAGATGATAAGTGATAGGCGGCTTCACTTCTCGGAGGGTCTGCTGGCTGGCACCGGTCCGTGGAACGGGCAGTGCAGGCGTCTTGATGAAGGGATCCTGCGTCTTTGCTCACGCTTTACGCGAGTGGGGTAGTTCTGTTTTGAGGAGAGGTTGAGGTGTGCTTCAGCTCTGGTGAAGGGGTTTCTAGGAAACTCTCTCTCGAATCCAGGAAAACAGAAGAAGATGTTCCAAGCAGTCCATCAACTCGTCCAGCGAGAATAAAGACTGGTGGTTGAGGTTGCTTATATTCCTAGGCCTCAGGTTTAAGCATTGCGTACCTTCTATCACGGCTGGAAGCCGAAGGCGAATGGCAAAGATGAGAGTATTGCATCCTGTATTAAAACAGTCCAAATGCATCCTCATCCAATCAGAAGTTAGTTGTCTTATCAGCAAGCAGTGTTTACATTCAAACCAGCCAATAAGATGCTTTTCCTTCCTTAGGAAAAGAAAGCTTTGCTTTGAAGCTTGTGTCACTAAGATATGACTGGGTAAACACAGCAGGGTGCCTGGGCCCTGCCATGTTTGAACTTTATGGTAGCTTCCAAATAGAGTTTCATCCTGTGGAACTTGCAGAGACTCAGTCCCCAAAGGTCTGGTTGGATTAACCAACCTTTTAAAAGGGACTATCCCATCTTAAATGAGTTTATAACCTCCACAGGGGTCTAGGATGGTTGTTTAAACAGAGAAACCCATGTAAACATGCGTTAGACTTTGTCTCTTGGAATGCACTATGGCATCAGTATTAACCCATTACAACATTTCAAATGAGACACTCTGTGTAGGCACAACATTTGTCAAAGGGTTGATAATAATAATCCAATGTAAGTACATCTGAATGTCATCCAAAAATATGTGATAGGCAACATTCTTGTCATGTACCACATGAGTATGTACAGGTTGAAATATAGCGGCTCAAGAATTGAACCTTGGGGAACTCCATTGGTCATCCTGATTTATGGTCGGCAACACTAAAGCCTTTGCCTTTGAGCTATGATCTGAATCTGGTGTTAATCCTACCAGTGTGTCAAGAAGTATGTTATGGCCCGACTCCATTCATCAAATGAGAGATTATCAAAGCTGATATTTTGCCTGAATCAGTATTGAGACAAATATCCTTTTACATCTTTATCATTGCCTGCCGTTTACATTGTCAAGGTTAATTGTATATACAGTATGTCAGGACATTTCTGACCACATTGCAATGTCACCCAAATCAATTAAGACCATTGTGAATTTCAATGGCTTTTCATTTTGAAGATATTATTTTTAACTTTTTTAAGTTTTTCTCTTTTTTAACAAATTTCTCCCCATTCCATAACTTTTGTTTCTTGCCGTGATAAGGGGTTGGTTCGCACCACATGAGAAGTGTTTTCATGTACATATACAAGCAAACAATATTAAGGTGAGCCACTGCATTTCCAAATTATGAAGGAAACTCAGTAGGTTGTACAAACAGAAAGTCAGCTTGACGTCAATGAATTTGCCGCTTGGCTGACCTAAGTAGTAAGGCCTGATATAATGCAAGTTAATTGCTTTTACGACAGAGTGGACACACCAGGCAGAGTGCTGAAATAGTGTCTGGGAAATTGCTGTGTAGAAGAGAAAGCAGGACCACTTACCTTACTGCTGAAGACATCAGGATCACTTCTGACCTGACCGCAGCCTCAGAGATGGTGTTTCAAAAGGTGACTTAAAGTGACTTTTAGTCTATTGTAGCAAATGTGTTACAATAACACGGCATTTATGAAGGCTAAACAATAGTATAGTAGTAGCACATGTTGAGAACAGCTACACAGAAAATAAAAGAGCCATATCTAGCTGAAGGAAGAACTCAAGGTTTTTGATGTTTGTGTCCAACAAAGAGCAGAACTTTCTGTGTAGTGTAGGACTCTTTGTGTGTGTGTGTGTGTGTGTCTTTGTGTGTTCATGCGTCTGTGTGTGTGTGTGTGTGTGTGTGTGTGTGTGTGTCTGTCTGTGGGTGTGTTAAGCCCCTATCTCACTGGGCTGTGACTGTTTGCGACAAGTTGGAGACTGCATTCGCGAGAGGCTGTCACTCAAGAGATCGCGCCAATACATTCTAACCTCCGATAAAATAAAAACTAGCGTGGTCCGAACAAATTCACCCCCCTCAGTGTTGTCATGGAGAGATGACCTAAACATACAGACTAAAATGGTTTTGTGGACCAGGCTGTAAATAGGTTTAATAAGACTTTGAAAACAGCCTGTTTAACAAGTGAGTCAATGAGAGATGGCTGTCTTCTGCTTCCACCCCCCTAGTGGCACTTCCGGTTACTACAGTTGTGGTCACTTCCTTATTGGATGCTGGTAAAAATCGCTGAGGTTGGGGCTTGGTAGTGACACACCCTTTTCAATTTAGTCTCCGCGAGTCAGGTTTGGCGACATATGAAACTAAATTGTGATTGATTTGAGACAAAAATGAGACTGACATTCCGTTCGTGCAATGCTCGCCAGATGTTCGCGAGACATACATGCGTCCTCCCGGCAAGTGTTGGCCAGGACATTCGCAAACGTGTTGTGAGGAACCAACTCAGTGAGACTGCAAGTGAAAATGTTCGCTAATTCGCATATTTCCTCGCAATTTTGTGTCTCCAAATTGTCAAACAGTCGCAGCCCAGTGAGATAGGGGCTTTACCCCACAGGAATTAAGATATAAAGGAAAAGAGAGTGAGAGAAAGAGAGAGGTGAGGGACAGTAATGAGTACTCCAGTGGAGAGAGATAAGAGAGACGGAGGAAGTTGGTCTGCATAATGAGTCTTCAAGCATGGAGGTGGCATGTGGGAGGAATGAACAGGACTATTCCACTGGAGAATGGTGGAAGCAACAGAGGCGGACTGGATCACACAGGCAATTGTCAGTCTAATGAGTTTTTTTTCAGGAAAAAAGCTTAGCTAGTAAGGAAGGAGACGTGGAGGTGGTGAAAAAAATTATACAAACTTCAATCCTTTTAAGGACATTGCATTAAACCATGTAATTCAATTTGAAAATGTGAATTCAGAGATGGAAAAGAACTATGTTGGACTAGAGAAAGGTCTGGACAAAAAGACCTAAATGTTTTTTTTAATTAAAAAAGAATATGGATAACATCTTTGATAGTGTCATTTGTTTTCAGATAGTTAATGTAACTGACTTTTTGTGTTGCGTTTCATAAGTGGGTTAATTAGAAAAGCATACACAATCAAAAGAATCTCAAAATGCACATTGATGTATCTCAAACAGCTGATTATTACTCAATGTATCCCATCTGTTTCCTTAGTAACTTTTAAATACCAAGTGATATAATCAGGAAAGTGTCTGACTTATACAGTTCAATAGTCTACAGTATATATTCACATTGCAGCTGAAGCAACCTCTTGGGTGGATTTTGAGCGTAAATAGGACCGACTTCCAGGACCCCTGTCAGTACTGCGTAAGTGTGACTGATGTGTGATTGACAGTAAACATACATACACACAAACACACTTCCGCAGACACTCTCTTTCACATGCAATGTCAGTGTTCCAGATAGATGAGGCCTAGCTGCCAGGATCCCAATGGCGCCTTAAGAATTAAACAACGGGGTATGATGCCATAACCTGCTGTGTGTGTGTGTGTGATTGTGTGTGATTGTGTTTGAGTGTGTGTGTGTGTGTGTGTGTGTGTGTGTGTGTTTGTTCCCAGAAGCTGTCAGTGTATGATCAGTAGTGGGTAGCGTGAGAGGAGACCCACTGCCAACATATCTGATCGGCTCCATTGGAGAGGATAGGAAGAGAAAACAAAAACAAAGACCTGAACAGTACACTGCTTGCATATGCATGCACACACACACACACACACACACACACACACACACACACACACACACACACACACACACACACACACACACACACAAACCTGCACATGTGTTTAGTCAGCCAACAAGATGCCCACTAGCAGTGAGCCAGACAGATTGACAGCTATCTATATAGTCGTCAGCTTCCTATAGCCAACATGTCAGTCAGTTAACCATCTAGACAGACAGCCACAGCTAAAAGGATACAGCCATATTTAGAAAAGCCACGAAACACAGAATGTATAAAGGATTATGGAAATCAGTTGGCTTGGTTCTTTTGACAGAGACATGGAAGGGATGAGAGTGAGAAACACCTATAATATAATTCAACATGGAATTATATAAGAGCTGTGGATGGGTAGTCTAATGGGAGAGAGGAAGAGATGGAGGCAGGTGCATCAGAGGAATGGAGAATCGACAGAGGGAGTTTGATAGGAACATGGGGGAATCAAGTGTGAGGAGGAGGAGAGGATAGAGTAGGCGTTGTTGACAGGAATTTAATGTAAAAAATTGCCATAATTTAAGCAGCTGTGTCTGTTCTTGTTTGAACCAGTAACAAGCAACCTTTACAAAATGCAATACCTTTTTTTTGTCACTTTCTTTAAGTAGGGTTACTGTTCATTTATTAGAATGAACCACACACATCCTGCATAATAAGTTCCTCTTGGGTTTTTCTGTTGCATTATGGCAAATACAATATAGCTTTAAGCCACACAAAGTGGACTATCAGAAAGAGACATGTTGAATGTCTGTTTCTGAATCTGAGTAAGACTGCATCCCGTTCCAGGGGAGTGGCTCCTTAGACGACCCGACCACTAACCTGACTGGAACTGTGGGAGAAAGGAGGGAAAGTAACACATTAGCTTTTCACCACTGCATCTCTGCTTTACCTCTCTCTTATCGTCCCTCCTCTCCTCTCCTCACTCAGTAGACAGTGGACAGGGTGAGGAGAAGAGGAGGATAAGACCAGGCTCTATCCATCATGGCAGCGTGAAGGGGGATGGGGAGGGGGAGCTGGTGGGTTTTTACGCTGCCCATTGAAAAACCATTGACTGAAGCAGCGAACTGAACAGACAGGAGATAGGGTTTGTGGCTGTTTTACTGATTTGTGTCTTTCTGGTGAGTTGTGCAGGCATGATTTAGGACTTCAACCAAGCACTTATTTACTTCCTAAACTTTAGCTTTAACTAACAACTCCTCCCTATACTTGGGTGGCACTTGTTCCAGAGGTATCACTGCTTGTCCACTAGTCGCAGGGTTGGTGGGTGTGATTCTCAGCCTCTATTGTTTTGCAATCCAAATATGTTTCTCAACTCACTTTGATTTTTCTGCAATGCTTTCATCTCCATACCATTTCGGATATTATCAACTTTTACGTGGATTGTTTTTTAAAGTTAATATGAATAAATGAAGATGCTACTCAAAGTATTTCAAAGAAATGTCAACCGTTTCTTTTCTGTTTAAGTTGATATGGCACCAGTTTTCTGTTAAATAAATGATGGTGAGTGACAAACCGAGAAGCTGAGTGTAGCATCTTGGTATTCACGCTTCACCAACAGAAACAGGTATTTTCCAAGTGGGATTTGACCGCTATTTGGCATTGATAAAGAGTTATAAATGGGCTCAAAAGATGTGGTAAAGACAACCTCACACCACCACCACTTTTTTTTTTTTTTTTTTTTATATTACAGTGCCATTTTTAGAGATAGGACCGCATGCTGACAGTGTTTATTTGCCTCAAACACATATATTACTTCCACTTTATTCACTGCGATTTTATTTTTGTGCTGATTCTATACTTCAGCAGCACTCTGTTTCACACTTAATTACTTCCAACCATTTCCACCTGGGAGCTGCTCTGTACAGCATTAGTCCTTTGCTGTTTTGGGGGCGGCTGGCAGACATGGGGCCTCAGACTCACCTCAGATGACACTTGCCCTGCGTTCCAAATCGCATACTCTCTCTTTTTTCTAATCTACATACTACATCTGACCATAAAAAGAATCTAGTTAGCATGTAGTAGGCATACAATTTGGACACACTTTACTTGTTTATTTCATCATAACATTGCACCTTGATCTTGCCTAATTAGGGGGCCAAGCCCGAGCAGGAGCTGGGACCGCGTTTTGCACAGCAACGCGGTTCCCAAGCCCTGCGGGGCAGGGAACCCTATTGTTTTTGTGGCGATTATTATTAGGGGGCCAAGCCCGAGTAGGGCTGGGACCGCGTAATGCAGAGCAACGCGGTTCCCAAGCCCTGCGGGGCAGGGAACCCTATTGTTTTTGTTGGGCCTTTTATTAGGGGGCCAAGCCCGAGTAGGGCTGGGACCGCGTTTTGCAGAGCAACGCGGTTCCCAAGCCCTGCGGGGCAGGGAACCCTATTGTTTTTGTTGGGCCTTTTATTCCTATTCCTATTCCTTACGTAAAAGTGGTGCTGCAGCCCAAACCGTAAAGGGTTGGGACATGCCACTTGCATGGCTTATCCAGGTCCGTGCCTGGTACGCAGACACAAAAATTCAGACATGCCGGCCACAAGGTGGCGCTACAACAAAGGAAAAGGCGTTTTGGGCTATAACTTCCGCACCGAAAGTCCGACAGTCAAAAACTTTATATCCACAGATGCCCACAAGTCAGCTGCATCTTTTGAGATAAGCCACGCCCATTTGCGTATATATACATTTTTCGCCACATCGCAAAAACTGTGTCGGTCACCAAAACATACTCCTCCTACAGTTTTCGCCCGATTTGGACGAAACCAAAAGCATTATGCTCTACCGACTCCCACGAGCAAAAGTTGGTCAAATAATTTTTCTACGACCATCGGAAGACCAAACGGTAGCGCTTTCAAGATTTGCGAAAATCCCTTAAAAAAAAAAAAAAGAGGGATTTTCTTGAAACTCAAGCGAGACTATCATGGGGCATACCTGAGCCTATGGCAAAAATATGGGAAATAAATTTTAATGTGGGCCGGACTTATTAGAAAAAAGAGTTTTTCAATTTTTTTGCCTGTTTTCGCCATTTTCTAAGTCTTTAGGCGGGAAAATTCAAAAAAGTGTCTTTACAATGGAGAGGTTGACAATTTGATTTTGCTATAACTCCCCAACCGAACATCGCACATTCAAAAACTTGACATCCACTTGTTTGGTACATTGAGCTGCATCTTTCTATCTAACCTAGTTTTGCGAATGTCATCCATTGGGGGCGCCAAAACCACAAAAAGCAAAGAAAACGCGTTTGGGGCTATAACTCCCACACCGAACATCGCACATTCAAAAACTTTACATCCCCGGATTCCGTGAAGCGAGGGGCCGGCGCCGCGGACGACAACGCCCGATCCCGAGTCGCGTGGGAGGCTTGGCCCCCGTTCACAACTGCTCGCAGTTCTAGTTAGGGGGCCAAGCCCGAGTAGGGCTGGGACCGCGTTTTGCAGAGCAACGCGGTTCCCAAGCCCTGCGGGGCAGGGAACCCTATTGTTCTTGTAGGGATTATTATTCTTTTTCTTCTCCGCGTAAAAGTGGTGCTGCAGCCCAAACCGTAAAGGGTTGGGACATGCCACTTGCAGGGCTTATCCAGGTCCGTGCCTGGTACGCAGACAAAAAAATTCAGACATGCCGACCACTAGGTGGCGCTACAACAAAGGAAAAGGTGTTTTGGGCTATAACTTCCGCACTGAAAGTCCGACAGTCAAAAACTTTATATCCACAGATGCCCACAAGTCAGCTGCATCTTTTGAGATAGGCCACGCCCATTTGCGATAGGATAGATTTTTTGCTACGTCGCAAAAACTGTGTCGGTCACCAAAACATACTCCTCCTACAGTTTTTGCCCGATTTGGACGAAACCAAAAGCATTATGCTCTACCAACTCCCACGAGCAAAAGTTGGTCAAATAATTTTTCTACGACCATCGGAAGACCAAACGATAGCGCTTTAAAGATTTGCGAAAATCCGTTAAAAAAAAAAAAAAGAGGGATTTTCTTGAAACTCAAGGGAGACTATCATGGGGCATATCTGAGCCTATGGCCAAAATATGGGCAAGAAATTCCTTCGTGGGCCGGACTTATTAAAAAAAAGAGTTTTTCAATTTCTTTGCCTGTTTTCGCCATTTCCTAAGTCTTTCGGCGGGAAAATGGGAAAATTCAAAAAAGTGTCTTTACAATGGAGAGGATGACAATTTGATTTTGCTATAACTCCCCAACCGAACATCGCACATTCAAAAACTTCACATCCACTTGTTTGGTACATTGAGCTGCATCTTTCTATCTAACGTAGTTTTGCGAATGTCATCCATAGGGGGCGCCAAAACCACAAAAAGCAAAGGAAACGCGTTTGGGGCTATAACTCCCACACCGAACATCCCACAGTCAAACACTTAATATCCACAGATGCCCACAAGTCAGCTGCATCTTTCTACATAACACAGTTTTGCGAATGTCATCCATAGGGGGCACCAAAACCGCAAAAAGCAAAGAAAACGCATTTGGGGCTATAACTCCCACACAGAACATCCCACAGTCAAAAACTTTACATCCCCGGATTCCGTGAAGCGAGGGGCCGGCGCCGCGGATGACGACGCCCGATCCCGAGTCGCGTGGGAGGCTTGGCCCCCGTTCACAACTGCTTGCAGTTCTAGTTATTATTTTTCTCCGCGTAAAAGTGGTGCTGCAGCCCAAACCGTAAAGGGTTGGGACATGCCACTTCCAGGGCATATCCAGGTCCGTACCCCGTACGCAGACAAAAAAATTCAGACATGCCGGCCACTAGGTGGCGCTACAACAGCCGAAAAACACGTTTGGGGCTATAACTCCCACACCGAAAGTCCGACAGTCAAAAACTTTATATCCACATATGCCCACAAGTCAGCTGCATCTTTTGAGATAGGCCACGCCCATTTGCGTATATATACATTTTTCGCTACATCGCAAAAACTGTGTCAGTCACCAAAACATACTCCTCCTACAGTTTTCGCCCGATTTGGACGAAACCAAAAGCATTATGCTCTACTGACTCCCACGAGCAAAAGTTGGTCAAATAATTTTTCTACGACCATCGGAAGACCAAACGGTAGCGCTTTAAAGATTCGCGCAAATCCGTAAAAAAAAAAAAAAAAAGGGATTTTCCTGAAACTCAAGGGAGACTATCATGGGGCATACCTGAGCCTATGGCCAAAATATGGGCAAGAAACTCCTATTTGGGCGGGACTTATTAAAAAGAAGAGTTTTTCAAATTTTTTGCCTGTTTTCGCCATTTTCTAAGTCTTTAGGCGGGAAAATGGGAAAATTCAAAAAAGTGTCTTTACAATGGAGAGGATGACAATTTGATTTTGCTATAACTCCCCAACCGAACATCGCACATTCAAAAACTTGACATCCACTTGTTTGGTACATTGAGCTGCATCTTTCTATCTAACGTAGTTTTGCGAATGTCATCCATAGGGGGCGCCAAAACCACAAAAAGCAAAGAAAACGCGTTTGGGGCTATAACTCCCACACCGAACATCGCACATTAAAAAACTTTACATCCCCGGATTCCGTGAAGCGAGGGGCCGGCGCCGCGGACGACAACGCCCGATCCCGAGTCGCGTGGGAGGCTTGGCCCCCGTTCACAACTGCTTGCAGTTCTAGTTAGGGGGCCAAGCCCGAGTAGGGCTGGGACCGCGTTTTGGGCTGGGACCGCGTTTTGCAGAGCAACGCGGTTCCCAAGCCCTGCGGGGCAGGGAACCCTATTGTTCTTGCTGGGACTTTTATTATTCTTTATTCTTCCATGCGTAAAAGTGGTGCTGCAGCCCAAACCGTAAAGGGTTTGGACATGCCACTTGCATGGCTTATCCAGGTCCATGGTACGTACGCAGACAAAAAAAATCAGACATGCCGGCCACTAGGTGGCGCTATAACAGCAGAAAAACGCATTAGGGGCTATAACTCCCGCACCGAAAGTCCGACAGTCAAAAACTTTATATCCACAGATGCCCACAAGTCAGCTGCATCTTTTGAGATAGGCCACGCCCATTTGCGTATATATACATTTTTCGCCACATCGCAAAAACTGTGTCGGTCACCAAAACATACTCCTCCTACAGTTTTCGCCCGATTTGGACGAAACCAAAAGCATTATGCTCTACCGACTCCCACGAGCAAAAGTTGGTCAAATAATTTTTCTACGACCATCGGAAGACCAAACGGTAGCGCTTTAAAGATTTGCGAAAATCCGTTAAAAAAAAAAAAAAAGAGGGATTTTCTTGAAACTCAAGGGAGACTATCATGGGGCATACCTGAGCCTATAGCAAAAATATGGGAAAGAAATTTTTATGTGGGCCGGACTTATTAAAAAAAAGAGTTTTTAATTTTTTTTGCCTGTTTTCGCCATTTTCTAAGTCTTTAGGCGGGAAAATGGGAAAATTCAAAAAAGTGTCTTTACAATGGAGAGGTTGACAATTTCATTTTGCTATAACTCCCCAACCAAACATCGCACATTCAAAAACTTGACATCCACTTGTTCGGTACATTGAGCAACATCTTTCTATCAAACACAGTTTTGCAAATGTCATCCATAGGGGGCGCCAAAACCACAAAAAGCAAAGAAAACGCGTTTGGGGCTATAACTTCCACACCAAACATCCCACAGTCAAACACTTTATATCCACAGATGCCCACAAGTCAGTTGCATCTTTCTACATAACACAGTTTTGCGAATGTCATCCATAGGAGGCACCAAAACCGCAAAAAGCAAAGAAAACGCGTTTGGGGCTATAACTCCCACGCCGAACATCCCACATTCAAAAACTTTACATCCCCGGATTCCGTGAAGCGAGGGGCCGGCGCTGCGGACGACGACGCCCGATCCCGAGTCGCGTGGGAGGCTTGGCCCCCGTTCACAACTGCTTGCAGTTCTAGTTATTATTATTTTTCTCCGCGTAAAAGTGGTGCTGCAGCCCAAACCGTAAAGGGTTGGGACATGCCACTTCCAGGGCATATCCAGGTCCGTACCCCGTACGCAGACACAAAAATTCAGACATGCCTGCCACTAGGTGGCGCTACAACAAAGGAAAAGGCCTTTTGGGCTATAACTTCCGCACCGAAAGTCCGACAGTCAAAAACTTTATATCCACAGATGCCCACAAGTCAGCTGCATCGTTTGAGATAGGCCACGCCCATTTGCGATAGGATAGATCTTTTTCTACGTCGCAAAAACTGTGTCAGTCACCAAAACATACTCCTCCTACAGTTTTCGCCCGATTTGGACGAAACCAAAAGCATTACGCTCTCCTGACTCCCACGAGCAAAAGTGGGTCAAATAGTTTTTCTACGACCATCGGAAGACCAAACGGTAGCGCTTGAAAGATTCGCAAAAATTCCTTAAAAAAAAAAAAAAAGGGGATTTTCTTGAAACTGAAGGGAGACTATCATGGGGCATACCTGAGCCTATGGCAAAAATATGGGCAAGAAATTCCTTTGTGGGCCGGACTTATTAAAAAAAAGAGTTTTTCAATTTTTTTGCCTGTTTTCGCCATTTCCTAAGTCTTTCGGCGGGAAAATGGGAAAATTCAAAAAAGTGTCTTTACAATGGAGAGGATGACAATTTGATTTTGCTATAACTCTCCAACCGAACATCGCACATTCAAAAACTTGACATCCACTTGTTTGGTACATTGAGCTGCATCTTTCTATCTAACGTAGTTTTGCGAATGTCATCCATAGGGGGCGCCAAAACCACAAAAAGCAAAGAAAACGCGTTTCGGGCTATAACTCCCACACCGAACATCCCACATTCAAAAACTTTACATCCCCGGATTCCGTGAAGCGAGGGGCCGGCGCCGCGGACGACGACGCCCGATCCCGAGTCGCGTGGGAGGCTTGGCCCCCGTTCACAACTGCTCGCAGTTCTAGTTAGGGGGCCAAGCCCGAGTAGGGCTGGGAACCGCGTTATGCAGAGCAACGCGGTTCCCAGCCCGCAGGGCTGGGAACCCTATTGTTTTTGCTGGGATTATTAGGGGGCCAAGCCCGAGTAGGGCTGGGACCGCGTTTTGCAGAGCAACGCGGTTCCCAAGCCCTGCGGGGCAGGGAACCCTATTGTTTTTGTTGGGCCTTTTATTATTATTATTATTATTATTATTCCATGTTTAGAAGTGGTGCTGCAGCCCAAACCGTAAAGGGTTGGGACATGCCACTTGCAGCACTAGTTCAGACCCCCGGTCTCTCAGCATACAAAAAAATTCAGACATCCCAGCCACTAGGTGGCGCCACAACAAAGGAAAACGCGTTTTGGGCTATAACTTCCACACCGAAAGTCCGACAGTCAAAAACTTTACATCCACAGATGCCCACAAGTCAGCTGCATCTTTTGAGATAGGCCACGCCCATTTGCGTATATATACATTTTTCGCTACATCGCAAAAACTGTGTCAGTCACCAAAACATACTCCTCCTACAGTTTTCGCCCGATTTGGACGAAACCAAAAGCATTATGCTCTACCGACTCCCACGAGCAAAGGAAGGTCAAATAATTTTTCTACGACCATCGGAAGACCAAACAGTAGCGCTTTAAAGATTGGCGCAAATCCGTAAAAAAAAAAAAAAAAAGGGATTTTCTTGAAACTCAAGGGAGACTATCATGGGGCATACTTGAGCCTATGTCAAAAATATGGGGATGAAATTCCGATGTGGGCCGGACTTATTAAAAAAAAGAGTTTTTCAATTTTTTTGCCTGTTTTCGCCATTTTCTAAGTCTTTCGGCGGGAAAATGGGAAAATTCAAAAAAGTGTCTTTACAATGGAGAGGTTGACAATTTGATTTTGCTATAACTCCCCAACCAAACATCGCACATTCAAAAACTTGACATCCACTTCTTCGGTACATTGAGCAACATCTTTCTATCAAACACAGTTTTGCAAATGTCATCCATAGGGGGCGCCAAAACCACAAAAAGCAAAGAAAACGCGTTTGGGGCTATAACTTCCACACCAAACATCCCACAGTCAAACACTTTATATCCACAGATGCCCACAAGTCAGCTGCATCTTTCTACATAACACAGTTTTGCGAATGTCATCCATAGGGGGCACCAAAACCGCAAAAAGCAAAGAAAACGCGTTTGGGGCTATAACTCCCACACCGAACATCCCACATTCAAAAACTTTACATCCCCGGATTCCGTGAAGCGAGGGGCCGGCGCCGCGGACGACGACGCCCTGTCCCGACTCGCGTGGAAGGCTTGGCCCCCGTTCACAACTGCTTGCAGTTCTAGTTCTTATTATTCTTCTCCACATAAAAGTGGTGCTGCAGCCCAAACCGTAAAGGGTTGGGACATGCCACTTCCATGGCTTATCCAGGTCCGTACCCCGTACGCAGACAAAAAAATTCAGACATCCCGGCCACTAGGTGGCGCTACAACAAAGGAAAAGGCGTTTTGGGCTATAACTTCTGCACCGGAAGTCCGACAGTCAAAAACTTTATATCCACAGATGCCCACAAGTCAGCTGCATCTTTTCAGATAGGCCACGCCCATTTGCGTATATATACATTTTTCGCTACATCGCAAAAACTGTATCAGTCACCAAAACATACTCCTCCTACAGTTTTCGTCCGATTTGGACGAAACCAAAAGCATTATGCTCTACCGACTCCCACGAGCAAAAATAGCATAAAGAATTTTTCTACGACCATCGGAAGACCAAACGGTAGCGCTTCAAACATTCGCGCAAATCCCTTAAAAAAATAAAAATAAAGGCATTTTCTTGAAACTCAAGGGAGACTATCATGGGGCATACCTGAGTCTATAAATAAAATATGGGCAAGAAATTCCTATGTATGCCGGACTTATTAAAAAAAAGAGTTTTTCAATTTTTTTGCCTTTTTTCGCCATTTCCTAAGTCTTTCGGCGGGAAAATGGGAAAATTCAAAAAAGTCTCTTTACAATGGAGAGGTTGACAATTTCATTTTGCTCTAACTCCCCAACCGAACATCGCACATTCAAAAACTTGACATCCACTTGTTCGGTACATTGAGCTGCATCTTTCTATCTAACGTAGTTTTGCGAATGTCATCCATAGGGGGCGCCAAAACCACAAAAAGCAAAGAAAACGCGTTTGGGGCTATAACTCCCACACCGAACATCGCACATTCAAAAACTTTACATCCCCGGATTCCGTGAAGCGAGGGGCCGGCGCCGCGGACGACCACGCCCCATCCCGAGTCGCGTGGATGGCCCCCGTTCACAACTGCTTGCAGTTCTAGTTATTATTATTATTATTATTATACTTACCTCCCTAAAACTGCGTGCACAGCCCAAACCGTAAAGGGTGCAGACATGCGAATTGCATGACTAGATCCAGGTCCGTCCGGACTACGCATACGACAAAAATTCAGACATGCCGGCAACTAGGTGGCGCTACAACGAAGGAAAACGCTTTTTGGGTCATAACTCCCACACCGAACCTCCCACAGTCAAAAACTTTATATCCACAGATTCACTGGAGTCAGCTGCATCATTTGGCATAGGCCACGCCCATTTGCGATATTATAGATTTTTCGCAAAATCGCGAAAACTGCAAAACTGACTTTTCGTTACTCCTCCCACAATTTTTGGACAATTGACACCAAAGTTTGCACAGAACATCTACCCACCCACACGGAAAAAAAAATTGCTAAAGAATTTTGATCCGACCATGGATAACGAAACGGTAGCGTTTTAAATATTTGTTGATTAGCTACGTTTTACGTAGAAATTCATAAATCCAAAATCATAAATCGGATCAAGTCCAAATTTTAGACATATGTTGGGGCTACCCTTAATTGCGTTCAATAAAAAAATTGGAGAATTTCGCCATAAGGGGGCGCCATAAATTAGGAAATTTTATATCTCCTAATTGGCCAGAGGAAATTTCTTAAAACTCATGGGAAACCATCAAGGGGCATACACGAGTCTATATAAAAAATATGGCCAAGAAATATTAATGTGTAAGGGACTTTTTAATAAAATTAGATATTTTTTTTTTCCATCAAAGAAAAAAGGCGGGATGCTAATCTCAGCTAGCATGTCCATTGACATTACATTGTGCAATTAGCTCCGGCGGCCATTTTGTCAAGGCTGACAATCTGCTTTTGCTCATAACTCGCCAACCAAACATCGCACATTAAAAAACTTGACATCCACTTGTTCTGTGAATTGAGCTGCATCGTTCCACCGTGGCAGTTTCGCGAAATTCATCCATAAACAGCGATACCTATACAACTCCCACACCGAACATCCCACGGTCAAAAACTTTACATCCACGGATTCTGCGAAGTGAGCGGCCGGCGCGGCGGTTGACGACGAGTTGCGTCGGAGGCTTGGCCCCCGGTCAAAACTGCTTGCAGTTCTAGTTACTTATATATCCGTTGCATCGCTGGTTGTTTTCATACGTAGGCACCGACAATGTGACGTCACTTCCGGTGCGCATTGGATTGTGGGTCAGAATCACCCAAATAGCATGTTGATTTCAACACTAAAAATCTCGGTCGGATGTAGTAGACATCCAGGTACTTATGAGCATACTACATCTGACCACAAGAATTGGGACATCCTAAATCTCTTTTTCTACCATACTGAATAGCAGAAAGTTGGTATTGGAATGCAGCCTTAGTTTCACTCACTCGTTCAGCACAGTTTTGCTCTGCTCAGAAGTCATATGACCCTCTGGCTGGGCAGCTCACTTATGGCTTCCACCAACTCTATTTGTCATTATGATGTTAACTACATATCGCAGTGTAAATGACTCAGCCGTGGACAATAAATTGAGAGAGCTCCATTGAATGAAACTGGTCAAAGTCTGCACACTGGATGTTTTTTTTTGTTGCGTGTGTTCCAAAGAGCTGACTTTCGAAGTGGAAACCAGCGTTCCATTTTCGGTTGGCGTTTAATTAGTTGGACTTAGTGCAGGACAGGAGGAGGGGAGAGGAGGAAGGCGGAGCTGTTATCACAAGGCAGCACCTGGAACCAAAGACAGACAGGGGTGGACAGAGACGTCTGTCAAACACACAGAGGCACACACACACACACACACACACACACACGCACACACACACGCACACACACACACACACACACACACACACACACACACACACACACACACACACACACACACACACACACACACACACACACACACACACACACACACACAGTGAGAGTACACAGATATACTGTGTGAACTGCATTTGTTCATCCATTTCTCTTCAGCTCCTAAAGGTCATTGCGGCTGCATCCTGTCATTTAGTTTTCTCTCTTAATTCATGTATCTGTCACTCCTCCTCTCCCTGTCCTCTCCCTGTCTCCTCCTGTCTTCCGTTTCCTCTCATTTCCTCCTCTTTTTGTCATACGGCGTGTTACTCCTCTTAATTGGGGGGCCTTGTCTGCGTTCTTTTTGGCTCTTGACATCTTTCTCTTTCGTCTGTGTATACAAAATTCACTTTGCATGAGCTTTTTCAGTGTATCTGTTGAGTATTAAATAAGAGCTGTTTATCAATCAATGGCACATTCTTCCATTGAATATGGAAGCTGGTTTTAGACATAGACACACACACACACACACACACACACACACACACACACACACACACACACACACACACACACACACACACACACACACACACACACACACACACACACACACACACACACACACACACACACACACACACACACACACAATGTTTTAAAATCCTGGAGTAAAGCTTTTTGGAGATAGTTCATTAAAACATGGCAAAAGAGATGGAGCCTTAGAAAAGCTGAACTTTTGACGTCCGACTCCAAATCCGCTTCCGTTTTATCAAATGTGTCAGCTGTTTATTTAATACAAACTATTACAGTAACAGGAGGGCACTTAAAAAAAAAATAAAAATGGTACGTGTCTATTATATAGAATAAATACAATCACAACATATCAATGAGCACTTATACAGGGACTTGAAGGAGCCATGAGCCCTCACCTCTCCACGTTGCATTTCACATCATCATTTCTCGTGGCAATCTCTTTCTTCACCTCACAATGCACACTGTTGTTCTCCCAGCCTCCCTCTTTTTAGCTATTTTCTTCTTTTCGCTGCTTGCAATTTCTGAATTACACATGGGCCAACCTGAACATACACACGGGCACACAAAGAAGGTGCAGCGTGAAATAAGCCATTTACGAAAAGCACAATGACTGCCACATGCCAGGCAGTAATGCATGTGTAAGCGTGGTTCTACTTGTAAGTGTTATAGAAGCAGAGAAGAAAGAATAGGACTAAAGCGCTTTAGAGTGCACCTCTGCTGAGGCTTTTAATTGCGATGACAGTGATGGAACCCCTATGTGGTGCATCTATCCCCTCAGCAGGTGACTGTTTGAACCTTTTAGCTTTGCTTACCATTAGCAGAACAAACACAAGCGTACTGAGATCTGCATTTTTCAGGCTCATCTCACGTCTTTTCTTCGCTCACTGGTTTTTGTGTAATTGGAATTTTCCAAAGTTTTTTCGATAATTGATCTCGGATGTGCTTTGGGACCTGATGAGCCACTTTTACCTGCACGACTGTCAGTTTCACTGCCTGTCCTCAACTTTGCTTTGCTAAAGTAGCAGCAGTAGTTATAGGAACCCAATGTTTAGTGTTCTCTATACTGATTGGATAAAGTGTTGTGGTGGGATACCAGAAAAAAGTTTCCCCCTTTGCTTACTGCAGAAAGTGGCTAAATTACTATGAGCCACGCATATTGTATAAGTAATTGATGTATGACTATAGAGCAATGTAACATGTATATTAACAAACATATTGCTTGTGTCTGCTTTAAGTAAATGTCAATAAGTGCACATATAGCTTTAATATACTGTATATTGGCCATTGTGTAAGACGTATGGGTATGGGTTATTGCTAAGTTATTAACGGTTAGTTAATGCTTCGTTAACTAATGTTTAGTTAAGTATAAACTAAGCATAACAGTTAGTTAATGTTCAGTTTATGTTTATTAAATATTTATTAAGCCTTTATTAACTGTTAGGTAATGCTTAGTAAATGCTTATAAAGCCTAAATTAAGCAATAACTAACAGGTCATTAATGTACCCTTATTGTAGAGTGTTACCAACGTATGTATCTCCCTCTCTGAAGTCACTTCTTGTCAGTTTCAGCTTTTACGTCTTCTGAAATGCAGCCCCGCCCAACCAGAATGGAGACATACTGCGCTTGCACTTGTGTGTCCTGACAGTTCGCAGACAAACTGAAACCAAATTCGACTTTACACACACCCCTAAGCGCCTCATTCCACCTCACCCGATTCTATTGAATTGGTGGGCATGTGGTTGTGTTGAGTGTGCCAGCAGTCTGCCAGACAGCATACTGCTATGGACAGCAAACTGATGTGACAAGTTCAATTCACTCCCAGGAATAAAAACATGACAGACTCCAGGGGCTGACTTCCTATCATTGAGTGTCTGCTCCCAGCTGTGGTTGTTGATGACACTTGTTGTTTGCTGGTTTACGTGTTTGTAATGTCTGCCAACTGGTGCCATGGTTACCAATTTTAGAGCCCAATGTACTTTTTGTTTCACTTGCTGAGCTGTCACAATTATAAATAGAAAGTATACAAAGGTTTATTCCCCACCCTCAGTAGTAGCTGCCTTTCTCTTTCTCTTGTTAGAACATACAAATCCAAACTGTCCTTTGATTTTAGAAAACAAAACAAACAACCCCCCCAAAAAAATATGAATTATGTAACAATAAAACATTGAGAGGAATTTCCTTCAATTCTGGTCAGATATGATCCTTTGGGGACAGTCGTCCTTTAGCTTTCCGGTGTGCTCAAAGTGATCTGTGGTGTAGTGTAGCTGGTTGCTGCACGGCTAATCTGGGACCTCAGCCCTAGAGGACTAGCTCCAAGCAACTACAGCAGCCAACAACCCACTGCTATTGTCTGGGTCTTTGTTTACAGAGAAATATGTAGTTCTAATCCCATGCGTAGTGGGAAGTGGAGTGGGCGGTTTGATGCCATGTGTGAGGGTTTTTTATTTGAAAGGGATCCAGTATCCAAACATCAAGCTGTACAGATTACATTGTTGGTGTCCTTGTTTAGGAACGTGTGCAGAGGTAGCGGTGGTAAAAGCCCCACCCTTTGCTGCATGCATCCTAAACTGCGGCACTTTAGCTTCATGAGCGAATAGGATTCCAGTCTACCCCCGGACAAATATACCTAGACAATAATTGTGATTATCTAAACTGCGTGTCTTTGGACCGATGAAAATAAACTAGAGCACACACCAAGTAAATCCATGCATGTGTAGGGAAAGCTTGCAAACTTTGACCAAAAATGTACCTGTATCTTATTGGAAAAAGAAAAAGGACGCTTCACCCTTATGTAGATATAAAAGGCTCATTCTATAAGTTTATAAGAGAAACAACAGCTTTTATTTTCAAGTGATACACACTAATGAACAAATAGGCCTATACTCGTAAATATTATATTCCATTTCTACCAAGTCTGTTCTGAAAAACTCCAATTCCCTTTTACTCACTGCACCTTTAAGTCTCAGCAGCTGGCTAAAGGAGTGTCATTTTTACTGGCTATCTTCCAGATCAAACTCCCTCACCTCATGGTCCTTTAAGATGTGTCTTCATTCTACAGGACAGATGTAGGATGGATGCATGAGCAGGGGTTTTATATAATGGCTTTACCCCTGCAGCGCTGGTGCTGCCAGGCCTGTTGTGAGCAGCAGTGCAATAACAAAGACCACATCCACAGCAGAAGGCAACTGATGGCACTTTTTCTCACTCATGCATAATTAAAGCACAAGTGAGGCCAACATATGTGCACACAGACATGCATAGAAGCCCATAGATTGAGTTAAAGAGGCTTGTAGCGTAAGGGAAGTCACATGTTTACTTTATGTTCTTTACGCTGAATCAAGCACACACACACACACACACACACACACACACAAACGCAAGCAGATTCTCACACACATACACACACACGCGCAAGCACGGACGCATGCACACACACACACACACACACACACACACACACACACACTCATCCATGTTTTCAAGCCGCTCGCATCATTATTACACAATAGTAATTTTGCAGTAAACTTATATAACGGGGGAGCCAGCTGCTCAGGGAGAGATAGTGTCTGCGGAGAAAGACAGCCAAAGAGACAGCAGATGTGTGTGTGTGTGTGTGTGTGTGTGTGTGTGTGTGTGTGTGTGTGTGTGTGTGTGTGTGGCTGGTGAGAAGGTGCTCTTTCACTCTCTATGCAAAAAGGTTAGTTTTTTTGTACACAATCAAAATTTGCAAACTGATGATAACATTTTGCAATATATAAAATATATAATATTATATAGTTGTCACATACAGTAGGTAGGCCCAGTGTACCATAAAGCAAAAGTCAGTGTTTAAAAAGGCAAAGATTTTTTTTAAAGTCAAGAGCGGCCAGAGGGACAACAAATGGACGACAGGGTGAAAAGAGAACAAAGGCAAAACGACAAGACAGCACAAGTGCATAAAAAGCCTTCAAAAGAAAATGTGGGAGAAATATTTATGGGGAAAAAAAGAGAGTTGCATTCTGGGTAGCTTAATTTAACAGATGTTCTCGTAGAGACCTGTGACCAACATAACAGGGCTCCTCTACATCCCTTTTTCAAATGTTTCACAACTGTTTATTTTACATTTCCAAACTAACAGCTTCCCATCTGTTTTGCCATGTTTTAAAACACATGCCCACCTGTTCATTTTAAACTTTCTAAGCCCTTACCTTCCAATCTGTCCATCAAAATCAGGACTTCAAAAAACTGCAAACATTCATGTTACTAGAATTATTTCATCAAACTACCCAAGTGTTTGAATAATTGAAACTGAGTCAGGCCTTCTTGGAAGCAGGTGAATTTACTTGCAAACAGCATGCAAGGGTCAAACAACATGTATCACAAATGGGCTTACATGATTGAATACATCGAATGAACAGTGTACAGAGATTATATGTCCGAGAAATGTGTAGGCGTATACACTCGGTTTGTGTGTCCAGCCCGTTTTGCTGGCGAAAGCAGAAACATTTTAATTAGGCAGATATTCCCAGAAATTCATCTCAGCTGGTGTTATCCTTCATACAATGTCTGATAACAGAATATGGGGAGTGAAACTACTGTGCACATGAATGCGTCATACCTCTGTATGTGCCAAAATCTTATTAGGCAGTTTCTTCTTCAAGGCTAAACAACAACTTGTAGCAAAACACTTTGGAGTTCTTTACAAAGTTCAACAGCCAGAAAGCATGTATTGTGCATTAAAATATTATACAATAAAGCAAATTAAATTCTGTTAACAATTCATGATTTTAGCAAAGCACCATAAAGCGCCATTGTTGCCTGCAATTATAAGGAAACCAACAATTTTGCTCAAACACAACCTGTTCCTATAAGACAAAAGGAACCAACGGAATGTATTATCATAAATGTTTTTATATGCTTTTCTTTCAGAAAGCCTTGTATAACCAAGAATAATCAAACTTACTTTTATCACAGCTTTGATATGACGGTAATCTGTCGAGGCAAGAGCTAAGCTTGATTTATTGTTACAGCCGCAACTTTGTAACATGGTGATACCTTGTTACTATAAAACCGCTGTTCCATGTAAAATACTATTTTGCATACTGTAATTCAATAAGATGCTGCCTCCGCTAAGCTGAGCAACAGGTTTCTAACAAACATAAATTGGCTACATTCTGCTGCTAGACTTATAATGTGGTTGACTCCGGCGGGTATTCATATAGAAATCTTCCTTTTGCTTTCCTTTAAATATGCTGTGTACTGTCAGAATTTGGCCCTGCATTGCTTTACTTACACTTGAAGAATTGTTGGGCATTCACTGACATTTAGTTGGACTTGCACAGTGCCTCTTAGGGTATCCTTCCAAAGCATCTTTCAACAAAAACATCTGTTCCAACAGCAACTTCAGACAAGCAATATGTCTTCTTTTACTTTGGTCTCTTAGACACATCTGCTGCTGTGCACGCCGCAGCGTCTCCTTTCTGACACACAACATATGGCTCCGGGTCTGCTCTTTTGTTTTGAGAAGAATGCCTTCTGAGGTTGCATTTACATTTCACATTTACATTTCAGGGCATTTAGCTGACACTTTCTCTTGGTTCCTTGAACATTACACAAAACCATCAGTATTGAGTGCAAAGGCTCTGGGCTATGTATCACGGTAAAGCTGTAGGAAAATAGTATTAGGAAAGAAAGAACAGGCTCACCAGAGAAGAAAAGGGATTTCTGCGTTGATGAAAAATAATTTCAGTTTTAAGTGTGTACTGTTAAGATCATAGATTTGTTTCAGAAAAAAGACCAGAAGCAGACTTGGATATTTGTATTGTATTTCAATACAAACTCATTAACCCACTTTGATGACTCATTGGAAGAGTTGAACTTGTGCTTGCACATAGTATTTTCCATTCATAAGAATATGTTTATGAATGGAATGATTCAACTCACACATTGCTTACCACTGTTGAACGTGACTAATGTATTGCTAAGTCCATTTGAGGATTTCTTTGAGTCAGTTTTAAACTGAATGTGCAGTGACATACTTGATCCAATACAACTCACCTTTCCTCTCACATCCAAGAGAGATTACTACCTTGTACATCTATATTCAACATCCTTTGTGGTGCTCCCTTAGCGTCCATCCTAGACTAACAAAGCTCCTAACACCATTCACTGCAGAATGGTACAATCAGATACAATAGGAGCACGTAAACCTGATGGCTTATGATCTACTTTTCTCCACTGAAAGATTTTTTTACCCACTTGATGCTTGTTGGAAGAAAACACACACATCCAAGTCACATGTAATCCTGGGTAGACTTACTGAACCCTTTTGAGTTCCTGTCTCACTGAAGAGCTCTGTCATCTGTTGGGCTTTTTAATCCCACACGCTCAAAACGTACAGTGCCCTTAAAGGCCTACTTCACCGGTTTGAATATGAAGGTGTATTGAATTCTGAGATCCTATGTAGTATAAATGTGCAAAAAAAATTGAAATTGGTTCATCCTAGCCTGAGAAAAGGCAGAAAGAGTGTTTTTTTAACCCTATATTAATCTTACTGTGACATCACAGTAAGATAAATATAGGGTTAAAAAAAAAACCTTACTTTGTAAATATTACTGTGATTTCTCCTACTGTGACATCACAGTAATATTTACAAAGTAATTTTTTTTTAACCCTACATTTATCTTACTGTGATGTCACAGTAAGATTAATATAGGGTTAAAAAAAACACTCTTTCTGCCTTTTCTCAGGCTAGGATGAACCGATTTTAATTTTTTTTGCACATTTATACTACATAGGATCTCAGAATTCAATACACCTTCATATTCCCACCGGTGAAGTAGGCCTTTAAGCATTAAGGGTTTATGCTATAATAGGAGGATCCCCCGAGTCTATAATTGCACCACATACCAGGCATTTGCGGAGGTTACTCAGAATAAAGTAGAACATTGAAAGAACAAATAAAAAGGAAAAAAAAGCCATTGTGAAAACACATACCATGCATTTATCATTTGACTGTCCTCCAGGCAGGTATTTCTTGCACAATAGTGGAACTTATTTAGTTTAATGAAGGTGCTCCGAGGAGCTTGAGGTTTGTGTTAAACCTTGCACCCCCTTTGGACAAAAGCGGTGTTTTTACTACACTGGGTGAGCATACCCATGACAAAGCCATTAAGAAAATCTATGTAAAAATAGCATTATTTGCTCTGATGGTCTCGTTTGCTGTTACATGTAATGTATGATCATCAGAGGAATAATTAGACAGTTTCAGAAATATAAAAAAGTTCCTTGTAGCACCTTTAAATGAACTTAAGACCATAAAGCTTGGAGTAGCTGATGCGTTTCAAAACCCTTTTTTTGTAAATTGTAAAAAAGTGGCAAGTTTACAAACAGAAACAGGTACTCTATGACATATTGGACCTACAGTATGATATGATATTAATGGAAAGTTAAGGTTTGAAAAACTGACTCTGGAACAGCCTCACACAGAAGCCAAATCAGGTCACATCCAAGAATCTTAAGTACTTTTTAATTTATTTGGCTTTTTCTTGATTTTTAAAACTCTTTATACACAATTGTTTCTCCTTGTCCCCTCTGTCTTCTCTACCTATTTTATCTCTCTCTTTCCTCTCTTCTTGTCACTGCAGAGAGCGCTTTGTAAGTTCTGTGTTTTTTCTTTCACTTCCTACCAGTTTAAAGAATGTGCGTGACTTAAGATGAAGAGAGTGGATTTTCATGGAAAGATTATGAATTATATAAATATGCCGGTGTCTTCTAGGTTGAGGCTCCTCTCCTTTTTTTATTACTCCCCATGTCCACCCTGTTCTCTACCGGTCACTCACTTTCTCATCCCCTTCCCTACTTCCTCTCCTCAGTCATTCCCTCTCTCTCTGTCTGTTTGTCTGTCTGTTTGTCTGTCTGTCTCTCTCTCTCTCTCTTTCTGTCTCTCTCTCTCCATCTGTCTGAGTGTAAATCCACCCTGCTATCATCAGATGCTCTTCAAGGAAACCTAGAGTTACGACCAACACTCCGGAGATTTACTCCCTCGCAGACACATGTGACTCACAGGTCTGCATGACCTTGTGTTGGGTCTGATTGTGCCTCTGTGTGAGAGATATTGTGTGTCTTTGTGTATTGTAGATCACAATAAGGTGTGTTTTTATAGTGTGTGTGTGTGTGTGTGTGTGTGGCTGTGTGTGGCTGTGTAAACCAGAGGCAGACAATAGTTTTGACTCCATAATTAGAAAATTGTATGATTACCTATAAATAAATAGTAAATTGTTTACCCCTTTTCCTTGCATTAGAGAATTGAAGGTTGAAAACCAGGTGAGGATGAGGAAAGAGTATTTGAAGGATATTGTTAGGTGTAAGGGGAATTAATTAGGCTCTCCTTTTTAGCGAAACAATATTTTGTCCTTTTCGTGCACATGTTCCTTAGTGCTGTGTGGCAACGCTAAGCTAAAAATAATGGTTTGCTTTGTTTATTAAACTGCATTGTTTCTATTATATATATATATGTGTGTGTGTGTGTGTATATGGTAAACCTTAAAAGGGAAATGACAGGTGTTGTGGTTAAAAAAAAGTTACTTGTACTCAATAAAGGTGCTGGAGCATGGTTGATGAGACCTATCCCACAGGTCTATGCTATGTCACTTATAGCCATAGTCATCCAGCAGCCATAGTTGGAGCTAAACCTTGAATTATCAAAGTATCTCTTGGAGAAAGAAGCAGGGGAACAATCTGAGGTAAAGAGACCACCTGGAGGCAAATTAAAAAAAACATATAACTCCAACAAAAAAAAGACAAAGAGAGACATCCTCACAATGACAGAAGCGCATTCTGCATTTAAACATGCAGTTGGGATTCAAAAGAGCAAAAAGGGAAATTTATTCACAGTGTGTATCGCAGATTCTTGGCACAAAGCCTTATTGCTTTTTCTCACCACTAACTCTTTTTCTCTTTATTTTTCCACTTGGAAAACTAGTGTTGAAGTGCCCATAAACAAGGCAGTGCTCCCGGAAAAAAAGGGAAAAAAAAATCAATTGTAATGCTCTGTGAGCTACTCAATGGCCATCAGGAGCTTTGGAAGTGTGTAATGTATGGGTGTCACCAAGGGAACAAGGCGGGATAGATGGGCGCTTAATGCTTCAGGTTTCAATAAAGTTTAAAGTGTTTCACCACCAAAACTGTGGTTGACAAAACATCCTACTAGGTTTATGTTGTTAAGAATGGCCTTTTTTTAACTTTGGAAGAAAATTAGATAGTGAAGGCAACAACTGATACCTGTAAATACAACTGTTGAGGCTCAGACAGAATATGCCATTTAGTTTTTTGACATAACACTGGGGATGAATAAGGCTTATGTGAAAAAGAGACACAGAGGGAGAGGGTAGAGGTAAGGAAGTGTTGCTTGTCGTATTGAATTACCTAAAATAACAGACAGAAAGAGAAAGATAGACAAACAGACACTTGTCAGGCTCTGCTGCTGTACATGGATCTGACAGATGAAGCTTAGGGACGCAGCCTTGTCCATCATCCTTCTTTTTGACAGACATGCACACACACATGGACACACAAACACAGACATATACACCAAAGTCCTGACGGATGCATCTCGGGACAACAGTGTCGCTGTGTGTTTCTTAAATGTGTTTGTGTGTGTGTGTGTGTGTGTGTGTGTGTGTGTGTGTGTGTGTGTGTGTGTGTGTGTATGTATGTGGGTGGGTGTGTGTGTGTGTGTGTGTGTTTGTTCATCGTCCAGACAAGCAAAATCAATCTAACTTTTTACCCACACACATCATCTCTGAGTTTAAAGGCTAAACTGACAACCTTCTGTGGACTGAAGGGTGATTGAAAAGGTCCGTTCTGTTTTGAAATCACTCTTCCTACTTTGTACTACTAGAGCAACGGCACAATCCTTTTTGACATACAGTAACCGGTTTAGACCCTTGGCAATGCATTGTGGGGAATTCACAGGCATCTAATATTATTTGCAGAATGCAAAAATAAACCTATTTTGTTGAAAAATAACTGCTGTTTTGACATGCTTTAGCTGCTATAATGCTGCAGTAAAATTGGTATTTCCTCTCCTGTTTGACATAGATCATTGTTGCAGTATTCGGTTGTCATTCTTCAGAGAAGATGTCTGTCGGGATCATTGGCAGTTAGCCTCAAAATGTCCACTGTCAGGGCTCTGTCTACTTCCTGTAACAATGGTGGCTTTGGGCTAACGTGGGTTGCAGTTTCATGCCTGTCACAGTTTAGGTTTTGGTTTGGTTTTATTGGGGAAATACATCTTCAAATGTGTTTTGTATGAATATCGGGGGCTTTATTTCCATGCTGATAAAAGTGCTTTATTGAAAGTGCATATTGCTTTAGTGCTGTATACTCTCACATGACGGCTGTAGAAGTTTCATTTATTTCTCCGGTATGCTTTATTTATTCCTGTCAGTCTTAAATTCACATTACAGACCCTGTCTTTTCTTTAATTTGGAGAGAAGAAAGAGAAAGAGAGATAGATAGAGAGAGCAGGATAAGGTGGGGAGATACATGAGACAAAAAAGAAAGGGATGGAGAGAAAGAAACTCATGTAGCAGAACAATGGAAGCCCTTTTTTTATTCTATGTTATATTTAGCTGTTGAATTATAAAAGAGCTTTCAAGGGGACCCCCCGTTATTCTCTGCTGTGTCACCACACGCACACACACATGCGCACGCACACACACACACACACACACACACACACACACACACACACACACACACACACACACACAAACACACAAACACACACACACACACTTTCCCCTCAGTTTTCCTAACTGTAGCATACAATTATAAAAAATAAACTACACCCATTCTTTATATACATTTTATAGGCTATTCACCAAGAAGAAAACAAGCCAACTTTTAGTTCAGACTGATGTGGCCAAAAATGTGTGTTTCAGCTGTTCACAAGAGGGTCGTTCCCTTGCGCAAAACATCAACATTATTCACATGTGCATACATACATATAGAATCGCAAACATATGAACAGAGAACATGGCAAGGGACTGCCGTGACACATATTTTCAGGCAGTTTTTGGCAAGACATGAAGCGAGGGAGACAACACAAGGCAGTGATAATGAGAAAAGAGGCAAGGAGGATTGGCAATCTTTTTTCCCTTTCTGTGAGGGAAAAGTTGATTGGAGAGTATATGTGTGTTGGCATTTGCATATAGCTGTTTGCCAGAGACCATTGTACAAGTGTTAATAAGCAAACACAGTAAACAAGCTTGTTTGCACGTGTGCGCAAAGCCTATAAAGTGTGTTAATAAACTGAGGGAGGGTCTCGTCAAGGTGATGAATAGAACAAAACACACCAGGACGGATTAGAGAGAACGAGGGAGAGAGAGAGAGAGACAGAGAGAGAGAGAAAGGAAGTAAAGAGATTAACCATAGCATGCCTTGAGATTGAAGGGCGGAGGAGGAGGAGGGGCAGAGGGAGGGATGAGGTGAGGTGTACTGGGAAGAAAGAGAGGAAGGAAGGACTGGAAATCACCGAGGGTTTGACGAAAGGCAGAGTAAGGAAAAGAGATAAAAGAGGAGAGACCTGGTGAGGGAAAGAAAGGAGAAGAGGCGACGAGGGAATGACAAGGAAGGAGGGAAAGAGAGGAGGTGGACATCTGGAGGAGGGAGAAGGAGAGTAAAGAACGCTAGGTGTAAACAATCCAACGGAATAAGCTGAAGCAAATATGGAAGTAGGGAGGGATGGAGCAAAGAGAAGAGAAATGGGGGATACAAAGTTGTCAGGCCTGGAAGAGAAAGCACTTCATATAAAGAGGATGAAGAAGGCAGAGATGGACAGTGGTAATCAGCTTTCTGTCAGTCAGTTTGCATTACAATAAAAGGATCAAATAAATACACTGATGTAATCATGCCAGGCCAGTAGGTGGCGATAATGTGTAACGTCAAACACCATAGAAGGGCAATGTGAACATGCGCTTTGAGAGTCTTTTTGAGCGAGCGGCACAACGAAAACCAAACTGGAAATGGCAAAAGCAAAAACCCAAGTGGCTACATATGTTTGTGTTCACTATATTGATTCTCCTCCACTATAGGTGTAATAATGTTGTTGTAAAGCTACGTTGCGCTGTTTAAAATGAACAAATTCCACAATAGTCGACCAAAATAGCCAAAACAATTCTGAGTCTGGTAAAGCCCTATAGAAGAGCATACTTAACTGAACAGAAATCCAAAATCATAGCACTAAATTGGCCACAAATTGCTGCTTCCTCATTAGCATAACCACTATTTAGTGTATTGGGATATAATGTCCAGCTCAACATACATCTCATTCATCTTCCATGCAGCCCTCACTACGGCAACAATGCTCCCCTGTCACTCCCTTCATCTTCTCACATATTGTGGGAGGTGGCACCATGTTCCGTCAATCCATTCTACAAGACATTTTTTACAAAGACAAAATGGCACGTATCAGGGATTAAAGAAAATCAGCGAGAAAATTGGGGCAGGGAAATTCCAAGCGCAGCAAATTCAATTTATACGCGTATCCCCCCCCCCCCCCCCCCCCCCACCTCTTAACTGTCACTGTGACCACTCAGCTTTCTTTCCTGTTTGGTTTAGCCTGTGCTTGTGCTATACCTTTTGATTAACCTCACCTTGTCGTGCCCCCCCCCCCTCTCTCTCTCTCTCTTTCTTTCTTTCATTTCATCTCTCCTCTGCAGGGTGTGGTTCCAGTCGGGCATCAACTTCCTGTCTGTGAAACCTAGCAACCTGGTGGCGTGGGAGATCAAACAGGAAATGGCTCCGGGAAGCAGTTCGTTGGCGGTGATGTGTCAGAGAAAGGCCTACTCCACTGCAGAAAGGTAAGACTGAATCTAACATTCAGTAGCTAATGCCTTTCTTTAAACACTCCCTCCTTTCACCAACTGGGTATAGCTTAACTTGTTTTTCTACAGAGTAGTTTGGCTTGCAGTCAAGGCCATACAGCTATTTACATCTTACGTGTTTCCGCAGTGACGGTTTCTGCAACAAAGAGCGAAAGAAATATTCATAATTTGAGTATCATCCTCAGATTTGAGTTTACAAGGAGTAACCTTGAACATGTTCTTGTTGCTTGCAATTTTTCTCTCAGATATCCTAAAGAAAATAATGAACAATGTACAAGGTCAATCTATTTACAGTGTAACAGGAAAATCATCCTTTTTGATTTATTTGAACAGATTGGCGCTTGATTTGATATGTGAGCTTTAACATGTAACCATGGATAGTATATGATATGGATGTACCATCCGTGCTGACCTCAGTTATTCACACGGCATCCAATAATCCTGGTTTATGCGCGTCGCCATCTTGTGAAATTTTTACTCGGGCGGAGAGGTGTCACTCAAGAGATCGCGCCAATACATTTAGCCTTCAAAAGAATAAAAACTAGCCTGCTAGAAAAAATGTCACCCCCCTCAGTGTTGTCATGGAGATATGAGCTAAACATACAGACTAGAATGGTTTTGTGGACCAGGCTGTAAATAGGTTTAATAAGACTTTGAAAACGGCCTATCTAACAAGTGAGTCAAAGAAAAATTGCTCAGTCTTGGTACCACCCCCAGTGGCCATCGGAAGGTACTACACTTCCTTATTGGATGCTGGTAAAAATCGCTGAGGTTGGGGCTTGCATGTAACCCGTCTAATTGTAGACTGAAGTTCTGGAGTTAAAAGTGTTTTATCCTCTACACATGACAAATGTACACACACACGCACACACACACACACACCAGTGGCGTAACTTTGATGTTCATATTGGTGGGGACACATTTTGGCGAAACATCACACAATTTGGCAAAACGCCCTCGCCCCAGACCCAGCATCCAACCGCTCACTAGTTTATTAACCAAACCAGTTTTATCATGTATATGTACAGTTTAGTCAAGAGTTGAGCGGCTATCAATCGTTTTGCACAAAAAAACTTATTATATTCATACATCCTTGGCTGCTTATGTTTCACAGTAGGGCTGTCCCCGACTCGGAATTTCAGTTTACGAGTGAACCGGGGAGTTGGAGGGCAGCTGAAGCGCGAGCGTGCCCGAGCCTCGGCGAGCCGGTGAGAGAGAAACAACACAGAGCCGGTGACGGCTGCAGAGAATGGTGATCCGCGCAAGTAAAAAAGACAAGATGCTCGCGGTCGACGGGGGCTTAATTGTTTCCAAGGCAACCTATCTTTACTACAGCACATAGCAGAGCAGAATCGATAGGCATATGGTGCGCAATTTGCACAGCGCAAACGTACATCTACTTTGTTTTTTTCTTTTGCCATTTCCTCTTTAGATTTGATCACTCTTCTTCTATGGCGTGTGACGTGACACATTACCGCCACCTATTGCCCTTCTTCTTTCCTTTTTTTACCCGACATTCTTCCTCAGTTGACGTCAAACTTCAGCCGCATTCATAGCGCAGCAGCTGAGCTGATAGATTCCGAAATGACAGCAGAAGCTGTTTTACCGCTCTCAAATTAAGCAACCAATCACCGCTAACCGAAACACAACCCACGACAACCAACAGGAGGCAAAGCCAATCACAAAATACATAAGGTGGGACTATAAAGAGACAACGCATTAACCCTTTCTCGTCGTTGTCATATCCTTCTCATATTGGTGTGGACAATTTCAGCACATTTGAATATTGGTATGGACACGTCCACACCGTCCATACGCAATTTTACGCCCATGACACACACACACACACACACACACACACACACACACCCACACACACACACACACACACACACACACACACACACACACACACACACACACACACACACACACACACACACACACACACACACACCCACGCACACACTCACACACACACACACACACACGCAGCTCACAAGCGGCAGTGGAAAGCACTGACCCAGGCGTCATGCTAAATTTGCCATTTACTTGGTAATTGCTCTGCCTTTGTACGGTCGGCTACTTTTGTGTGTGCGTGTGGATTTGCATGTGTGAGTTTGGGTTTTTGTCAGTTTGTGAGGGTCAAACCACTGACAGTAAATACACCCAGGTTTTTATGTTGTTGCTAATGTGACGGGTGATCAGTACTTGACCCCAGTGCATGGTGAGGATGCATTTGTTGTTGCATAGCAATGATAAAAAAAGGAATAAAAAGGACAGATTTGAATGTAATCAGTGTGTGTGAGTAACATAAAAACCCAGAGGTTGTGAGAAAAATGCATTTACAATCAATTAAAAACATAAAACTTGAGATAGCAAATGTATACTTTAATACATTACAGTAGAGGGAAAAATTGACAGAAATCAAATAGCCCTGATGCAGAAAATACAACTCGTTCAACTCATGCCCTATTGCAGCTCAGAGCAAGCTCCAAGGAGCACAGCCCCAACATTGTATTCCAAAATGAGATATCCATGGTATTCTAAAATGCTAATCCTGTGATTGACGGCTTGAGAAAGAGGCTCAGTACTAGAGACTAAATAGTTAAATGACTGTCACACCTTGAAGGTGCAAACAAATCACATACCATGAGATGAATTAGATAACCCAAACTATGCTACATTCAAGTAGCTAGAAATAAACCATAATGGTTTAAAGGGATCATTTACCCGTGGCTACATATGCACTAATAAGACAATGTGCTACTCTGTAAAACCATGACTGCCGCTGTAGAAATATGAATTCATTTATGTGCTATTGAACTATTGTTCTGGATGGACTCACACCCTGCACACTGTGTACAGCTACGCGTATTCAACTCTGGAGGTATTCCATTATGATCTCAGTCAAGAACAAAATAAAAACAAATTAGTAAAACTGTGCCCTGTAAGCGCTTTGAGTCCTTAGGGAATAAAGCGCTATATAAATCTTATCCATTATTATTTATTATCATTATGCTTATGCTTTTCTGGAGAATTGAGGCTAATGTACTGCTGCAGGACAGATCAAGACTGAAGGCAACTCACAGTATGAATGCTGTGAACGTGAACATCGTTTTACGTTGTGCCTCACATGCCGTCCAGACAACACACACAAACACACACTGGTATGTATTGCTCATAGTAAAGATACTGAATGCAAGACCGGGCATTTTTGCCAGCATGTTGTCAAATATAGAATATAGCTCACATCTGTTCTGGAATGGTTCTGTGACAGACAAAAGCAGCTGGACGCTGTGTTAGCCAAGGTTTAATAGGAAGCTATTTGACCAGGAACATGAATGCAATCTTTTAATTTCCTCTTTTTCCTTTATGATACGTTTTTCCTCCCTCCTTTTTCATCCCATCTCTCTATCTTTCCATGTCTTTCTCCAACCTTGTGTGATGGAGATTACTACTCCACTGGCCATTCCCCCTTCTTTTCCCCCTCTCTTCTCTTCTCTCTCTCTCTCTCTCTCTCTCTCTCTCTCTCTCTCTCTCTCTCTCCATGGTTAAGACCAGTGCCCATTGCATGAAGCTATTATTGGAGGACCCCAGCTCAATTAGGACCACTTAGCTAGCTGTTAGCCATGTCTAGCCTTCACTGATAGACAACGCTGGCTAGGCAGCCACGGATAAACAGGTGACACAACAGCTTTCAGCTTGATCATTTTTAGGCCAAATTATTTTTTTACATTTTAACCTTGTGTTAGTTAGTTACCGTGAAATGTCCGTCATGCTTCCTGTCCTCCCACGGCACATATAAAAAATATCGTATTGATGGCGTGGTAACATTTCTGGGATATAACTTGAATAGGTTGCTCATGGACTCATTCTCCGGATGTGCGGTATGGCTCGGCAAATACTGAAGGCATTTGATGAATTTTGGGATGTGCCAGCCACCGTAGCCTCAAGGCAGAGAAGTTATTTTCCTGGCCCGTTGTCATCCATCTGGATGGTGTTGTTTGAGGTGTTGAAATGGAGGGGATTCTAAACGGATGCTTATCTCCCTGAGCTTTGGCACAGATCCATGTGTGATAGAGGGTTTTATTTTTATTTATATTTTGCTGCTTTCCCTGAAGGAAATACTCATCAAAGTGACGTCAGGGTAAACCCAGAAAGTAATGGTTTAGAAAGCCGATTATATTATGGCTCTCATGTTGACACAGGGAAGTGATGAACAGATGCAAACAAACACTGCATTCACATCCTCATACACATAACACACACACACACACACACACACATACCCTCCTGCCATCTTCAAAGTGATACAGTAAACAAAGGGGTGCCTAAAAGCTCAGATTATGATGCAGCAAGCACAAAGATATACAAGTGCATTGATGTAAGCACATGCAGAAATACAAAGGCCCGTACGAACATGGGCGTAACACCCATACACACACAAGAAAGCAGGGCTCATTCTGTGCGTTAACGCCACGTTACCTCACTAATGAAAGCAATGGTGACTGAGGACTACATGTATGTGGGAGTGAAGCGGAAATTCTTTTTCTTTTTTACTACAGGGAAGACACCCACTGACGCAAGCACACACACACACACACACACACACACACACACACACACACACACACACACACACACACACACACACACACACATATACTATATAGAGACTGTTGCCAGCGTACAGCAGGCAAGATCACAGGCTTTTATCCGCGATTGCGCGGGCGGCATGGCTAATTAAAAGAGCTGATCTGTATTAATCTCTAATGAGATATAACTGGTTGAGACATGAAACAGTGAGTGTGCTTTTTTTCTGTATGAATGAGAGGGCGGGAAATGATTACTACCTCTGACAATTAATCTTGTGAATTGATTCCTGTTACCTATTGTTATGCCGTGATGTAATGCGATCCGACACGATACGGTGTTCAGTGTGTGTGTGTGTGTGTGTGTGTGTGTGTGTGTGTTTGTGTGCGCACAAAGAAAAGGCGGGCATGCATGGTGAGTGGATTCAGTAATGAGAACCAGTGTGTAGGCTTTGCTGTGTGTGTGTGTGTGTGTGTGTGTGTGTGTGTGTGTGTGTAGGATGTGATTTCTTTCCTGTTGCGGATTGTGCATATGTTTATGGTTGTGTGTGTCTATGAGGTGGGTGTATGCATGCTGGTTTCCATACAGTATATGGTATGTATGCATATATATATACATGTAGATTGACTGTTATCTAAGATAAAAAGAAAGAAAGGAAATTGTGAAACGTGGTGACTGCACCATAATTATTTTCTCTACCATATCACGTGTCCTCAATTATTTTTCTTTTCACCAAAGCAGCCCACCCCCCCTCCCCCCATTTGCGCCCAAAGTTTTGATCAAAGCTCTCCTGCAGCTCTCATTTGTTTCTTCATTGATTCTTTTGAATAGCGTAATTATTCATTAATTGCGTATTTTTCTCTCTCACTATATTTGACTGATCTGAGATCGCTTAGCTGTAATTACTCACAGCGCCATCCGCCTGAGTTATTGAGAGTTGTGCTTAGTTCTGCCTCCCTGCCCTTCTGCCGCTCTGTACCACTGCTCTGCGAAATAAAATATAATGAGATGTTTGGGGTTGTGCATGTTTGTGCCTACTCTCCCTCCGACACTGACATTGAGGCGCCCTCGAGCAAGATTTGACTTTTGTTAGATATAATTCATTTTGTTTATCATTTCATGTTATTATTCATGCGCGTGTGTGTCCCTGTTGGTGCTATTTTAGTAGCATTTTAATATCATGTTTTGACGCATTATAATCCCGCTATGTGTGTTTTCTTACTGCAAATGCATTGGATGAGTTCTCTCTCTTTCATTTCACATGTTTTGCCTATATGCAGTAAGCATGACCTTGTTGTTTTTTTTTAGCGTTGTTACTGATGCTGTTAGTCATTTTTTAACATCCTCTCGGGAGTTTTGTCTCACTTGTAAAATTAGTTTCTCTTTTACTCCCCACCCTGTTTGCACTGTGTTTTATCATGTTGCAAGTGAAATAAATTAAAGCTAACAAGAAGTGGAACACACTCGGGATGACCTCAGTTGTGTCTGATGGGTTATATGGGGAAAATGTGCCATAGTTTATGAGTGTGGCTGATGCCGCTAGAAACTGGAGCAGTGCTCTATTTCATGATCATGATTAGATATATAGATTAACACTGCTAATGGGCCTGGTTCAATACCAGAACTGGGGTAATTCACTGTCCACACTCCATGCACAGGCATCCTATTTATCTACTTGTGTGGATGCGTGTGTGTGTGTGTGTGTGTGTGTGTGTGTGTGTGTGTGTGTGTGTGTGTGTGCTAACAAGCGTTGACGCGTTTCATCATCCTATAGCCCCTCTGCTTGCAGTGGCGGCCACAGAAAAAAAAAGTTCCATCTAATGAATACAATATTCCCTGCAGTAGCTAAACCATCTTTAAATATACTGCTTGTACTGTAATTAAATGTATTAGTATTAATAAAGCACTTTGGCAAGTACTTACTAGACTATTCATTGTATTTGCTTATAAAGGTGACACTTGATATTCATAGACTTCCTCTTGGCGATGGAAGAAAATCTCAATCATTTTCTGTGAATGTATAACGCTGAAGACCAGACATTGATGCAATAAACACCTGACCACGATCTCTTAAAGGAAGCGTGATTATTTGTACTGATGGCTATCATCTTGAGACGGGTGCCATCTTGTTAGGTTAGAAACTTTTCATGATTTATTTCCAGTCTATGAGTCACCCAATGTCCTGAAACTTTCATAATGAACACACCAACTCTCCAATTTGTTTGAAACTTATATCAATATATAAAGTATTAATTTAAATAGTTTTGTTTTTTAAAGTATTTCAAATACTATTAACCTTCCTCTCGTGTTAGGGTCGCCACCGACCCGTTTTGGTTTTCAAATGCATAAAAGAACCACTTACATTTTGTTTATTGCTTCAAAATTTCTTGACTTTGTCAGGAACCTCTATTTCAACAAAATAAAAAAAAAATAAAAAATTTCACTTAATTATAAAATGCTCTGGTGGAAATTATAACACTGGTGGTGTTAGGGTCGTTTTTGACCCGGTTATATAATAAGATGTAAAAAACAATAACTAGAGCCAAAACTGAAATCTTAAGTGCACTGTCAGCCAACACAATGACAGTCAGCTCCTCTCCCAATCATGTGAGCTCTGGGGGGGTTCTCATTTTTACTTTTTTTTGCCCTTATACCTGCATAAAAGCGAAACAAACAGACGGGCATATCCAGACATGTGAAGTCAATTCAGTATAGAGTTAGTGACTTGCAGAGTGCACATCTCCTATTTGCAATATTCAAAAATGAGGAGATATACAGTGAGCCAAGTTCTGGATCATGTTTTTGGTGAAAATGGCCACCTGATTCTAAAAATAAGAGGTGTCAGGTCTGCCGAAGCACTAAGGACAGAAAGATAAACGGATTGTGGTTTACCTGCAAGAAATATCTCTGCAAAGAACACTAAAAGTGTTGCTTTTTGTCACACATCTGTACACACACACATACACATGCACACAGAGACTTTTATTCTGTTTCTTTTTACTAATTTTGGAGCTAGTAATTGATTTCGATTAGTTTGATTTGTTGATTGGTTGTTGTTTATTTGACCTTACAAATCTATATTTTGTGTTGTGACTTGTTCTGGTTTTCATTGTGTGTTTGTATAATGCTGAAATAAAAGTTTTTTTGCTCTTTTCTGAAATAAATATGTATGGGTCGTAATTGACCGGTAACACCATAGATGTTAAAAAGGTCAATAATATTAATATGAAAAAATAAATAAAACAAATTTAGTTAAGAAATGTGTTCTCATACCCCTCAGTAATAATCAGGTAACACAACAACCAAATATTTATATATGTGATTCTCTTAAGGTTAATTTTACCATTTTTTAAACTGAAATTGAGGCGCATACTGACAAAAAAAAGGCCCAGCCGCCTACACCAAAAATATTAAAAACAATATTTTCATGGATAAGGAAGCCTAACAATGTAACCAAGAGATGAGAAACAAAAAGGATGATAGATAATTGTTTTTAGTGTTTTTTTACAGCTGATTTCAGACTCGGGTCGAAACCGACCCGCTAACACCATGGATGGTAGCAGAAAGTTAACACAGGAGGAAGGTTAATCCAACTCTCCATGCTTGCACACACATGAGCATAAACATTACGGAAAACATGAGTCGATGTACACTCCTGCAAATGCATGCGAAAACACACACCAAAAGCACATATGGGTTAGACTTGCTTACGACAACACACACCAACACAGTGACACACATGTTGCTGCTGTTGTATGCATCATTGAATGTCCTGACATGTAGGTAAGCTTTACACCACATTGCTTATTCATCCACCCGAGTCAAACATTCCATTAATGTTTCATACACTTGTCTTTAGTTATTTAAACACAATCAGTGACGTCTGTGTGTAGTATGTGATACCTCTGACCTTATATAGTCACCTTAAACCGATTGAAATTGTTGTGTTCAAACGAATGTCTTATTTACACAAATGATGCAAGTGTTCATCAACTTGAATTAATCCTACAGACAGCTAAGTAGGAAAGTGATATTACAATTCTGATGCACACACACACTCAATCATGTCAAGTCAATCTTCAGTATACGAAACATGCGTATAATCACAAACTGATCACAAATCAGCCTCACACACATAAACAAGCACAGGTCTGAGGATGAAGTTTCTGTTTAATGTTCAAGCTGGCTTGAGGGCGCGGGGTTAAGTGTTGTACGCTTCCCGTCGTTTGTTAAGACAAACTTACTTAACAGAGGGCTTTTGTTTGAGTGCAGGCGGTCTCCCTGGGTTACACACACACACACACACACACACACACACACACACACACACACACACACACACACACACACACACACACACACACACACACACACACACAGCATAGACATTAGGGCCAAGATGCCTGCAGTCTCTGTTGGCACACATGAGGATTAAAAACAAAGCAACAGGGAGGAAGCATAGAAAGAAAGAGGGTTGTCTGCCAACAGCATAGAGAGAGAGAGAGAGAGAGAGAGAGAGAGAGAGAGAGAGAGAGAGAGAGAGGGCAGAGAGGAGAGAGGAAGGGATGGAGAAATAAAGCAAGAAAAATGAAAGAGAAAGAGGCCCTGGGAGCACAACAGTGTTTACTGTTATAGTGTGTCCCTGGGGAGAGAAAAATGGAGAATTCCATCCCTAAACTCATACCCCCTTTTTTATGGGTTTAACGTGTGTGTGTGTGTGTGTGTGTGTGTGTGTGTGTGTGTGTGTGTGTGTGTGTGTGTGTGTGTGTGTGTGTGTGTGTGTGTGTTTGTGACAGAGAGAAAGATATGTTATATGTTTATGTTGTAGCATGCAGAATCGATTTGTGCGTGTTCTTCCCCCGGACACATGTTTCTCATCCCCATCCCTCTAAGCAGAGCCAAAACACTTGCCCTAGTTTACCCCTAAACAAACACACACTCTTAACACAGAACACACACCCTGACACATCATTGACTGTATCAACATGATTGACTGGTTATGTCCAGGTTTTCCAAATATCTTTCCCATCAAAACTATGCCTCTCCTTTAATGCAAATTTGAAACATTTCTATTGGAACTTGCTGGTCTAGATCAGGGGTGTCAAACTCATTTTGGTTCGAGGGTTCTGATCTCAAGTGGGCCGGACCGGTAAAATAATGGCAAAATAATGTACATAGGCCTATGTCAACTCCAAATCCCTAGCTTTGTTTTTCAGTAATATGCTTTATCACTCAGCCTACATTTGTAACCTACATTATCACGGATCACAAGGGATCTCTGTACCACCCAGGAAATGTCTTAGTAAAGGTTGCTGCTGGCCATGGGAATAGGAGGTGCGCCGCAGCTACATTTTTGGGGGTATTTTGCTCAAAGATGCCAATACGCACTAATGAAATAAACAACTGCTTATTTGAATACACAAATACAACAGGCACCTACCTTACAGTTGTCCAATTTTGTTTACTATATGTACAAGGACACATTTTGTGCAAACATGCAGACAGTACAGAATACAATTAAATAAAAGTGCAACCTTTACTGTTTTGATTTATTTTTAAATAAAGAGGTTATTGGTTGTTTTGGAATTCGTTTTTCCCAATTTAAAACATAAAAATAAAGCAGCATGGAAAATTAGGAAAAAATCTTGTAGGCCTACACTAACATGCTCCTGCTCGTTTCGTGCGTGCAGAGCCGCAGACACACCGCACTTGCTACTACATTAATTGTTCAGCACTAAAAATTGTTATTTATTCTTTTGGTTTTTACTTTGCGATAAAGAACTGGAGGAAACATTAATAGTGGTGAAGCAAGATTGTCATTTACCATTTCCCACCTTGCTAAAATGTGTTTTTTTTATTTTGGCTGCCCCCTAGCGGCTGGAGTGAGCATTTTGGTTATTTCTTTAAAAATTCATAACTCCTCACAGGAATGGGCTAGCTAGAGACTTACCTTTTTATTTGAAATGCTCAGAAATGTGTGCTCTACAAGTCGCGGGCCGGATTAAATCATGGTATGTTTGACACCACTGGTCTAGATCATTACTTTGGTATGCATGAAATATGGCAATTGGTTACTCTGGGTAATCCACATACCTAATGTTTAACCTTCTTTACAGGGACTGTTAATATTTAGGCTACAACCCCTCAAAAACAAACCTTTAACAGGGAAACAAAGGGAAGAAAATCACACATTGCGGTACCTACATACATATCTTAATATGGAAGCAATGTTCAGCCCTGACTCTAGGGTTCAGTTATACGTCCAGCTCTGTTGCCAGTCCAATGGAACATTCAGTTCAGTACATACTGTAACTATCCTATACATGCACTGTATATGAGGTAAACAGCTCAGCAACCAATAGTGTGCAACACAGTTATCCCATTATAGTTGTGTAGCTTCCATGCTATCTTAATATGCTTTTAATGAGGAAGTAATGCACTATGTGTCACAGCTGAGCTGACAACGGCACTCTCAGGCTAGTGAGGGAAGCCCCACTGCTAATAGTTCAGTGGCAGTGGTGTACTCTGTACTGAACACCTCAATAAATAAGTTATATGGAAAACTGTTGATTGAAAAATGCAAACACACGGTTGTGGATTGTCAACCTCAGAGTACAGATTTTTCACTGGAAAACAAAATATGAAAAGAAAATCCCATGGACACTCATGCACGCACACACTGACACACACACACACACGCACGTACTGACACACCCACACGCACGTGTAGAGGTATAGGTTTACATGGTCAAAAGAGTATTCATTTAGTTATTGTGGGCATTCTATACAGTTAAAGCAGAACCCAAGTTATTTAATATGTTCTATAAATGCATGATTGTGTTTACTGTGTCATGCCGATTAATATTCTAATGTGCAATGTCAAGTTCCGCCACTAGGTGAATCTATTGAATTACTGATGAGGTTTGGAGTAGAAGAAGAAAACTCCATTGTTGATGCGTTTGTATTACTGTTGTAGAAGAAGACGTTTTGGATAACTGAGTAGATGCTTACAGCCATGCTGACGCTGGCACACTGTATTGGAACATATTCTTCTTGTTTTTGTTAAAATAAAAGAGTGTTACTCCGACTTAAGTACAGCCTCCGTCTACGTTTCTGTAAGCCTGCAACACACACACACACACACACACACACACACACACACCCAGAAACAAACCAAGTATGTGATGATTCTTTAACAAAAGAGAGCAAAGGAAATGGCCATCCCAGTGGCAATTGTCTGTGTTTATCGCTCTTCCTTTCTTTCTTCCTCCCCTATTCCCTCTTCCCTTGATTGCACAGAATAGAATTGAGGCCAAAAAGTGTCTCTAAAGTTGCCTGTGTGTACACATATACTTACACACTCTGTGTTTTGATTGCTTTATAGTGTATTGAAGCAACACGGATTGTCTCCCTCCTCCGTTTTCTATTTTTACTTTTTTCTCTGTTTTTCCCTCATCTTCCCGTTCCCCCTCTCCTCCTAGATTGCTTGCAGATTGACTGTTCTGTTTTTCAATGGTGTTATTTTCTATTTCAATTCGGTGGAAGCATTTTCGGCTTGCAAAGGGTCTATGAGGCCATACAATCGTTGTGTTTTTTTGTCCCCTCATCTTGACACTGAAAAATGCTTTGGTTCCAAACAAACATTTCATTCACACTTTGTTTTCCCATTATCCTGGAGAGGTTTTGGAAGGAAGGGTTTGAGCTGAATGTGTATAGCTGATAGCTGTAAAGATGTCTGTGTTCTAAAGCTGATTAACATCAACAGGGACTTTGAGAAGAGGAGTGGAAGGAAGGAGAGATTGACTGAGGACAACGCGTGTGAGCATGGGCTGAAAGAGAATGGAGAAAGAGGGAGGAGAAAGTATGGAAGGAGGGGAGGGATTAGGGAAGGAAGATAAAGAGGAATAAAATACTGTTAAGTTGGGTGTGGATGGCACAAAGGGATATACAACGTCAGAGTAGTGGGAAATATAAAGGAGGTTTAAAGGGGCAGAGAAAGGTGGCTCATTCAAAGAGTTCATTTCTAATAAAATGCTCAACTTCAAATTAAGCAAAATCAACTTGCATGCATCCCCACGATTTATTTTCTTGAACCAAACCACAGTGTGGGGTGTGTGTGTGTGTGTGGGGGGGGAGGTACTTTGTCGCAGTAGCTTTGTTCGCACACTGACACTGCAGGAAGACCCAGCAGCTTCCTTTAAGTGAATAAAGCCTTTCCTAAAAATAAAGCCTGTCATCCTGCTGGGTAAGACGTTTGGGGAGCATGGGTCATCAGGATGAGTTTGATTTAAAGTCCTTGTTACTTCGCCTGGGATCCAGACGCTTTTCTCCCAGGGTGCACTGCACTATAATGTACATCCTCTGGTGTTTAAAATGTCCTCCAATTTAGTAAGTAGACCCTTGTGACAGCCCCCCCCCCCCTCCCCCAGAAACACTATTTGCTGGGTGTCTTCAATTTGAAAAGCGACACCTCTACTCTCGCAATTCTCCAGGTTATAAGACATTTTATAGAAGCACTGGCTGTCAATTACAGAGCCGGGAAAAAAAAGGGGGACATCAAGAGAGTGGGGCCACAGCGAGAGAACCGCTGGGACAAAGGCAGCATTTGTGTTCATTACGTGTGTTTTTGGTGGCCGCTCATTCGCTCCACCACTCTATCACAGCCCTCTGCGATGACCCGGGCTTGCTAATTAGGCCTCACAGATATGGATGGGGTATTTATGTGTACAGCCTTTGCTTAGCATCATTCTGTCACTCACTGAAAATGACCCCGGCACCTGAGCACACTCAATCACTGCGACGGGACACGTATGCATACGCATGTAGTGTTATTTTACACACACACATGCACATACGAACGCACGCACACACACACACACACACACACACGCACACACACACACACACACACACACACACACACACACACACACACACACACACACACACACACACTCCAGTATGCACATACACACATATGCTTGCACTGGGTTCACACACACAAACACTGAATTTCTTGAACATGCTGTGTGGGGGCCACAGGGTTCGTCTAAGTAAATCCACATGCACATAGCATAGGTCACATTTCAGAAACACACAAAAATCAATGAAAACACACACACACACACACACACACACACACAAACTGTACTTTTCTGACTTCCTATCCCATTGGCTTATTCCCTTTGAAGTATTACCCATTCCTCCCTCGCTGCCATCCCCTCTCCTCCCCCTCCTCCCTATTCTCGCCCCCCTCCTCACCCTCTATGCCCCTGTTAAAGCCCCGGGGAGCATCGCCTAGCGGGATCTGTGGCTAATTAAGGCGACCTACCGGACCCCACGTGTCCCAGTCCCTCTCCTTAGAGATGTACAGTGTCGTAGAGCGAACGACAGTGCCGATGCTAACACTAACACCCTCTCCCTTGTGTGTGTGTGTGTGTGTGTGTGTGTGTTGCTGAAGAGGTGTCAAATGTTGGAGATATCCCAGTCCCTTTTCCCTTTTTGTTTTATTTTTGTTTCTCTGTATTTGCTATCTTATTCCCAGCCCCACCGCCCTTCATCCCGTTTGTCCTACCTCTATTCCCACACCAAACAACTTGTCCTCCTTTCACAGTCTCGACCACCATTCTCCTCTTTCCTCCTTTCCCCTATCCGTTCCATTCTTTCATTCTGCCCTCCTGCTTTTGCCCTCCCGTCCTCCTTAGGCAACGGGAAACCCCAGGGTCCCATCGCTGAGGTTTTAATTAATTCTTCTCATCGTCTAAATCAAATACCACTCCGCTCGTGTCCTTGACTTTAAAGCTCTGGAGCACGATGCACGAGCGAGCGAGCAAACGAAGGAAAGACACAAACAAAGGGAGGGGACCGAGCGCAGAGTGTCTCCCACGAGGCTAAAAGGATCTGCAGAAAAGAAGAAAATAAAAATAGATAGAGAGAAAAGTTGCGTCTGTTTGTTAAAATGCAGGATGGAGGATTGTTTTTAAATGGGCATGGAGGTGACTGAGGACTGAAAAAGATGAAAAAGTTTTGGAGGAAGAAATGTGTTATTGACTTGCAGGGGGCTTGGGAAACTGGGTGTTTTTGAAGTACAGACTTTGGTAGGGACCAAAAAAAACAGAATGGCAGGAGTCGATTTTGAGGGACAAGGGAAGTTTTTTCATTGTATACACTGTGCATTTTAAGAATACAACCCACTTGCCAGACAGTCAATATTTGATGGTTCTGCAAGATTGGCTTTTTCCCCCCTTCCAATGCCAAGGTTTTTTTTTTTTAAATGCGCACTTTTCTGAACTTGGAAGAAAAACAACAGCAACTGTCATTTCAGCAAATGCTACACACTACAAATAAAGTATTGATTTTAGTGGAGGGAACAACAATAGGCTGGCAAAGTTACAAAATGGGACTCGTGTGACCTTCTGGACACCCCAGTTAAACTTTGTCTGAGTAATAATAGTTTAACAAAATATACGTAAGGAGTAAAACAATTATAAAAATACGCACGGGAAGTGGATGACAAAGGTCAAGGTTGGTAGATTCCTGTGGGAGATGGGAAGAGAGAGAGAGGGAGATAGATAGGATGAGCCTCAAGGTTGCATCTTTAAATCCATTTATTTATTCATCTACCTATGTATTCTTTGCAGCAGAAGACAGCTTTGTGGCACCATGTCCCCTGGGTTTTCTGTTGACAAAGTCTCTGGTGTTGGTCTAGTTTAATTAAGTCTACTGTCCCAGTTCTTCTTTATTCATTCCAAAAAAAAACATATTCTCCCACACGTCACTTCCTGTATGCAAATGTATTTCTCCCTGCAAAAACAACCATTTATACCTTGGCTTGAGGCTTCGTTACTTATAGCATGGCGGCCATTGTTTACAACCAATGCAACATCTCAAAATATATAAAATGGGGCCACCTGAGTCCAGTCTTGGCAATGCAACTTCATATTTATATCTCTCTATTCTGCTGCAGTCATGGCTACTAGCACAGTGCATTTAGCTAGGCTTTATTTAACTTTGTCTGAGTTAACAGAAAAGCTAGCACAGTGGTCTCAAAGGTTGAATGAATAACATTAATATTCAAATGGACACAACATTAAAAACTCATGCTCGACTTGATACATGATCCTCTGACATTCATCACATCCTCAATGGTTTTGAGTAGCTGTGTGGATGGAGAGGCACACTGTTCCGGATGAGGCGTGCTCAGACTGAAGCAAGGGATGGTCAGTGAATTCAGACAGCCCAGATTAAATATGTCACCTCGTACCCTCTTTCGGTGTCCCTGCTGCCGGGTATTGTACTAGCTGTGCAGACCCTAGAGATGAGACACAAGCTGCATTCCAATAGTAGTTGCACTTCCCCTCGTTCATTTACCCTCAGCCCTTGGTATGACGTAACAGCATACGTTGCACGGAGGGAACTTGGAGTGCGGAGGGAGACTGGGCGGGGGAGGAGCGGAGGATTTAAATGGAACCCACTTGCCCTTGTACTCGCAATGGACCGTCAGTTACATAGGTAGTTCTGAATGCAAATAATACAGAATTATAACATTCTGCTAAGGTAGCCTATATTGCAGAAAGCCATTTCCATAGCATAACAAACATTGAATTTCGACACGGTAACTCAGATTATCAAGATATTGTTACTTACACATGCAAATTGTTTGCTCCGACATATTTTCTTATTTATGTTAGTTTCAACCAAAAACATTTGTTTTAAATAGTCCTATAATTGGCAGCCATTGGTGTTATAGCAGCAATGTGTAAACTGCAATACATTCACTAGATTGTTCCTATGGAAATAGGATAGGCTAATTGAGGTGTTTTGGAATATATTTATATATATATATATATTTGTCCTGCAGGTGGCCGCGATGTCCCTAAAAGCATACAGTCTACCGGAAAAATAAAAGGAGAAGAAGAAGAAGATGAACTGCAATGCACTGATCTCTAGAAACCCTACATGTCCCCTGAGCGCCTACGAGTTGCCTGTAGTACAAAGTGCAGCAGTGCCAGTTTACATAGTCCTGACAGCCATTACCAAATAAATAAGTACGATAAGTCAATGTACATTCTAGTAAAGCAGGTCGGCTGGTTGGTAACAGTAGCTCCACTGTAGGCACGAGCAGTGAAATGCTCATATCTATGGTTATTCAGGTCAGTGAGCTGTCTGCCCCTAAGGCCTGGAGTCTTAACCTCAGTCTCCTGATGCTCTGTCTTCCTCCACACCAGTTAGGACATCTTCATAGAGGGAAACATTTGATCAGTGTACCACAACGTCAGTTAAAAATAAGCCTGGCTTCCTTTGCATTAGCTGGCTTAACAGAACACCCTGATTAAGAAATAATGGGTATCGCGAAGATGGTTATAAACTGTCTTTGTTAACCCAGGTTTTTGTTCTCATAAAGGGGGCGTTTGATGCATCATTTGACTCTTCTTCTGCACAAAATGGACAGATTAATTGCCTCCTACTTTACTCAAGAAGGACAGGCTGTTTTGGCAGACAGCTATGAAGAATATAAAAAAATAATAATTACAGCCAAAAGCAACACTCTTGCTGCAATTAAGCCAGAGAAAAACTGCTAATCATGCAATTTCGTAAATGAATACATTTTCCTATCCAAATCAATGTACTCTAAGTGCCCACATTTTTAAATTGACAACTGCAGAGCTGTATATACTCAAGAATGACATAGCTCCTACACAGTCCCAGCCAGGTTGAAATAGAACCACCTTTGACATTGAAAACTCTGCTTTAAGACTCAACGTTCCTCAGTAACCCATTAATCCTGCCTCATAGTTCACATCCCGGGTTGTTTGACATTGAAGAAAAACTATAATACTTCTCCAGGTTTGTTTTGTGCTTCCTGGTGTGACAATGAAAAGCGTCCTTCCCTTTCTTACTGTCAGTAATTGGTTCCTCTTGTCAATAAAAGCTTTACATGCATTTCATAGCTGACAACTGCACCTGTCTTCACGTGTGATGCCTTCCTCTCTTCCTCCTTCCCTCCTTCACCCATTCATCACTCTCAATCCATGTCACCTTTTCTGTTTTTCCTGCTCTGTTCCTTTGTTTCAGCCTTATTTGCTTTCCTTCTGTTTAAATGTGTGGTTTATTCTTCCTCTCTCATTATCTATTTCCATCTCCTTTTCACTTTCTTAACAAGCTGCTTCCTGTCTGTCTGGCACAGCTGTTGATTACCTAATTACCTTTCCTTTCACTCGCACGCACGCACGCACGCACGCGCGCACACACACACACACACACACACACACACACACTTCCTTAATGTCTTTCACACTCACACACACAGGGAACATTGCTATTATTTACAATCAATCATAGTGGCTGTGTGTGCGACACAGAGTTTTTATTTTATAAAAAATAAATGAAGAAGTGATTTGTCTGTGCGTGTGCATGTGTGTTTGTGTGAGCATGTGTAATACTGTATCTATATTTTCGGGTCATTCCAGCTCAGTAATACCACATGTGTCTTGTAAATTTCTTTGCTCAGATATTATGTTTGGATTCATTTAGAAGAACAAATGGCAAAACCTGAACAAATAGGAAGCACGATATGTGCACATCAGACATACATAACCCTGTTGGTGTTGCTAAATAACCCTGTTGGTGTGTGTGTGTGTGTGTGTGTGTATTAGTGTGTAGGTGTGTGCATGTGCTTATGTACATAAAAAATATGTTGTGGCATCTAAATGGCATATTTTCCCATGTTTATAAAAGTCAGTTTGGACAGAAACAATAGGAATTCAGATTGGAAAGTTCCTTAAGGATTAAACTTAAGCCCAGGCCAGTGACGCAAGTGAGTTTACTACAAGTAAAATCCATTTGCACCTCTCAGTCTCTCCGTCTTCGATCTTCTTTTTTATTTATTCTTCCTTTCCCCCATGCAATTAAATTCAAAGGTGTTTATTTTTTGGCAAGAGATGGAGTAGAGATGGAAAAGAAACAATAAATAAAAGATTAAATGGGTCACCTGTTAAATGGAATGACAGCTCTGTCCCATTTCACCCCACCTTCTACCACTATTGACTTTTCAACCTCTTTCTCTCACTCTTCAACACTTTATTTTAGCGTTGGTGGAAACCATTTTTTCATTTTCTCTGCCTATCTCTCTCTCTCTCTCTTTCTTTCCCCTCGTTCTCTGTGATTAACGGCTATGATTATGTGTGCCAGGATACCCATTAGCTTGGACGCAGGCAAAGGCCTATGCCCTCCTTTCTAATGCACACAAAACAAACCCTCTCCTCTCTCTCTCTCACCCACCCACACCCACACACACACACACACACACACACACACACACACACACACACACACACACACACACGGATAGAGTTAGGGTTTCAACATAACCCACAAACAGCCCCATATTTGCACGTGCTTCCACAGATGTACACACCGAGGCACCAATTCTCTTGAGACTAATTATCAGTCAGGTGTGTCATCTTATATTTATTTGGGCTACTGAGCGGTGTTAACAAGCGTCTCTCCTTCCTGTGTTGTTTTTCTCTATTTTGCCATCTGTCTGCTTTTTCATTTTCTTTACTCTTTTTCCCCCCGCTTTTCTTTTTTCTATCTCTTTCTGTCTCCTTGTCTGCCCGATATTGCTGAAGCAGGAGTTTTACAGGTTGTGTTCAGTGTCAGACCCAATGAAAAACTGCCAGAGACCACGGCCTGAAAAAGAAGTGTTATGCTGCATTGAAATCAGGCAGAAAACCATGGTGTGGTGTTGTGTCGGGCAACTGCTGCAAGTTTTACTCATGGTAAATGCCGACAGGGTGATGTAGTGGCAAACAAAAAAAAGGTGCATGGACTATGACCTCCTGTTGGTGCCTCTCACAAGACAAATAACCCAATGTCCTATTTAAACACAGCGGAGAGTGAAAAGCTAAACATGGAGACACACAGCAAAGGCTTTTCCCAACCTAAGCCTGTGATCCTGATCACACTGATGGGCAGTTCTGATAATGGGAGTTGATTGCTGTTGCTAGGCAACCCCACCTTTAGTAGATGTTTCTGATAATGGTCTCTGATATCCATCAACAGCTGCTACTTACTGGACCTAACAGTTAACAGGTTTACATCTCACAAGGATCTTTCTGGGCACAACACTGGTGACTGTGACCTGGCTCCTAAGCTGTCATTCAAAGCATATTGGATGTTGGCTACTATTTTTGGAGCAAAGGAAACCCCCAATAGGGAAAGACTATACTGTATATTGCAAGCAAGATAGTGTTGAGATACAATGGCATTCCATCAAACAATAGACAGTTCCCAGGGCCACTGCTAATTTATGTTTGACACGTTGTGTAGGACTGACTTCCACGGCTGCCAAGAACTTCAGACTGCACTGCAGCCATTGGAGCTTTGATTAACATTTCTACTTTGAAACTTGTGAAAACCACTTCAATGGGTGATTCAAATGGAGTCTTGTGTATTTACTCTAGTAACCCCATTTTAAAGCATCATCATTTAGATCTCTAGCTGCGCCCATAGAGCTGTCTGCACCTGCTGTTTTGTCTGAAACCTGAAGTGTTAATGTATCTGTCCCTTTGTCACCATGATTTACAGTCTACTCACCTGAGTATGGGTTGAGGCAATTCTCGAGGTCATGTCCCCTAATTGACCTTCTGTATATGTGTGCATGTGTTTGAATGTGACCTGGGCTAGCTGGCAGAGGGCCAAAGTGTCAGCCCCGAAGGCTAAACATTTTCTTCCGCTCTGATTAGCTCAATTAGCATCTCCCAACGAATGGCCATGGACATTATCATGGAAGCTAAGAATAAGTGCATCGATCGACAGGGGCATACTGTGACATTTTGTGCTGGTTCATGGTAAATCAATGCTATGCTAAATAGCGCTAAGTGGCTGATTATTTGCTTTTAGAGAGAGCACGGTGGGAAGGACAGGTCAGACAGGAAATGAGTGACACAAGGTTTCACTTGACATGTGACAGTAGGGGAGGGGAGGGAGTCCGAAAAGAGGACGGGTTCTATTTTGGTCCACCCAAAGTCAATGTATTTACTATTTGTGAAAAACAATACGGCTGTCTCATTATAAAGCATTTTTCACTTTTGATTCGGAACTATTCATTTGCTTTTTCTCAAAGTTGCCAGTAACACCCTTGAAGTTTTATTCTTGGCGTTTGTATGCTTAAGACGCGTCTGATTTACTTTTTTTTTCTTACGTCACTGTATCAAATGTTGAACAGCTGAACTGTATCGGCAGCCTACCGATCTATACATTGACTCTGGGGCCTGTAAAACAAGGTTTGAAGTGCTCATGGTGTTTGAGGTTGTAAAACACTGTAGCAGAGGGCCAGCAAATTATAGCTTTCAGCACTGGGGGGCAGAAAACCTTGTTTCGCCTGTTGAAATGTAGACTCCCCAATTCCTGGAAAAATCATGCAGTGGAAATGGGCAATATACTATAACTGGCACACACAGACCCTAAAAGCTATATAACAGACACACAGAAAATGAAATAAAATTTAACGAAAAAATGAAACACACATAGATGTACACATGGTATGTTGTAGTTACACAGGATGATAGTTTGCGAGTGATACACAGTAGTATTCTTGTCTATGTTCTCTCTTTCTCTTTTATTACTGTTGCTTACTTGCTCTCTCGCTCTCTCACTTCAGCCAAGTCAGTGTTTCCCTCCCTCGCAATCACTTCTCGCCTCCCTCTCTCTCCTCCTCCTCCCCTCTTTCTAACACACAGACACGCACGCACACACGTAGAGATTTGCAAAGAGCTCTCTGTTCCTTTTCCTACCTCTCTCCTCTCCCCTTCTCCTCCTTCCCTCCACTCCGCTGGTGCTCCAGTCCCCTCTCTCTCTCTCCTCTTTCACTGTCTTCCTTCGTGCCTTAGTTTCTCATCAGTAACTAATAGTGCTGGACTCACCACTTAGGTTCAGCAGTAGTGTTTGTTCATGAGCGTCCGTTTCACATTTGTTTGTCATATTTTTCAAAACTTATAATGACTTTCCGGCCGCTAGGCTTCATGATCATGAGTCAGTTAAAAAGCCTTTTTTACACCGAAAAAATGGTCGGGAGTAAATGTGAAGGGGTTCGCAGACTACAACCACAAGGAAATCAACGAAAATCCATATGGAATCTGTAAGGTTAAGTGTTTTACAGTAAAGGGGCACTCCACACGCATGGACGGTTCCCTTTAAAATTCTGTCGGCCACAGTCATTCACTTATTGCTGCATACTGAAGTACATCAAGGTAAAAACATCTAGTAAGACATACTGTATTTGAACTACCTGCAGGACATGTATTACTTTTGTGGAGTCAAAGATCCATCGAACGTGAAGCTATCTGATCATTTTCAAAATAGAAATGATTTCTTTTTACTAAACAGTAGTCCTGGTCTGGCTCTTCATCCTACTTAGTGATGCTAAGTCCCACCACCACAATAAAACTACAGAATGATTGGGTCATTTCAATGTCCTTCTAACGGAATAAGAAATCCACATAAACCTGAAAAAAACGAAACCCCATTTTGAATCCCTCGTAACCTTTTTACATTCTATGGCTTATCGAATCAGTTGAAAAGAGATCCGATTCCTTGACCTATCCTTGGTCTAATCCGATATATAAAGACACTGTACCTGAGACTTAAATTTTGCAAGTTCAAATTTCTGGATCGATTGATTTACCGTGACATTCAGGATAGGTAAGGTACAGGTCAAATGTGGCATTCCACCTTAAAATGAAAGGGGTATGCATGCATATATGTGCATAGAAAAGTTGATGTAATTTATGTTTTGTTTACTCAACCGCCCCTGGATAAATAGAGATAAACTGCTTTTCACTCCTACTTCTTCTCAGAAGTAAGGGGGAAGTGAGGTATTGATGGACAACAGCTCTGCTTCCAACATGCACCTTCTCTCAGTGTGTGTGTGTGTGTGTGAGAGAGAGTGCGTGTGTGTGTGTGCGTGTGTGTGCGCATTTGCGTTGGCATTGATCGAAGCAAGCAGCTCCTATAAATTCAATCAGTCCTATCCATTCTCTGGCTGTTGACTTTTAGCTGCCTGGCTCCCACCTTGAAAAGGCCTGGCTACTTTTATGGAGATAGGCCATTCATTTTCCCCTCCCTCTGTCTTCCTCTCCATTGCTCTTTTTCACTCACACATTGACTTTTCATTTTCTGTCTGCCTCTGTTGGTCTGCCATTTGTTATTTCTCTGCCGTTATTGAAGCGGCACGGCCATGCGGTGGCTTTCAATTCTATAAACTGCAACAATGTTTCTCCCTTCTCTTTCAAAAACCAATGGCAATTGCTATACTGCATTTTAAAAATGTCACTTATAATACAATGGAAGACCCGTTTGCAAACTCTAAAAGTTCAACATCTATTTGTGATAAATTCAAGAAGTGTGTAGGATGAGAGAGTAGCATTTGGAGAAAGATTGGTGTTGATGTAATCTTTGTAAAGTTTGACTGGTGATGTTGTGTGGTGAGGTCATCTGTATGCATCCACTGGCCTGGGCGTAACCTTTCACCAGTATCCAGGGAAAGTTGGCTGAGCATACATGCTCTTCTGAGCAACACCCTGCATAATATTTACACTATTTCATATTCACACATGTGAGCTGCCTGTACAACAAGTTGGAATGGTTGTCTGATATTTGAGCTGTGCCTAAGTAAGCTAATGGGCCACCTTTTATATCCTTTTAGAACAAGTATTTGGGAGAGTATGTCTATAAGCTGATGGATGGACAGAGTTGGCCATATTTGGACATTCTTCAGGCAATTTTATTTTGTTTTAGTTGACTTTCTCCCATATCCTTTTTCCCTGAAAGCATATAGCATTTACTTGCCAAATGACTCCAAAAACACTGTGTGTGTGTGTGTGTGTGTGTGTGTGTGTGTGTGTGTGTGTGTGTGTGTGTGTGTGTGTGTGTGTGTGTGTGTGTGTGTGTGTGTGTGTGTGTGTGCGTGTGCGTGTGCGTGTGTGTGTGTGTGTGCGTGTGTGTGCGTGTGTGTGTGTGCGTGTACAAAAGCCTCTCTCTGAAAGCCAGACTCTGCCCTATACACAGGACAAACGACGTTGGCAGGAGCTGTCATTTGAAATTCATTTATGCAAAAAACACAAACGTGCACGATTGGCAGGGCATTGAGAGCTTTTTTTAACATCTCCCTTTCATCTTGAACCCTTTGTTTATTTTGTTACCTCTATTATTTTTTTATTTCCCTTTGTAGCCCCCTATACTCTTTTCAATATTTTATTCCTTTCTTTTTCCCCCTTTCTTCTCCTCACCCCCTCTCTCTCTTCCTCTCTCTCTTTCTCTTTCTCTGACCCAAGTCGTTTGACTGACAGGGTCACTGGTGTGGGCAGGAGAATTGAACCTGCAGGCTTATTGCACACTGAAGCCTGGCCACTTACCATCTGACATTTGGGGGCTTCCGGCGTGCTGAGAGCATGGCATGTGGCCTCCGAAAAACAGTCACACAAACATGCACAGGAGCAGAAACCTGTACTGCATTCTCGCGTGAACTGTGCAATCCCACAACTACACACACACATACACACACACACACACACACACACACTTAATGGTGACTGTGGAAAGTCTCTCGGGTCTTTCAGTGCTGCTTTTTTTGTACAATGACGGACTGAAAATGAACCACGTGGCCTTGATGGGAATGTGAAGTACAGTAGCTCTTCACTTTCTTTTCCATCTATCTTCCTAGCTTCCTGGCTATTCAACCCATCTCTCCCTCTATCACTCTCTTGTTTCACATGTTCTTCCTGAATCCTGTCTAGGACACAAGCGTACACGCGCACACACACACACACACACACACACACACCATCGGCCCACCTCCCTCTGAGCTGTCAGGCTGAGGAGGTGGAGAGCTCGGCCTTCTGGGAGTTGATGTTTTAGTTATTTATTTTATTAAAGGCCTGAGTGAGCCCTTGGTCTGCATAGCTGACGGGCCGGATTTGATACCTGGCCTGATTCAGTCACTCTCTCAGCACCGCCCAGCCTAGCACATAACAGCACGCCCCAAATGTCCCTATGTACTGTATACTATCAGTGGCTAAATATACATAGCAAGCCGCAGTCCCCAAAGGGTGGGTCATTAGATTGTGTGTATGCGTGAATGGGGAGGGCATCCGACTTAGTCAGTTGGAAAATATATATTTACAAAGGCCTCTGGGATGGGTTGCCATGTGCAGAATCATCAGCTGAGCATTTGTTTTTCATTCACATTAGTGGTCTTTTTATTTCCCCCTCTTCCTTTCTTTCCTCCTGCTATGAAAGGAGCCGATGCATTACGATACTGCCTAAAAAACCAGTAGTTATTTCAAGTGAATTAATTTTATGACAGGTAAAGTCATTTACATTTTCTTAAATAAAAGTGAAAGTTCTCTATTCAAAACAAGAACAATCTTGAGGGCTTTTCTTTGAAAATGTTTTGGAGAGAGAGAGTATACACTGTATGACCTTTTATAAAGAGCTTCTTGACACAACAGTGTGTATTTCACACCACTTAAGGGTTATTTGGAGGATCCTTTTTAGCAAAAATCACTTATACGTTGCCATAGGCCTTTTTCCACAACAGACCTCTTGACTTTTCATAGCAGAAGAAGGGCAGTTATTACCATTAAGGATGTGTGTGTTCCAGGCAGCCATGGCAGTGTGACAGTGACTCTGTCATGATACTGAAGCAGCTCAATGGAATTCATTTGATCATTTACACCTGTGCTTTTCCTACAGTGACATGTCAAAATGTCTTCAGAGAAAACGGACTGTGACAAAGGGGTTTACAATATTAGTGTTTGATTGGAAGCTGTATAATGCACATTTGTCTGGGTACGCTGTTGTTAGCTGCCTCGACACACATACTGTACTACTAACCCTGCTCTATGAACGTGTTGCAATACTAAGCTAAACTTTTCAAACTACTTCAAAACGAACTGTCCACTTTTGGCTGTAGGGTTCCATAAATAATTGTACTATGGAAGATCATAATCTTTCCACTTGGAATCAACAACATGTAGACTTTGTTTTAGAGTTAAACATGCCACTAAACCTTTATCTTCAGTACGAAATTGTAACAATCAAATGATGGAGGAATACAAAAATAATCATGAATATTTGAATGTATGAACAGATAAATGTCAGCACTACTAAGCTGTTTACATACATTCTACAAGATAAGAGACTTTTTGTGTTTGGTTTTTTAACTTTTTATTTTACATATGCTTGGGTCGGTCTGACTGCCTGCATGTCTTCTAACTGGAAATAGGTTATGTTTTATTTCGCATTGTGAAGCCCTTTGTAACAGTGTTTATTTTAAATAAATGTAAATATAAATATGTAGTGCTTGTTTTTTTTATGTGCAATGCGTTGCCTGTAAACCCAGTTTCGGGGGCATTTAGGAGTTTTTAATGGCGCTCTAATTTCCCCGGAGCATCTCCTAATTTGCTGCTTTACACTGTGCTTGTGCCATTCCCCTCCACTCCCCAGCCTTGCATCTCCTTAGCATATTTTAACAGCGCAGTCTGATATAGCAGAGGGTCTGCCTTTTATCTGGGCTCTTCTCCTCTCTCCTCCCTCTTCTCCTCTAACCACTGTTTTTCACTCTATTTGTTGTGATAAATGACTGCTAGATGTGATTTCCACATATCATCATATCTCTCTCAGGGCCACACACACCATAATTAGACGGCGCGATTAATTATTCATTCCGGCTCTTTTTTCTCTTTCGTAGTGTGTGTGTGTGTGTGTGTGTGTGTGTGTGGGCATGTAGAATATCCATCACACACTATAAAGCCAGCGATTGAGTCATTTTCCATTCTGAAGCCAAAACGATAAAACAAGTTACGATAAAACAAAGAAAATTAGTTCAGCGTGGAGACAAAGAGTTCACACGCCTTTTTGACAAATATCATGTTAAAGAAGCAGTGAAAACACAAAGGAGTGCCACACATACACACACACACACACACACACACACCACCAGTTTGTTGGTGAATGTGTGTCTGTTCATCATCCAGTCCGCATATAATTGATTTTACTTACACACCAAAGCATCCTTAGAAACACTACATGCTACACACATTTGCACATACACATTGTCTAAAGGCGTTAAAGGTCAATTAAAGCAATTTCGTTCCAAATAAAGATGTAACTGTAATTCAAGTGCTCACTGGTGTAATAATAACAAACTCATTTTTAAGAAACACAATTTTTCTCTTCTACCAGCTCACATTTGATGAGCTTTACAACTTCCTCTCCGTTGTTCACACGGTAATAACATCTTTGACTGTAACCTTTAAGGTTAACAACAACACACACAAGGTCCCCTATTGATTTAAATCTGTCATTTTTCATACCTTCCTATGTCTACCCACCTTCATAAACCTCCCTATACCTTCCCCCTTGTTTCTTCTCTCTGTCTACCTGCAGTTTCTCTGCAACTCAACATTTTGTGGTGCGTGGTAGTCTTTAGTTTTTCAAGCAGGGCGCCGTAGGCTATTGCACCACAACAAGCACACAGTACATCCGTCTTCTTTAGCTGTACTCACACTTCTGTTTGCTTGTGATATGTTTCATGAAAAGAACATCAAAAGTCAAACATTGTACTCCTCCTTTCACTTCATCCTTCATTCTTTATTATTCTGTGTGTTGTGTTGACTGGTCTGAGAGTTTCTTTCCTCTCCCTCTGTCTTATTTATTTTATTTTTCTTCCCTCCCTCCCTCCCTCCCTCCCTCCCTCCTTCCCTCCCTCCCTCCCTCCCGCCCGCCCTCCACCCTTTCCATTCATTTGAGTTCTTTGTTGTTTACTTTTATTCAACACTGTTACATCCTCTAGACTAATTGATTCACTTTACATCTCCCCCCTACACCTAAAATAAATGAGATTTCTTTATTTCACAGACAGATTGGTATGGATTTTCTTTCCTCCAGAATATAATAGGTAAACAAATGGTCATTAAAACAGTGGGAAGGACACTGGAGAGAAGTATGTAGTCATGCCCGTGTTTCATTGTGTACCACTGCAAAAAAACGAAGCAATAAACAGACTAGTTTGCATAGGCCACGGTTAATGTTCACTGTGGGAGTTGAGTCGTTTTGGAGCAGAAAGCCACGAGACACAGATTACTTCAAATGCTTTTTGGCTCTTCTGCATTATTGTAGATCACAGTGTGGAGTGGATTACTGTTTTTATTTTAAACACACCATTCATTGCGCTAAGAAAAATACTTTTTTTTGCCACAGTAAAAAGCAGGAGTCTTCGGTCTCAATGGGATTTACCTGTATAAATAAAAAAAAATAAAAAAAGAGGTGCACTATGTGCAACTTTTGTCAACTGAGCCAGCAGGAAATCCCTAGTAACGGTTGTAGTTTTAAGTGACAGTAATTACACCTTTACGTAATAATGGCAACACAAGCTCGTACACACACACACACACACACACACACAGAGCAAAACGGGAATATCCAAGGTGCTGTTTTTACTAGCCGAGCTTGACCTCTTGACCTCTCCCAGGGGGTAAATGAAAATAGAGAAGTATCAAATCAACAAACAATGCTCTCCATCTGGAATACCATGATGATGGTGTGGCGGTGCAATGGTCTGAATCCTGTCTCAGCTTGCTGGAAATAGCCATGCATTATGTTTTGTCCCCCCCCCACCCCCCCCACACACACACACCAAAGAGAAATGGCCATTGCTCAAATAAATTAAAGAAAGAAATCTCATCTTTGTGTCCCGGCAGGGCCATAGTAGCCCTATATCTCAAAAGGCTTGTCTTTGCCTCGTCCCAGACAGGTAACATCCAAGCCTAAAGCATTATCAGAGGAGATGGAGAAAAGCACAGATGGATGTGATATTGAGTGTTGCATTAAATCCATATCTGATTACAGAAACTACGGGAAAGGTTGAAAGAGTGTGTGTCTGTCTGTGTGGTGTGATAGCAAGAAAGGAGTGGGACAGGCTATCAAGTTGAGATCGGGTTTGCGGTGAAGGCATCAAATGCTTTTAATTTTAAGGTGTGTGTGTGTGTGTGTGTGTGTGTGTGTGTGTGTGTGTGTGTGTGTGTGTGTGTGTGTGTGTGCTTGAATGTGTGTGTGTTGGTGTGTGTCTGGGTGTTTGTGCGGGGTGTTGTTGTTGGTTGCTGTCACTGTGCTTTTGCACCAGAATTTTCACAAACCCCCCACAGATCGATACTATGTGTGTCCTTGTGTGTGTGTGTGTGTGTGTGTGTGTGTGTGTGTGTGTGTGTGTGTGTGTGTGTGTGTGTGTGTGTGTGTGTGTGTGTGTGTGTGTGTGTGTGTATGTCTGTGTGTGAGATAGGCGAAGGGGGATTTAAGTGCAATAGGAACCAATAAAGTGTAAATCAGAGCAGACATGCTGTAGTGCCTGGTGATTTCTGTCTGCTAAGGTTTTGGGGTTTTAAGCCCGCTCTGTATTTACTCCCACAGGAAGAAAAGCCTGCCTCTGCCTCTGCCTCTGACACTAACACCAAACATTTCACTGAAAAGTTTCTCTTGTAATCAATATTAAAAAGAGAAAAAGTTACTTGCAGTCAAGAACTTAAAGGTGGAGTCAGCGATTCTGGAGAACGCTTGTTGTCAAAATCACTTTGTAAAAATCAGTGATTATCTCGTCACCGTTCACCTTTAATACACATTGCTCAGTGAACAGACATTTTGCTAGCTACGGTGGGTCACCTTTTTGTTTACGTACAATTGTACAGTACCTAGGCTGTGAATTAACACTAGATTTCTTTTCAGGGCACATACACTGAAAGATAGCGCACCGTGTGGAGATATTCATTGATTTTGACAAAGTGATTTTCACAACAAGCGTCTTCCAGAATCACTGACTCCACCTTTTAATATGTTCAATAACATAAACAAAGAAACTGTCCTGCCTTTTTCTCTGTATATTATAAAGGTTGTCTTGCGTTTTAATCAGTACACTGTTTAGCATCGTAACTCTCACATGATCGGCTGAGGATTGCATGTAATAGTGAAACTGAAGTACTGGAATTATCCGCTCGTAAAAGAAAAGGGCCGCGTTTCCCAGAATCGATCGTTCTTTGGGGCCAAAGAAGGGTCGAAAGAAGGGTTCGCCAAAGAACGAGCGTTAAGATACGGGTGTTTCCCAGATGCCATCTTAAGTGCCTTCTTTGGAGAACGCGTAAGTTGAAGCGAAAGAAGCTCTTTGGTGGGAGCTGTCCACCGCGGTCGTGCTGAAACTGAATAAATCGATGCCAGGCGAATCGATCACCCACCTCTTTATCAGCGCATAAGTCACACACAGCGCCCCGTGGTCTCCCCCACACAGGTGGAATTAGGCTACGCATGTAGGCTAACGTGTGTGTGGGTGCGGGTGTGTGTGGCAACAAGTGTATCAAAGTAGTAATCAAGCCCATTAGCGCATATATACCCCGTGGATATAGGCACACACATGTGATGTGAGAATGGAAGAAAGCGGCAGCAAAATAAACAAGCGGGCACCGTCGTTTACCGCGGAGGAGTTGGGCGTCTTAGTGGACGAGGTCTGGCAGCACCGGGCAGTTTTATTCGGGGGAACAAGGGGCAAAAAGAACATCACGGTGAAGAACCGTGTTAGGCAGGCCATAGCCGAAAATATGTCCCCCTCCAGCCCATGTGGCCTGCGTGACAGGCGTGCTGTGAGGAAGAAGTGGCAGGAGTTCCAGAACCAAACAAAAAGGAAGAGTGAGAAGGTTTCACTAATCAATCTCCCTTCGTTGCAGGTGATGCAGACGCAGTAAAGACAGCGCGGAGTAACCCCTCCCCCATATGGTTTCAATAAACTATTTTGGTTTCTTTTCAACCATGTATTGTGTGGATCATTTTGCATTGAAATGAGGGTGTCAAACCTAGCAACAAAAAGTCCCAGGCAATTTGTAATGTATCTAAGCGTAGGTTAATGACGTGTGCGTATTGTGCAACAGCAACAGCATTCCAGTGCCAGACTTTCAGGTAAAGCACCCGGACACTGCAGCAATAATCATAGTGTGCAGGACGTTACATGTAGCCTACATCTGCTGGTTCTGTTTATTTATTCCAGCCTTCAGGCCTGAGAGTTGATATGGGTGATGTGTGGTGGTTGTGGGTTTATGGTTTAGTGCTTGGTGACTGGTGGTGAAGAGGTAGGGGCTGCGGGTTGTTGGACCGGGCTGAAGGCAAAATTGCAGCGGGTTGCTCTGGATGTGTGGAGACACCAGAGAGATCAGCCGTTGGATCTCCGCACGGGGCAGCCGGTACTTTGCCTGGACGGCCCGGTCTGATAGCACGTCCAGTGGGGAGAAGTGCCGACGCACGTATGCATTTATGTAAACCGTCTGGCTTCGCGCACGGCGAGGCTGTTGGTTCGCAGCGAGAAGGTGTTGTATTGCAGCCATGGTTTCTCACACGCGCGGACTTTGGCAACGCCTTTAGCAGGTGGAGCCGCTCTGAATGAGGTTCAGCTGAGTTCAATTAAATCTGTTTCTTTGATATCTGTGAAATGCTGTTGTTGAAGGGTTGTTGATGATTTTTTTGTATGTGTAGTAGTACTATAAACTCACATGTGTGTGGAAAACGTAAACGTCTGATTCATTAAAACATTTTTTTTCTCTACTATTAGTCTATGTTTCTTGCGCCAGTGGTCCGCATTGAGCATTGTTTTATTATTTCGAAAAGTGGAGGAAATAAATTTCCCTGACGCGGCATGATCACTGACGATTTGGTCGCTAAGAAAGGTTGAAAGAGTGGGTCAGCTCCGTCTTTCAGTTCCATCTTAGTGAAAGTACTACTTTCGCTAAGAACGAATCTGGGAAACGCATTCTTCTTTCACAGCGTTCTTAAGAGCGCTCCAAAGTAGTACTTTGCCCAAAGAGGCTCTTAACGATTCTGGGAAACGCGGCCATTGTTAGTAGCAATGCAATGAAAGCAAAGTATTAGATCTTAATGGTGCCTGGAGGGAAGACTGGTATTTCTGTAATTGTTTATTTCTGGTGGACTAATACTCCACTGGATTGTTATTTTCCCCTTTTTTGATTGAGTTTTACCTGCAGCTTTATTTTTATTTTGGTCTTTACATTTAAATGGGGAAGTACAATTTAATCTATAACTCACCAGTGGCTTAGCACCAAGTTCAACAGACAGGGATGTGTGAGGGTATGTGTCGCCCTTAATGAGATCTTAAGAGATAGGAAATCAACCTGTTAGCAACACATCATCTGTATCTCATTGAGATGATCATTCACATCTTGGTATTTTGCAGCAATTAGTCAAACCCCAAGCAGTCCTAACAGAGCGAGGTGTAGAATGTCTCTCTGCTTGTCTTTCTTTAATTAACTCATGTTCCTCCTCTCTCCATCCTGTTTGTCTTTTTCTGTCTGTACCTTTACTTATCACAAGCTCTCTCTGTCTTTCTTCCTCTTTCCACCTGTCTTGTTTGTCTCCTGGTATCTCTCTCTCTCTCTTCCTCCTTCTCTCTTCCTCCTCTCCTCTCTGACTTGCCAACTCGCTCCTTTTTTTCCCTTCATCTCAGAGGCTTTCATAGTTTTAAAATAAGACAGATAACAAAGTCACATCAAATCACCGCAACACACTAGAATGATCAAAAACAAACTTTATTTTTCAGTTTATTTTTCCTGCATTACAAACACCAATGATGTCTTAAAGCTCCCATATTATACACTTTTCGGTACTATTATACACCATATTATATGGTCTTAGTGGTCCCTAATACGTTTTTCTTTAATTGTTTGCTGAAAAAAACTTTCAGATAATCTATTGTACTATGCTGATGTTCAGCTAATCTCACAATGGCCTATTTTTTTAAAAGAGCTGCAGCTCCCCTCGTAAATATACAATCTTTGAGCTGCCCCCGCCCCCTGTCCGGAAGCGAAGCCAGATACGCCTCGCCTTCTGTCTGTCAGGGCCGTGGACCAATAAGAAATAGGGGTGTGGGCTGCACAGTGGAAGCTTCTGGCTTTCCAGTTTGTGAGGTCAGAAAAGGGGAAAATTCTGACTGGAGTATATTGGGGGGGAGGGGTGGGGGTTTCAGAAAGGGGGAGAGTGAGAACAGGAGAGATTGTTATTTTTTTAAATATTTTGGCAGTCTCTAGGCACACCGTGGACCCATGGATATGTTAGAACACATTTAAAAAGTGCATTTAGCATAATATGTGACCTTTAATTAAAAAGGTGGCTAAACCAAATATAGGCCGGTCAAAGTAATCCACATTTTAATGTCATTAATTGTTGTTCACTGTCACTAATGAATATGAGCAATAATGATGTATATTATAAATAAGTGTATCAAGTTAATTGAATTATCAACATTTTGCCTGGAGTGACAGACAGACCAAATGTCAAAGTAAAAGTCATACATTGGATAAATATACTAGGGCTAACTACTCATTCCTACACTTTTCTGTTTTATTTTAACTAAAAAATGATATCAAGGATTTTGAGGGAGCCACATTCAAGAACAAATTATGAATTAGGATGAGCACCATCTTTCTTGAAGGTATTCAGGCTTGACTAAAGGTTCTCCCCCTTTCCAATCTCCCCTAACTCTGCCTGCTGTGTGCCAGTGACAACAAAGCATTAAATATATAA
>NC_137231.1:26489418-26506918 GCF_949987685.1 Ammodytes marinus
AAGCAAAGCTCACTCTGAGATGGGGATAAAGTGTTACATTCTGCAGTAGTTTTGTTTGGTTGGTTTTCTAAGTGTCTACGAACAAGTCCTTGTGTGTGTGTGTGTGTGTGTGTGTGTGTGCGCGTGTATGCGTGCGTGCGTGTATGTATGTGTACATGCACTAGAGGACAGTGTAATATTGTTTTGGAGCCTTGTGGTTGGGACAGAGCTAACACCTGAGTGAACCTGTCATGGCAGACACATTGCTTTTTCAGCTCCAGCGATTACACTGCACCCAAACACACTCAACATTTTCTTGGGGGCTTTGTGTGTGTGTGTGTGTGTGTGTGTGTGTGTGTGTGTGTGTGTGTGTGTGTGTGTGTGTGTGTGTGTGTGTGTGTGTGTGTGTGTGTGTGTGTCGCTTGTGCATTGCCTGTATGCCGGTGTCTGCGAGTGCGAGACAGACAGGAGCAGAGAGCAAGAGTGACAGAGCATTGTGTGTCGCTGTGTATGGTTCTACACCTCTGCTGTGTTTTAGGTTCCTCCCTAGAAAAAAAGAAATAGGGCTACTACTGCTACTCTGTCCTTCTAGGTTAAACAACAAGTCGTCTTGATGGATAGACACTCACAGACACACACACACACACACACACACACACACACACACACACAGACAGACAATACACACACACACACACACACGCACCACACAATCCAAAATTTAAAAAAAATGTGGGCAAAGTTTTCTCCTTTTTTTCTTTTCTTCCTCGCAAAGGACAACTTTCTGTATGGAAGAACTGCTTCCATATTCTTCAATATTAAGGAAGTGTCTTAAGATGAAATCAACATGCATCGTGTCAGCCACAATATGTTTAAGATCATTTAACACAGACGTATTAGACAAGGTGCTGCATCGTAAATGCAGTTCTTTTTTTCACCTTCATACAGCCAACAACTTCATTCAGTATAGAAGTATTTGGAGCTCTTTCAAGGCCTGCCTGAGTGTTCGCAAACCCTGAAACTGAGACTGTATTTCATCCATCTCATAAGACATCAACACGGCATTTATAATTAGCAGACTTAAAACTGAGCACCTCCGCTGTGATGATGGCAAATGTTTTACTCCCACGGTAAAAATCTGCTGGTTCCTTAATTAATTTTTTTCATGAATTTTTTTGATAAAGTTTTCCTTTTTTGTGACTGAACCGGGGGGAAAAGTGAACCACCTTTTCTGTTTAAAGAAAGGATAACTATAATATGATGTCATGTCAGGTTTTGTAAGGAGACATAGAGAGGATGACCCATGGCTGGAGACAGATGAAAGAATAGCAAGAGTAATGGTGGGATCTGGAAGAGGTCAAGGGGAGCTGACACCCATCAGTTTTCCCTCCTTCGTCTATCTGTGGAACACATCTCTCACACATCCCCCTAGAAACACACACACACACACACACACACACACACACATACACAGGCACGCCAGATATCACAGAGACTCAGCAATTGGCTTTGTCATGACATTTAACCCCTTTATATTTCTGTGTGTGTGTGTATGACAGAGCTATAAAACGTTGACTTGAAATTCAATTTACAGCTGCTTACCTTTATTCTTTCTTTTCATGCTCCACTAGCTGCGGTGTGTGTGTGTGTGTGTGTGTGTGTGTGTGTGTGTGTGTGTGTGTGTGTGTGTGTGTGTGTGTGTGTGTGTGTGTGTGTGTGTGTGTGTGTGTGTGTGTGTGTGTGTGTGTGTGTGTGTGTGTGTGTGTGTGTGTGTGTGTGTGTGTGTGCACTGTGCACACATGTGTGTTGTGGGGGATGGTGTTTATGAGGGTGTGCAATTGAAAAAGAATCTGATGCAGTCAGAGATATTTTTCAGTTGTTAAACCGTTTCTAGATAATTCAGATAACATTTCTCCGCTGTGAAACAATCGACTGTGGTGTGAGTTGAATATTCATCTTCAAAAGCCCTCCCAGGAGACCTTTTGCGTTGCCCGTACTTTGACCTATATATAAGTGTGTATATTTTATGGCTACATTTTACCACGGTGAATGTACAAATGTCACATTTAAGTTGGTATTTTTATTGTATACCTGCTGTATTTTTTTTTCCTCTCTGCAACAAAGCCCAAAGCACCACACACACAGCACTTGTAGACATTTTATTTTCATTAATTAACCACAATCCTTACCTTTTGGATGTTGACTTCCAAATACAGCCTCAACCCTAACTATGATAATGTCAGCTTTGGTGTAGAAGAAGGAGATGCTAATCATTTCTGTGGGGATGATTGACGACTGGCTGTGATATGCATTAGCAGTTAGAATCAGGAGGTCTGAAAGGCAGAGAGGCAAACCAGGTAAGTACAGTCTGCAATGTTGTGAGGCCACGATGTACAGCAGCAATCCAACTTGTCAAAATGACAGACACGTTGCTATGTATAGCAGTCAGAATAGAGGAGTAGAAATTATGAAAATAAGTATTTTTTTCCTTATATCTTTTTTCCCATTAACATTTTTAACTGAACCTGTATGTCTGTTTTAAGAGTGGCTTTAGAGGTGCTATATTAGCTTACCTTTGGACAGAGTTAGGCAAGCAGTTACCCCCTTTTTCCAGTATTTGTGCTATGCTAAACCAACTTATCCAATTGATCATTTAAAGAAACCGGAATGGCTTCCGACCATTAAGGGTGAAAAGGTGTCATTATGTCTTGCTGGGATTATTTGACTCCCTGTTTAATACATACACATACATGGATAGTGTAAAGGATTTCAGCTTTTTCACCTTCTGCAGTCCTCAAGGCAGAAGCACTCATCATTATCACCTCCATCAACACATTACCATTATCCCCATCCTAGCTATCATCACAATCACACTTTCAGAAGTAGCAGAAGATGCTTTGTGTGGATGTTGACAACAAAAAAAAAATAGGAGAAAAAAGAATCAGACTACTCTAGCTCCAGGGCACAAAGGCATGTTGTAGATTGGTTAACACTACAGTTACAAGCAACATGCCTCCATTTTGAAACTCTGACGGCAGCCTATTACCGCTCTCTCCATCAGCCTTCTCCTTCTCCACTAATACATCATGCTCTTTCAATACATTTTCACACAGGATGGATTTCATTGTTTCACTGGTTACTCAAATATTTTGGACTTGCATTACATTCTGTTTTGAGGCAACAAAAAAAAAATCCTTGCCTTACCATAGTTTGTTTTATAAGGTGATTATTATTTGCCCGTCTTAAAATGATGCCAATACTACTCCATTGCCTTCATTTATTTTGTGAGGGGGTCAGTTTTTTTAAACAGTTTTTTTTAAACTCTTTATTTGTCAGGGTGATTAAAACCCCTTCTCTTCTCTTCCTCTGCGTAGATTAGAGAGCCCGTCCTATGAGGTGATGCAGCTGGACTTTGAGGTGGATAATGTGATCAACCTGGTGCCCACGCAGACTCTGCACTGGAACATTGAGTACCCGGCCGACACACAGACCACTGCCAGGCAAACTGAGAAAGTCTCTCACCTCTACATCAGCAATGCAGACATACAGGGGATCGTACCACTGGCTGAGGTAAATTGCACATTTCAATTTAATTCAATCTAATTGATTTACTTTTTACTTTCTAATCTATTTTATATATACCGTTTTATTTTTGCACCCCTTGCACTATTTAGTATTTAGAATGTATTTACTGTAAATATTGTTTATAATGTTTATCTTATTGTACTTTATTTTATTTTATTTTATTGTTCTTGCATGTATCAGAACTGACAATAACGTTTGGCTTGACTTGACTTGTAAGGGAATAACCAGACGAGCACAGATACAGATATCTGAAAATATTGACATACCCAGCAGCAGCAGCAGCAGCACATTATGCTGAAATAAATGCCATTTTCCCCCTGAATATACTATACCTCCTCCTCCTCCTCCTTCTCCTATGCTTCCCCGCTGACATCCCCCAGCCCATCCCTTACCTCCAGGTTGATCAAAGCTCTAAAGGTCAACCTGTTTACCCCCTCCTGTAGCTACAAGCCTCCTGGGCACACACACACACACACACACACACACACAGCAGGTTTCACTCTCACAGGTTTTTTGCAAAAATGACAAGCGGCTCCACAAATATGCGAACACATTTCCGGTACAGCAACTGCATATAAACAGACTGAAATTTGCAATTGCAATCATCCACTAATATTCCCAGTCACACCCGCCACCTTCATGCACGGATGATTCCCCCCCCCCGTGAATGTGTCCTGCCGGCACACGCCGTTCCTAGTGGAGACTCAAACACAATTCCTCTTTTTTTCAGGCCTTAAAAAGTTGTTACTTCTTACTTCTTTGTTACTTCTACCCTGTTAGATTTCAGTGTTACTATGAGAAGTACTGCCACTTTAACAGAAATATCTTTAGTGCACTAGAAAAGAAATACAGATGGGAAGAAAAAAATAAATACCACTAACAACTTAATATTGCAAATTATCTGATTAAGTGATGGCTACCATGTGCATACTTTGAAATGCATACTCTGCTAGTGTTATACCTGCAGCAATTAAGCCCTTATAACAAAATGCAAATGGATACTCATTTTGCAATGTAAATTGTTTTGCATGCATTGTTGCCTTCCAGATTTCCCTTGATGGAAGACTTGTGCTATTTATTGAAATATGTCAAATGATGGGAAATAATGCTTGAAAAGGTCTGCTTAAATACAGTATATATAACAGCTCTTATCAGACAAAATGCCACCATTACTGCATACGTTACCACAACAAAATGGATCCATCCCATAACAGACACTGTTGCTCTGGCTGAGGCAACCAAGAACCTCGGGCTAAAAAGTGCGGAAAAAAGGATGCTTTTCAAAAAACTCCCAGTTCCATTACCACTGAGGTAGAGCTAATCTAGCCTGATAGCCCTCCTTCAAACAGCAAAGCCCCTGTGAGAAAACCCAATTTTTTTCAGAGCTTTTGCAAACCCCTGTCTCTTTGACACACTGGTAAAAAGCAAGCTAGAAACCATCATTTCAAATGCCAGTGCTGTCGGGATTTCACTGGCTTCTCTTTTAAGGGGATGTGTGAATGGAGTTTAGGAATGAGCAATGCTACATCTCACTCCACCATTGTCCTAAAAAGAAACGTTTTAGAATGTATTTTTCACTGCAACATTCTGATGGATATCCATGTTCAAGATATACAGGTACAGTATGTACAACCAGATCACTGAATTATACCTGCGGCCCTCAAGACTTTGGTGTAGCCTATTCATTTATAATCGGTCTGTGTCATAAAGATTACATTAAAAAAACATGGAAAGATCTGTTCTCAAAAGAGAATACATTTAATCCTCTGCTGTGGATTTGTCATACAGACGGATAGCAAAGGGAAACTAACATGAGGTAGTATATTAAAGCCTCCATGGAAACCGGAGAAAGTGGTTCATGTCATTTTGGTCCGTGCGGTTCTAAAAGTCTAAAAACTTAACTTTGGTTAAAGGTTAAGTGAAAATCATAGTTTTGGTTTAATATTTGAAAATAACTGACATCCTGCCTCATCTCTTCATTTTCTTTTTTCTTAACAATACATAGCATATCATCTATACAACGTGACATCTATAGTCTGACTACATGTTTTTTGTTTCTCCTAAAGCCCATGCCCACACACGAAAACAAATACTCATCTTTGTATACACACACACACACACACACACACACACACATACACAAACCCAGTTTCACCTTCTGTCTCTCCCGCCACCTATTTCGTTGTTGCCTCTCTCCTTTGGGTAAAAGCATCCAAATGGCTGCTATTACAAGCCATTTGGGTCTCCTGATTTGTTTACCAGAACTGGTGACCAGATGTTGATTGTTGGTATGTTGTTGAAGGTGTCTGTCACTGAGAGGGGTCCCTGTGAAAGGTCACCGAGATGAAAGCTCCAACGTTTCAAGGTCTCTGGAGGGGGGGGGGGGGGGTGAAATTATGAGCTATCTGACACTTCAAAGGCAGCTGACTGTAAAAGCATTTTGCAAAGTCTTGCATCCTGAACAAATCACTATCTGAAGATATGGACAAAAGTGCAATAACCCCAAGTACAACCAAGTAACGAAATGGTAGATCTAAACAGCAGAGACGCATTTCAACGGCTGAAAGACTAATAAGCCTCACACACGTAATTGCATCAGTAGCACTCTCAGCACTGGCTTTTAAACATTATTTCTCTGTGTGGATCTGTAATGGGTGATTCAACTCCACCTTCTGCCATCGTCTACCATCTCCACCAAGTCAAAAGTCAGCTTATCCACGGCACTGATGTGGCACAGGCTAATAAAGCAGGTTCCCTCTTTACAATGCAACAATAGGAGACCAGAACATTGCCGGTCATTACCGAGCCCCTCTTGCAGATTTTTTTTTTCCTGATTTTTTCGCATATCCATTAAGGGTTTCTGGTTCTCTTTTGGCTGAGCGGTAAAAGAAAGAGGCCCTCTTCAGGAAACGAGGGATTATTAGTAATCGTAATTAGTAATTTGGTTTCATCTTTCAGAGAGGAGAGGAGAAAGAGTTAGAAAGAGAGGGAGGGAGGGGGAGACAACGAGCGACAGAAGCAGGTAGACCGACGGAAAAAGAGTGAAAAGAAGTGAGATTTGTGGGAATTTTAGGGAAAGTTACGTTGTTCATTACCATGAGGGCTTTGTCTTTGCTATACCTCTCATTTGAGGCCAATAACACAATGATGCTGTTGGTATTAGTCCACTTAGTGACACATTTTTTATTTATCTGGCAAAAAGTCAAAGAAAACTCACAAAAAAAGAAAGGCAGCTACACGGGTTTTTAAACCAAAAGCTGAATTGTATCAGATTTACCTGTGCTGTTTCAATTCCGTCTCTCAATCTGCTGAACTGCTGCAAAAAAAGGGCATATTGAATTTATCGACTATGGAGAACAGTATGGAGCACGACAAACACAGCAACTAAACACAGCAGTGAACATGTGAAATTATCCACTCAGTAAACTGGACTTTGAAGTAATCATTTGAATGGCAGCCCCGCAGTGGAAGCCATGGTCACTGAAACAGAATAGAGTCAGCCCCTGCCTTTTAAAAGGTGTTCTCTCAGTGTGAAACTTATTATTTAACCCATGGCCAGGCGTCTCAAATTACATTCTGAACATTCACGAGGAAGGCGATGGGCCATAAACTCAGTGAAGCTTGATTATTTTCTAAGACTCGACTAGAAACAGCTGAAGTAAATAACACAAATAGTTTCCAGAGGCAGTTAATCCACCATTTGCCTTACAAAAAAAACAGCTTTGACAAACCCACTGTTGGTTCTATATGCAATTGTTAAGTCCTGATCTAACTAGATTCCTATTGGAGGAGTCGGTGAATTTGAAATTTCTAATAGATTCAAATTTGGCTGGGGATGTCACAAAAAGCCACGGAATATGTCAACATGTCAGTAGATGGGCTATAATGAAAACAAACTGCCAATGGCCCGGTACTGAAAGGTTAGAGCGACAGACAGAATTGGTTATTTCAAAAACAAATAACATATGTTTGGTCAGCATGGCAGCAGATGAATATATGGCCACAACCCTGAAATAGTTCTGTCACTCTGTACCAACAGCCTGAGCGACATCCAGCGTTTTTAATTGAATCGATGATCTTTGTTTTACATTATTTGTCTATGTGTAGCATGCAGATGCACTGTTCAAGGATTGAGAGAAATGGGTAAAAAAGAGGGGCTTGGGTAGATTAGCTGTTAGCTTTATATATGGAACATACTACTACTGCTTTGGTCTATCAGTTAAAAATGTACAGACAAAAAGGTTGTGAGGTATCCCTACATTAGGCAAGAGAGACTTTAAAAGTTTCAGCACCATGGACAGCGACGCAGTGTGTGCTAAGCTGTAGCATCAGAATCTTAATTGGGCTGTATGTTGAAGTGGTAATTACCTGTTAAAATAAAATAAAAAATACCCTTGGATGGTTCCATATATATAAATCACTGACTTTACGTGTTTTAAGGGAAGCCCACGGCTGTGAAATAACTGACGAGAAAACAGGAGAGACCATAATGGACACAAATGGACAGAGAAAAGAAGGACAAAACAACCTGCTATTTGCACCCGGGGAAAAAAGCGAGGTCAGAAATGGACCTGCCATACTTTCCTCGCCTCTTAGAGATATTTTAGCGGCTGATAAATTGAGACAGTAATAATGTTGGTTTATTTTCCCTACAGGCGCCATTACACAGTGCTGGGGCTGTTACACCACTGCTCAGAGTGAGGGAGAGAGAGAGAGGCAGACAGACACTGATACATATTTATATTATATAATAATACCGTTATGTCTGCTCCTATTTGCATACAATATCCATTTGTGTGTGGAAGAGAGATGGAGTGAGTGAAAAAAAAGAATAGATCTACCCTTTATTCTCCCCATCTTTGTCTTGTTCTTAGAATAAAAAATGTAGAATAGTTTCCATAACTCCCTCTCTATGCTAACCTCCTTGGCCCTTATACCATTTTCATCTTCTTCTTCTCTCTCGTCTCTCCTGTCTCATATTCATCCCTCACTTTCTTCCTTCACCGAGTTTCACCTCTCTCTCTTTTCTGTGTAATTCATTATTAATTAGAACACTTCTTCCTCTTGTCTGCTCAAAGATGCCTGTGAATATCACTTCTCAATGGGCTGTGTATGTGCATGTGCAGACCTTTATGCAGCGCAGTAATGCTAAGTGGCGGCTTAATTTACCCCTTCTGATTGGTTCTCTCTAAAACGGAGTCAGTGAGAAGGAAGAGGAAACTTGAATAGTCAATAATCTGCTGATGAAAGCGGACACACACAAACACAAACACACACACACACACACACACACACACACACACACACACACACTCACACTCACACTCACAGTTTCAAACTCAACTAGAACTGCAAGCAGTTGTGAACGGGGGCCAAGCCTCCCACGCGACTCGGGATCGGGCGTTGTCGTCCGCGGCGCCGGCCCCTCGCTTCACGGAATCCGGAGATGTAAAGTTTTTTAATGTGCGATGTTCGGTGTGGGAGTTATAGCCCCAAACGCGTTTTCTTTGCTTTTTGTGGTTTTGGCGCCCCCTATGGATGACATTCGCAAAACTACGTTAGATAGAAAGATGCAGCTCAATGTACCAAACAAGTGGATGTCAAGTTTTTGAATGTGCGATGTTCGGTTGGGGAGTTATAGCAAAATCAAATTGTCATCCTCTCCATTGTAAAGACACTTTTTTGAATTTTCCCATTTTCCCGCCTAAAGACTTAGAAAATGGCGAAAACAGGCAAAAAAATTGAAAAACTCTTTTTTTTAATAAGTCCGGCCCACATAGAAATTTCTAGCCCATATTTTTTCCATAGGCTCAGGTATGCCCCATGATAGTCTCCCTTCAGTTTCAAGAAAATCCCCTTTTTTTTTTTTTTTAAGGAATTTTCGCGAATCTTTCAAGCGCTACTGTTTGGTCTTCCGATGGTCGTAGAAAAACTATTTGACCCACTTTTGCTCGTGGGAGTCAGGAGAGCGTAATGCTTTTGGTTTCGTCCAAATCGGGCGAAAACTGTAGGAGGAGTATGTTTTGGTGACTGACACAGTTTTTGCGACCTAGAAAAATATCTATCCTATCGCAAATGGGCGTGGCCTATCTCAAAAGATGCAGCTGACTTGTGGGCATCTGTGGATATAAAGGTTTTGACTGTCGGCCTTTCGGTGCGGAAGTTATAGCCCAAAACGCCTTTTCCTTTGTTGTAGCGCCACCTAGTGGCCGGCATGTCTGAATTTTTTTGTATGCTGAGAGACCGGGGGTCTGAACTAGTGATGCAAGTGGCATGTCCCAACCCTTTACGGTTTAGGCTGCAGCACCACTTGTACGTAAGGAATAGGAATAATAATAATAATAATAATCCCTACAAGATCAATAGGGTTCCCTGCCCCGCAGGGCTTGGGAACCGCGTTGCTCTGCAAAACGCGGTCCCAGCCCTACTCGGGCTTGGCCCCCTAATTATAGATTTACGATTTTCTTGGTGAGTGTGTTTATTAAAAACAACCTTTCCTCCCCTTCTCCCCCAGTTGTTTTATCGCTAACTCTCTAGCTACTGTTTTTTCAATCCCCTTATTTTGTGTGTGTGTGTGTGTGTGTGTGTCGCCAGTGGTCTAAATAACTTTGCTTTGCTAATTTACACAGACGTTAAGCAAGACACAGTGGGATCAATTGTACAAACACACTCCCCAGGTTCTCCCTGTTTGTTTTACCTCACACACTGCTTGGCGTCGCTGCCTATATTTATAGATTTCTCATTTGGATATCCACTCACTGATGCCTCATTAAGTTAGCGAATGATAATCAGGAGACAAGAGAGAGCGGAGATTTTGGTACAGTTAAGCAAAATGACAAAACCTTTAAAGGCACTGCTCCAACTTTGAGACTAATATTAGAAACAGTATTCTTGAACGAAACAAGCTAGATATAGGCATGTGTGCTGTGGGCGCTGTGTATTGAGAGAGAGAGAGAAAGCCTTTTCAGACATTTGCCTGAAATAATGCAACTGCAAGTCAGCTTCTAGCGAACCCCTGTGTCTTATTGTATATTTAGCATGGCAAAAAGTCTACATGGCTTTGTAACGCACGTAAAATGTTGATGAAAACTTGTTTAGAGCTTCTCTAAGGAGTTTGCAAAGATGGTGCATTGTCAATGTCGAGTGAGCAAACCAATTATGAATTTAACTTTAACTATTATTCCATCAATCACAAGTACTTTCTGGTAAAATAATGTCCATTGTAATATGTTTTAACTTTTTTAAATAGTATCTCACCAAATACATGTGCCAAAGGGCAATATTTGCAGGTTTTTTAGTTCTAAACAGTGTAAATGTCCGCTGTATAGTCTGCAACATGAGGATGAGGGAACTCCTGCTAGAGAGTGCGAGTGGGCAGGGAAAAACTGAGACACATGGAGAAAATGAGGGAGACGAAAAGAGCTATCATTTTCTGACAAGATATTTGACGATTCGACTCTTCCTTTTCTTTCTTTTTTTCTCCTAAAAGAACAACGGAAACGGAGAACAGCCTCCTTCATGCTCACTCACATTTAATCCCACCCGGGAGATGCTTTAGTCCAACAATGTTCTCATGGGCCACTAAAGCAGCAGTACTGATGGGACTGAGTGCTGCGCTCCAGTGTCAAGTGTACATCAGCAGCATTCATAAGGAGGAGAGGGGGGGAGTGTTTCCACCATAGGGACATATTAATGAAAAAAGACAACACTACTACAATTATTTTAAGATGTAGGTCAACTGCTGCTGCAAGGCTGAATAAACTTGTATAAACCCAGGCCTATAATATAGTGTGTTAATAGTGTTTTGGTGTTCTTGAGAGGCAGCAGTTGCCCAGAGGCGGAGTCATGTAAGCTGACGATCTAGTTGGAATCACAATGTGTCCGGTGATCGCAACTCTTAAACCCTGTTCCTTCTTTAAGGAGTCCCCTCTGTTCCTCCCTTCTTCTTTGCAAATGGTTACTTTGTGTTTATGCATTGGACAACCACTCACTCACAACACACCTTCACAGCGGACTCTACAGATCATCATACTACACCACACCATTGTGGTTGTTTTGCGTTCAGAATCATGTTTGTTTGAATAGATGTTTGTTACTTTTGCCTTCAGTCTGCATCTCACAATTGTCAGGTCATCACAATGCATACAATTAGAGACAAAAACACTTTTCAGGAAACAAAGAGAAGAGACGGGAGAAATAGTCTGATAATAAAGTTGTGGACATGTTTTTCTATACAGTTGGCACACTGAAACTCTCCCTTAAAGAAGTGGGCGAGAAACCAACAGGCAGAGAGAGAGAGAGAGAGAGAGAGAGAGAGGGTGAGGAGAGAGAGTTGAAATTGACTAGTTTGAAATAGGCCGGATGAGGGGGCGAGGACAAGAGGATAATGAACGAGGGATAACGTTGAATTGATGGACATATAGGCAGGAAAGAGAAAAGACAGAAGTGGGAGGGAGGGGTTTGACTAATTGATAAAAGTGAAAATTGGAGACAAAGAAAGAAAGAGGGATGGAAGCATAAAGAGATGGCAAAGAAAGAGGGAGCACAAGGGGGAGGATATTAGACAAGCTAATACGGGTGAAGTGGGCGCACAGGGAGAGAGATTGAGAGCGCCACAGAGGGAGAGAGATGGAGAGAAAGAGGAGGGCCCAGCGGAGGTGCAGAGCACCATGTAATAGTCCCTTGGAAGTCCTGGGCAGCTAAGAGGACCAGAGAAAAGAGAGAGAGATGGAGAGAGATAGAGAGAGAGAGAGAGAGAGAGAGAGAGAGAGAGAGAGAGAGAGAGAGGGGAGACGAGAGCAGGGCAGTTCTAATGCAATTAGGGGTCTGGAAATTGAAAGTACAATTCTCCCTGGGATCTTTGCAAGAGTGAGTGAGTGAGTGTGTGTGTGTGTGTGTGTGTGTGTGTGTGTGTGTGTGTGTGTATGTGTGTGTGTGTGTGTGTGTGTGTGTGTGTGTGTGTGTGTGTGTGTGTGTGTGTGTGTGTGTGTGTGTGTGTGTGTGTGTGTGTGTGTGTGTGTGTGTGTGTGTGTGTGTGTGTGTGAGAGAGAGTCAGATGGGCTGTTAGCTTTCATATCTACCAAATGTCTTCATCCCTCCTGTTCTATTTCTCCCTCCCTCAATTTTACTTGACTCAAAATGACCCTCTCATTTTACAATCCCCCCTCCATTTAATTTCTCCATCTTCCCATCCCTCCTTCTCCCCCTTCCTTTTCTCTCCCTGGCTCTATCCATCCTATTCTGCCCCTCTCTCTCTCTCTCTCTCTCTGTCTTCTCTCTCTCTCTCTCTCTCTCTCTCTCTCTCTCTCTCTCTCTCTCTCTCTATATATATATATATATTTTTTTTTTCTTTTTATTTCCCTCTGCATTATTTTTACGATTTGTACATTTCTGAAGAGGAAAGCTAAATGTCAGCTGCTTTTCACATCATTTACTTTTGTATCACAGGCATGTAGCCAGTGCTCTTATCCATTTGGACGTGCTACAGCAATACAAATGATTATTATATATTTTCTTTAGATCACCAAAACCAATGAACAAAATTGGGATATGCCAGGAATTACAGCCTCAATGACACAAAGTAATGACAATTTAAAGACAATACTCTTTCATCACTTCATTTTGCAGTCTTTCTGCACTTTCTGCAGATGTACGTATGGCAGAAATATGTTGCCACGGTAAGAGATACAGGAAATAACTACATTGTTTAAATCAAACTTATGAAGTGATTGCTATGTGCCATATATGCTATATTATCTCATTATTAAATGGTGCCCCATATATAGATTATTTCATACCAAATCATAATGCTAAAGATGTTCTCATATACCCACAATTATCCATATACACTGCATATACTGCAAATAGAAACACGGTAGGCGTTCAAACAACATTCAATGTTTTTCCACCTATTATTATTTCCCCTGATAATAGTTTTTCAGAAAAGGCTTAAAATGGCACAAGTCTCTGGCTAATTGCACATCATTCTAATTAGCGTTTTGCATAATGACCACGATCAAATCTGACCGATGTCCACAAGACCCCATTCCAGCCTGCCTGTGTTAGGTGTGTTGTGTGCATGTAAGGGAGTTTTTGTCTATAGATAGCAACCTTTAGCTTTCCATGCTGTTGTTGGGTAAGGAAGGAAATAGGTTGGGCGTGTGCTAATAATCGCCCCGGGAGCACGGTCTGATTGACTCCCAGGTTAGGTACACCCACAGGCTCATTAGCATCTTGTTAGCTGCTGTGATTAGCGTCATGAAAAGGCAAGGGGGGTGGGACAGCAAGACATAGGATACATTTTAGTTAGTAAAAATCTTTCCACCTGAGTGACAGAAATGTATTTGACCATTAGTCAATTCAGCTTAGTCAACTTTCAACTGATTCATTGGTTCACCTCAAATTAGGCGGAGGAGATTGTCAAGAAAAACAAGATAAACAAACGGAGAAAGATTTTATATTATGAATGGGGAATACTTATGGTAAATATACAATATGTAAAATAAAATATATGCAAAAACATTTTTAATAAGAAAACATTGCGCAACATTAAAGTTGATTAATGGGTGTGTATTTTCTGTTGTCTATAGTGGTGCACATTTGCTTTCCAGTCTGTCAGGGGCATGCAGGAAGTTTAAGTGTAAAGGCATAATGTGTGGATCCATTATTAACATCCCTGTACTTGAAAGAAACACTTAAACAAAACATTCCTTTTTCCATCCTATAATCCTGTAATGATTGTTTCAGTATTCCTCAATACATTTACATTCAAATTTAAAAAAGTCATAGTTTGAGTATTTTAATCAATATGCCATGCTTTTCCCTTCCCTTGTGTTGCCTTATCTTGTGGGTGTATACATACTTTTTATCTCATTGAATGTGATTTGATGACTTGCTAACCCCTGCCCATCATAAAATATAATGTGCATGACCTTTTCCGATGCTAGTAGAGCAATATAATAGTATGAGGTGTGTGTGAGTGTTTGTTCATTTCTCTCTCATCCTCCACCTCTTGATATACTGTACCACTGTGGGTGAGGGAGGTGAATGTGAACAGCTCTCCACACTTCTGTATCACTTCGCAGACACACACACACACACACACACACACACACACACACACACACACACACACACACACACACACACACACACACACACAAACACGCACACGCACAAACACAAACATGCTAGAAAATAAAAAAGATCTTCTTGAAAAACGCCATGCCCCTAGTTCACACAGCCACACTCCGGGGGAACATGATACAATCAAAGTCTCCCTCCACCAGCTGTTTGTTTTTATTTCCTTGAAGTTATCAATTGGACATGTTTCATCTCACAGTGTGCACTTGAATTAGTCACAGAGAGATCAACGACACCTTCAAAAAAACGCCCTCCCACCACACCCCCGCTCTCAGCTCTCATCAGCCCCTTTATTCCTACACATAGTACGACGTGCCTAGTTCATACAGCTAGGCCTGTAAACAACTGACATATCACACAAAGTTTTCTCTAAGTTCTGGCAGTTGCTGGGATATTTTTTTACGTGGGAGTGGAATATGTGTTTTAAGCACAGGACACATTGATGATGAAGAAATAATATGAAAGAGAAATAAGCGACTTGGTGTTTGCAGTTTGACAACACAGATAAATGATCACTAGGGAAGGCAAATTATGTTTATTTCTTTGAAGATGAGTACAGATCAGCCTCGCCTGGCAAACTTCGCAGTGATGGGATTCCTACACTGAATTGGTTTTTTAGCCAATTAAAAGTTAGCTCAAAAAAACGACAAAGAAATGTTTTCGTCTTGTTTTGTACTAACTGATTAAAACAAAATACAATATGTTCAGTTGTGAGCTATAGACGATTTGGTAGCCATTATAAAAATAAAAAAAACTTTGATCAGAACCAGCCTACTGTAGCTGTTTCATTTTACTTTGTGTCCTTATAGCAAACTGCGCTAAACACTTAATTTAATTTTGTATTTTCTTTTCTTAATATTTGCTAATTGTATATGTTTATGCAGATCGTATGCACATACATTTCTGATTTTTTTTTTTTTTTTGCAAATTAAGGCACATTGTTGCATGTTTTGCACTGTTTTGCAAGGTGATAAACAAATGAAAACTGGGAGGTTGTTTCTGTAATTTAATTTCACGAGTTAAGACCCCTTTTTTAAACATACAATATAGCCTAATTATTACCATTAGCTTGTCTTCCACTACATCCTAGGAGGCTCTAAGTTGATGATGAAAGCATACAGACTCAATCAATACTTTTCCCAAGGCAATGTGGGGGGAGAAAATCCTGCAGGCTGTTGCACTGATAATCTTCTGATTTCATAAGGACAAAACATGGATTATAAGTCTTTAAATAACTCCCGATGAAAGAGTGGAAATGTGGCCGGTGCTCAGTTAGTAATGATTAGTCTTATAGATCACAAGAAACATTTCAGTGTTTGGCTGAAGCCTGAAGTAATTACTCTGTCTGACACACACACACACACACACACACACACACACACACAAACACACACAGTCACACACACACACACAGTCACGGATACACTAGCAAGTATGAAAAAACAGTGTAGGCACACACTCAAACGTTCACACACACCCACACACAACTGTATTGCAGCCAACTAAATGAGCCGGCACTCCTCGGGCCTAATAGTCTGGCTGTAATTAACATTGTCATAGTGATAATAGCCATTTATCCCTGACATCACACACATACACACACACACACACACACACACACACACACACACACACACACACACACAGGCACAGGCACACACACACACAGGCACATGCACACACACACACACACACCCACCGTCCAAAACCTCTATCTTGTCTAGGCAGCTCGCCCAGCTGTCACCTCCCTCATCTGTCTCTCCCTCCCACCATTCCTTCTTTTTGTCCTCCTCCTCCTCAGTATTTAGACCTCATGATCCCTCGTTTCCCATTTTGCCATTTACCTTTTATCCAGTCCTTCCCCGTCATTATATCCCATCTGCTCTTTGCAGTGGGATTTTTTTTCCACTCTTTCCTTCCATCATGCCATCCTTTCTCTCCCCTCCTTTTCTGTATTCCAACCACATTCTTCTTTCTGTTTCTCGCTTCAACCTTTGCCTCGCTCAACTTTCTTTTCCTTTTTTAACATGCTGTGTTCGAGCTGTAGCAGAACAGCAACATTTGTTGTTTTCAATTTGTCAATGACAATAGAAACCTTTTCCAGTTTAGGTCCTTCCCTAAGATGTCCTACAGACGCAGTTTGTTGAAATGCAAGAGTGTTTTTTTCCCAACAGTTGGAACAGTTTTGGTTGACAATATGTTGTGGACCCAGAAGGAGATTTAACAGTCTAGACACGTAGTGTGGAACTGATAGATTATTGAAGGCTGCAGTCTGCAACAGGCAAGGGCTTGGTTTGAATCAGGGTAGACAAACCAGAACGAGCAGACAGCAGGATATCTACAGCAGGTCATCAATCGGATAGTGTTTTTTTTTTCAGGCAGGAAATGAATGAACCAGTAATGAGTACAGGCACACAAAGTCCGACATTCTGGTAGAGTACAATGTATTGCGGACCCTTACTGATGTTGGTTGGGATTGAGTTGGGACAGGCGGGTGACCAGTTCAGCTGAACAACGGAAGGTGGAATAACCAGAGATAACAAGAAAAGAACTGAGGAATACCTCACAGGGACAATAGGCAGAGAGAGTCTCCGGCTGTGGTATGTGTATATGTGGCTGTCTGTTGATGTTGAAGAATGAGGAGAGAGAGGTAATCCAGAGGTCATTGTGACGAATAACTACTAGATGTTGAAGTCCCTTTTTTCCAGTTTGGTCTTTAAACAACAGATAACACAGTGACTGAGTAAGAATGCTCTAAATGGTGTCATGGCACAGGCAGTACTGATAGAAAAAA
>NC_137231.1:26511918-26721918 GCF_949987685.1 Ammodytes marinus
CTACTTCACCGGTTTGAATATGAAGGTGTATTGAATTCTGAGATCCTATGTAGTATAAATGTGCAAAGAAAATTAAAATCGGTTCATCCTAGCCTGAGAAAAGGCAGAAAGAGTGTTTTTTTAACCCTATATTTCTCTTTCTCGTGACATCACAGAAAGAGAAATATAGGGTTAAAAAAAACCGTACTTTGTAAATATTACTGTGATGTCACAGTAAAAGACATCACAGTAATATTTACAAAGTAAGTTTTTTTTTAACCCTATATTTCTCTTTCTGTGATGTCACGAGAAAGAGAAATATAGGGTTAAAAAAAACACTCTTTCTGCCTTTTCTCAGGCTAGGATGAACCGATTTCAGTTTTTTTCGCACATTTATACTACATAGGATCTCAGAGTTCAATACACCTTCATATTCAAACCGGTGAAGTAGGCCTTTAATATAAATACCTTCCTTCTTTTGGACTCTAGTTGGCCTTTCCATTACCCTGACATCTCTCTTTCACTGTTGCTATTCTCGCCTATATTCTGTACACAAGACATCCGCTGTGTGCACACTGCAAGACACGCACACAATGAAGTCAGTGAAAGGGTAATGAGAGTTTTTAGGTGTACAATGAAAGCAGATTATCACACTTGTGGTTGTGGGATTCGCTGGAGTCAGACTCAAATCAATTGTAACGATTCCAAATATGTCCCTTGTGGGGAAGATGGTTTTGTGCATATAATGTTTATATTTTTTGGTAGAGTCCTTGCTTTGAAGCATTCCAGCCACCGTACCATGATAAAAAGGTTTTGCAAGAGACAGCGATAAAAACATATTGAAACATCTATTACCAGCATTATTTTTAATGTCTTCACAAATAAATACTGGTCGTAGCCTTCGTTGTGATGCAAACATGATGTTATCTGTACTATAACTTCCATGACACCCAGGGATACTCACACACATATGTTAACATACACATATAGGCTACATATTAACACAAACACATAAACATAGAAATGTATACACACACGTTGTCCTCTTCCTCCTTGATTTTTATCCCTCCATCTTTTTCCATCTGCTCTCCAGCCCTTAAGGCGGAGGAAGAATATCCTTGTCCATTTGTTGTTGTTTTTTCCCAACCTGCACATCTATACCTTCTTATTGCCCTTCATCTTTCTCTCATTTGCCGCTCCCTCTTTCATCTCTTCCATGCTTTTAATCCTGTTTGTTCCCACCTCTCCTCCTCATCCTCCTCTTCCTCCTCACCTGTTTCTCACCTTCAACCCGTTTAACCGTCTTTTGTTGGTGCTGTGCGTCTGTGGTTTGTATTTCTGATTTCAGGCAAGACTGAGCAGAGTATAAAGAGAGAGGGAAAAACTAAAAATAATTTCAGATTAAGAATGCGTGTATGTGTCTTTTTGTGTGTGTCTTTTTGTGTGTGTGTGTGTGTGTGTGTGTGTGTGTGTGTGTGTGTGTGTGTGTGTGTGCGTGTGTATGTGTGTGTGTTTGTGTGTGTGTGTTAGTGAGAGACATCTCATTAAGAAAAGGTCACATAGTGTTGTGTGTCAGAGAAGGATAGGGTATTAGGCAACTTGATATGGGTCACATGGGCTTAAACTCTTGAGTGTGTGTGCATCTCAAAAAACTGTATTTGTGTTATTACTGATTGTGTACATGTCTGCAAGTGTGTGTGTGTGTGTGTGTTTGTGTCTGATATGCTATTTATAATTGTATATGCTTGTGTCTTACATGTTTTATACCCAGCAGGTGTAGCTTTATGTGTAACTGTCTAATGTGTATTTTATTTTATTTCTTTTTCACATCTGCCCCTCATTGCCTTGTGTTTGTGTGTGAGTTCATGTGTCTTCAGTGCCCTGCATCACCTTTAGCTGCTCAGTTACTGCAGCAATGGTTAAATGTCAGTTCACATTACAGATACACACACACACACACACACACACACACACACTTTCTACTTTTCTTCCGTGTGCTGATAGAGCAACTTGTCAGGTTGGTTGTTTGATCTCTGGCTCCTCTTGTCCACATGTCAAAGCATCTGTGTGCAAGACACTGAACCCTAAGTTGTTCCGGATGAGAATGACAGCACTGTTCATTGCAGTGCTATGGTCAGTGTGTGTGTGTGTGTGTGTGTGTGTGTGTGTGTGTGTGTGTGTGTGTGTGTGTGTGTGTGTGTGTGTGTGTGTGTGTGTGTGTGTGTGTGTGTGTGTGTGTGTGTGTGTGTGTGGGAAATACATTATTTTCTACCCCACTACTTGAGGACTAGCAAAATAGTAACGTGTCATACATGTCCTCAATCTGAACATGTACGGCTTGTCCCCACAAATACAGATGTACAAGGACACATACAAAGACTGTGTGTGCATAACATTATGGATTGGTACGCCATCAATGCAAACTGTGGCTGGGGACTCAAAGTGAAATATATAGAATGCAGTACATTCAGTTGCATGTCTGCTTCATCTTCTCTGATGACAACATACTGTATATGTTCAGCTGTTTTCTTCTACAGTCAAATAGCAGTGGGTCCAGTGAAATGGAACACCCTGCAATCAGGCCCATGTGAGTTGGCGGTAATAAATGCCCCTTTGGAAACTCGATGCCAAATAATCAAGATTGATGCCAGCACAAAGCGCTCCGAGATGTGTGTGCGTGTGTGTGTGTGTGTGTGTGTGTGTGTGTGTGTGTGTGTGTGTGTGTGTGAGGTTGTTTGTGCTATTTTTGATGGAGGGATCTAATCAAATGTAATCATGCTGATTACATTAATCGTGAAGTTTTAATCACCTCCTTTTCTTTCTCTCTCTGACTTCCTGCAAAACTATTTCTTGGTCCAGGAAAATAACAGAACTTGTTCAAAGTATCTCTTCCTCAGACACTTTGAGTTGAGATATGACAAAGCTGACGTAGCAGCAGCACAACATTGCTACATTTATATGGACATAACTACAACTTAGAAAACGAAAAAAACATTGGTTGAGCAGCATCTTAGAATAAAAAATAAATAATGTAATCACAAAACACATTGATCAACAAAAACAATCTCACAAAGAATTGAGTCGTTATTTTGATTGGACATGTCATATTCAAACAATGTACAAAAAATGAATTTCTTGTTGTATAGTGCAGACATAAAGTAATTTTTTTCTCTCTTTCTCTAGGACACAGAGGTGGTGAACACAGCCATCCTAACAGGTCGGCGCGTGGCAGTGCCCATCAGACTGGTCACCGTGGAAACCGACGGACAGGTGAGGGAGGTGGACGACTCGGTCACCTGCAGCTCCACAGACGTGGACGTGCTCAAGGTATGTGTTCACAATACACACACCATGAGGTTGTGTCAATAGGGAATTTTTACATTCACAAACACAGCCACAAATTATCTCACCGACTCATGCATATTCAGACTCACTTAAGTCACATGTATGCACAGATGTATGACTAAACCTGACACACATGCACATTGTCAAACCAAGACAATCTGAGATCTGAAGGCTGGTGCTTCTTTTTGACTTGTTTTGAATTATTATTTTTTTTTCTAGCACATATTTCTATTTGAGATGTTTTTTATTTGTCTGTATCCCTGCCTGCAGTGCATACTGGAGGACGAACATTATGCTAATTTTGTCATTTTTGTTAATAACAGTTGGTATTGTGCTTTGTGATTTGATAATGTGCCAAAGTGAAAAATTGGACCCTCATGCAATTTACAAAATATCTTAAGTCATGGTCTGAAGCTTTGTGAGGTATAGATTAAAGAAAATCATTCCTCAAGAGCTTTGAAAAAAAAAACAGAACCACAAGTTCAAAGAACGAGGAGGAAATCACAGTAATGTTAGGATGAACACTGGGGCAATTTAACACAGCAAGGAATCCATCTTGCATCATCACGGTATAATCTAAAAAACCTTGGAAGATTTGTGTCTCCCTTTGTGCAACAAAACATAATGAGATAGTTATCGCAGTGTGCCGAATTCTTTTCATCTGACTTTCTTGTTTGACTGAATGGCATATGAAAATGGCTCCGATTTGCTGATTTGAGGGGGGGGGGCTGTAGCACATATTTAGCCATTTAAGGAGCAACATATGTGTGTCAACTAAAAGCAAGTACACATGTTATTTAGATTATGTTCTGTGTTTGAGTAAATTAAAGCAGAATTAATCATATAAATATAGCAGGAAAACATGCTGGCTAAACGGTCAAAAAGATACATCTTCATATTTTACTCTGTCATTACTGCAGCTAGATCTAAGCCCCAGCTAGGGAAAAATAGGTTTAGTTAAAAATTGTTTGTCCTTTCAGATTTATGTTATTATGAAAATGGGCCTGGTAGCATTTTGCATAGAAGATACATTATAAAGGCTGTTACATTCTGTTAGTTAAGAGCAGCGTACATATATTTCTTATGGATATCATAGGGGCCTTTAAAATATACATGGTCCCCATCCATATTTACTCTCCAGCAATCTTCTCCTTCCTTGCCTTTGCTTTGCTGTGCATTTTCCATTTCACAAATGTATATAATTTCCTTGAAGAAAACCAAGGTGAAAGGTGCTGTGTGCGCTAAACCCCAATTTTTTAACTTCGATGCGAGTAATCACTATATTTTTTACCGTGTAATCATTTTTGACTTTTTTCCTTAATCCTGTTTGGAAGAAGGGTCAGAGGTCAGAGTCAGCCGGTGCATGGAACTGGCAAGGATGCGGTGTGTGTCTAAAGCATTCTTAGGCTGGGATGGGATAACAGTGACACCTTGGAAGGACATGTGTCATGTGCTAAGCCAAGCTGCCAGATAACCTAACACATTGATGACTGTACTTGTTAAGGAAACAGAAATACAAAAAAAATAAACTTTTACAGGAACAAACCCAATACCAAGGGACTTAAGATTGATTCCTCTCCTGTGCTGCGGTTCCCAATGTCCTCAGGGTCGAAAATGAAACGCACTCTTGCTGTGACAGTTTCAAAATGAAACCAATTTCCTGCTACAAGCCAACAGGAGTGCTGCTGTTTAAGTACAATCAATAACAACAGAGTGGAAGTCGAAGGAACTCATTCAGATAGATGTAATGTTATTGCCATGTGTGTGTGTGTGTGTGTGTGTGTGTGTGTGTGTGTGTGTGTGCGTGTGCGTGTGCTTGTGCGTGTGTGTGTGTGTAAAACGATCAAATCACAACATCAGTCAAATGTAGACTGTCCTATTCTTAGCTAATTATATTTTAATTATGATGTACCAAAGGTGTCTATGGGGAAAGTACAATCTACCAATTTAGATTTACATTATTTTTTAGACAGAATACAAATACAATGGTTGGCATTGGTGCAACACAGCACAGACGAGACACTGTGAACTCACCTCCGTATTTGGTTAAGCTGTTCAGCAACCTTTAAGCCCTCCTTTGTGCTGATTGCGTTTGTGTGTGTGTGTGTGTGTGTGTGTGTGTGTGTGTGTGTGTGTGTGATGATTGCGCATTAGGAATCTGTTGTTGTTGTTTGTTGACATTTGATCTGACAGATATTCCCCACTCTCACATTTGCTACACACATGCAGAGAGAGAGAGAGAGAGAGAGAGAGAGAGAAAGTGAAAGAGAAAGAGAGAGCTTTACCACAGCTGTTTGACAATGGCACCCATGGGGTATAGCTCCAGGTAGCTGTGGCTGTCAGTGAGCCACTGTGACAGCTGTAAAGTACAATCCAGGCAGCCTACGAAGCACACACAAAGGACTATCGTGCCCTGAGCTGAGGCTCCAAGGCGGCACTTCCTCGTAGGTTTTCCTCCATGAATTGCTTTTGTTGCCAGGATGGGCAGAACTAAACAACCAGGGTATATACAACATTATAACAACATTACCTGACTTCTTCCTTTGTTCCCACTATAACAACAATGTCCACTAGAGGGCTCTGTCACTTGAACTGTGACTTATGTTGACAGCTGGAGACAGGATACACAGCTAGTGTTTTTAATTTGGGAAAAATTTAAGTCAAATTTAAATAAATCTTAGCAAGGCATAAGTATTTTGTAGTCTACTTAATCAGGAACTACAACCATTGAACATGGCAAGCCCCTGAAAGTGAGGAGCCATGTCTCTGGAGCATCGTAACATAATCCTGTAGAAGTCAGCTTCACCAAGTAGGCCTATCTAAAATATGCTTACCTCTGTAGTGGCTTTTACTATTCTTTTATAGGTCCTAGGCCCCTGCAATAATAATAAAAAAGCATTAAGACAGCGGAGAAAAGGAACGAATGAGTCAAGGAATGACTGCAATTTCCTTCACAATAGCTTTAAAATCGCATTCCGTTATTTAACTGCAAGTTTGTTGTGCGGCTGTTCCACTTGATTCTTAAAAGCATAAGGATGAAAAATCAACTCTCGAAGCTTCTTCTCTATTTTAGTCCTTTTTTAACAAGCAATAGTCTGAGGACGATTAGAGTTCTCATTCAGGTTCACATCACATTCCATTTACCGACCTATTGTTTAATCACTCATGGTGGATACATCTTTGTGGGGGGGGGGGGGTATTTGCATAGTGCTTTTCCCGCCTTACCATGTTACAAATGTATGGATGCGATGACTGAAAAACTGCAGCTGTCACTGGCTGTAGAATGCCGATGTCACTGATGCGGCTCGTGTTGTTTGGTTTAGCCCATTTATCCCTGACAGCAACATAAGCAGCAGCGATGTACAACATAGATAATAACTTTCCCCTCTCCCTCCCTCCCTCCCTCCCTCCTTCTCTTCCTCCTCTCTCGTTCCCTGTCGGTGTAAACTATCTTGTTAAGGTCTTCCAAGATGCTGTCATTTGTGATGTGCATGTGCTGCCGTTGTTGACACAGCAGTATGTGTAGGTCGGCGGTGTCAGTAGCCGGTAGGGGACGGGTAGGGGACAAACACCTCGCATACACACAAATTAGTAGCATTATCCTGACCTCACGCAACAGCCTTTTCCTCTGGCACAAGCAGAGGAGGAGTGATGAGATACAGGGGAAGGAGAGAAGACGGACCTGACTGATCAATGAAGACAGGAGAGGAGGGGAGAAGAGAAGAGATAGAATAGGGGAACTGGGAATAGGAGATGTAAAATGGCCGCAAAAATTGAGATGATTGGGAGCAAAGTATGAAGGAGATAGTAAAGGAAGTAAAAGCACAGAGAAAAGAGGAGAGGAAGTGAAAGATACATTGACAGAAATACACATACACACACATCTATACATGTATGGCCACACACACACACACACACACACACACAACCATATGCACACATACACAGGCATCATCTCAGAGACACACCCAGGGGATTGAATTGGTAATTGGTTCACGTGGAGATTCCTTTAGTGATGTCGTCAGTAATTTAATTTGACAAAGAGGGAGACAAAAAGGCTCGAAGGTGGTGGAGGAGGGTGTGTGTGTGTGTGTGTGTTTGCATTTGACGGCATGTTTGAGGGAGATTGAGGCAGTGTGTTTCTGCAAACACGTTACAAAGTAGATTAAGAATTGATCCATGTGCCATTTAATGAACCAGTCGCAGAGTTTGACACGTGCCTACGTGATCCCACATGCATGCACACATGCACAGACACACACACACCTGCACATTGTCCTTGGAAATGGAATGCGCTATGTGTGTGTGTGTGTGTGTGTGTGTGTGTGTGTGTGTGTGTGTGTGTGTGAGCTGACAGTTTATTTATGTCAGGACATTAAAGGATATTTGATAAGAAATGTAGAAGTGAAGTCGAGTCAACTTTAATTATAGCACATTTATATCAGCCGAGGCAGACCTAAAGTGCTGTACAGTAAAACATAATATCCTTTACAATTGAAAGAGAATTGGTGGTTCACATCCACTTTTACAGTCTTTGTCTTAAGTTCCCTATTCAAAGCAAATTACAGTGTAATGAGGTCTGATGTGTCAGGGCTTCAATTTAAAACTCACACAGTAACCGTTCTCAGACTTGGGAGCATTGTTCTGCAGCTCTCTCCTCGTTCTTCCACACTGCGCGCGTCACAGATTGCTTAACTTTAAAGTTTTGGGATTGAATGAAGCGCACAGTCTTGTGTACCGGTGGAACTGCGCTGGAAGGAAGTGCTTCATCATACTTTGAGATAAGTGGACATCAGTCAATTGGATGCTGCTTTCTGAAGGTCATAAAGCTATTCCATTCAACGGAGGTGTTAGAGCACATCCCTTTAGAAATACAGAGAAGGACAATTCTTTTAGGGAGGTGAGCATACGTGCTGTCACTTCACTTCACTTGATTATAAAAGAGATAAGGGGGGAGACAGATGAGAGGAGAGAGAGAGAGCCAGTAAAATAACAACACAAAGTCGCCATAGGCAGTACATGGTTGAACATGTACAGACTGTACATCAAAAAGGTAACGATACAATGGATAACACATAAAGTCAACAGAATTGTCTCTGAAAAATCAATAATGTTTATGTCAGAGTGATATGATAGACAGCTCTACAGTAGATACTACAACAACCATGAGGTGGGGACGCCATTGTTAGAGAGAGGAAGCCAGCCTGAAGCTTGAATTGCTTATTTGCAATTCTGAACAAAACATGGCAATCAAGTCCCCCCATTTCAACCAAATTTGAAAAAGCACACAGGCTTGCTAGTTTAACTTTTAAAGAACCAGGTATTATCTCACAAAGCAGTTCATCTGTTTTGCATGGATTTCAAAATAATATCAACCGCTTCCCAGTTCTTGGCCGCAGCTGGGGACAAAAAGTTGGTCTCCATAATGTTACATGTTTATTTAAGACTGCTTGGTCAAGGTTAAGGGTCAGGGTTAGACACATATAGCAATTACTCTATGTGTTAGGGTAAGCTTCCTGGAAATCAATGTTAGTCAATACAACCTCCTCACAAGTGACAACACATGTGTTTTTGGGTGTGTGTGAGTGTGTGCAGTATAAAAAGGCTGATAGCACTGGTGACACTGCCACAGTGTGATGACATTAGGAAAGAAAAAAAGTGAGTTGCACAAGCTGACACAGCAAGTTCAATATGACATGCTGCATACAATGAAGAGTTAGGCAAGCATTTCAGAAAACCTATCAGCCCTTCTTCAGTGTTCACAAGGCTCCTTTTCCCCTTCTGCTGGCTTTTTTTTTGTTGGACGTTTGCGATCATTAGTGTCTTAGTCAGCACCGGTGCCCTATCACATTTTGCTAAGAGTTCGAAAAAATTTGAGACGCAGATATTTTTTGACACCTAATCCCTCTGCTCCCCCCTGGGTTTAACAATAACACTCATACTGTCATTTTCTTTTCCAGTTGTTTGAGTTCATTTCATGTTACTGTCAAGTGTTGCTTGCCTTATGAAACATTATTTATTATGTCAAGAGGAGTTTGAAAACCACTTAAAGCCTCAAGGAGCAAATGTAACTGATCAAAATTAATTTAATCTTACTCTTTGCAATGGCTTCACAACCTGATTTGACTTTAACCTTATCCTCTCCTCTTGGAGTGGATGTTAATTCTGTCTAGTGTCTACATTGTACCGCATTGTGTCCTTACCTTTGGTCAATGCGTACATGCGTCAAAGTCCCAAGGACAATTTCCTGTACATTTATTGCTCTTGGTGAATAAATGGAGTGCTGACCAGCTACTGATTAAAACAGATAACGTAAATTAAAAGATTAATCATGAGTCAATTAATCATATAAAATGAATCATCTCAATCGTTTCAATGTCTTGCTTAGTCTTTTCTACTTAAGTCTATGTTGGAAATACAGATGGTCCAATAACTAAGCATCCACTTCTGGCTTCAGCAGAGGCATGAATACATTTTCACATTGATGTTAGAATATGTTATTGCTGCAAGGGTTTCATTTTGTAGGGTTAGTGACTAGGAGATAAACTTCAATTTGAAATCTTTTGAAAAAAATATTTTGTTAAAAGGCAACATAATGCAAGCCACACATTAAGTGGAGTGAATGAGGTTCACTTTGATGAGAGGGAGAGTGTACTGCATTATGTCTCATTATAAAGAGGTAGAAAGGTAGGAGAGGAGAAAAACTGGGAGAGAACTCTTTCCAGGTTTAACTTGAGAGCCTAGAAAGGAAATGAAAAGTAAAGTGGATTGAAGGCAGAGGTCTCACACACACACACACACACACACACACACACACACACACACACACACACACACACACACACACACACGCGTGCACATCTAAACTAACGCATTTTCCATTTAGCAGTAACAGGCTTAGGAAATAGCCTGAGTTTTTGAGGTGCACAACATCAGACCAGACCATTAGCAACCGCCAAATACATATATCTGTGGGAACTGCGACCTTGAGGAGGTCTAAAATGATTTGTCGGCCTCCGGTGAATCACTTCGTTTGGCGCAGAAAGAGATTTTGTTGTTAAATCAGCAAAGCCCTGAATGCTCCCTGGTGCCTCCCAATAAAATGTTCAATAGATTGCCTGGTGACAAAGATTTCCAGGAGGTGAAAAACTGTTTCACTCTAGGCTTTATTAAAAAAAAAAGAAATGCTTCATATATCTATAGTATACAGTAGGAGTGCAGCCATTTGCCACCATACATAGCTCTTGCATCCATCTCGCATTAGAAACAATGTTACATAAGAATTGCACCTGTTATTAGATCTGACACTTTACATGTTGCCTGCATATTGCTCTTACCAAGCAAGTCCACTACATCTGTGCTAGTGCTTCTTCCAATGTGTTTTCATTCTACATTTCAAGATGAGGTGCTGTATCATCCAATGAGCACTATTCTATTATGCAATCTAGGATATTAGATTAAAAACTTTAAATCTATGCAGTCATTCTTGTAAAAAAAAACATTATTTCACTTTTTTATTTTATTCTGTGTATGTAAAATAATGTTGCCATACACAGCATTTCTACCCCAAATGAAGTTCTTCCTTTCAAACATAAATGCAAAATCAGCATGCCTTACCTCTTCTCAAAGCTGCGTCATGCCCCAGATGTATCATATGTATACACAATGACACTATCAGTCACCACTCAAACAGAGGTTTAATCAGGTTGGCTGATGATGACACAGCTTAATTTGGATAGAGTCATAATCCTAACCTAGAAACAGTTCACACTTCACTTCACAGTAAGGAAATGACTGTCATCTGACTAAAATCACGAACATAATGATGCATTGTGCTCCCATTAATGTTCTTGAGACATATAAATATAAACTGTATACAGGTATAAGGTCATCATTGACAAACTGAACAGATTATATCTATAACAAAAGTCAGTGGGGAAGCAGGGGTTAAAGGGGCATATCAACATTTGTTTTTCGTACTTGAGTCACGTTAAGGAACACACACAAGACTTAAGGCCGGATGAATGGAGACGGCTTGTGCAATCGGGGACAGAGGCCTGTCCCCATTTGTTAAAATGCAGATTTTTTGGGGTCAGTGGTTAAGGTTAGGTTAGGTTATGGAAAGTTATGGTTAGGGTAAGTCAATATAAGTCCCCCAAAGTGACCTAAAACAGTATGTGTGTGCGTGCTCAGAGGGTGAATTATGTCATAGGTGTTATGTTGAGCCCCGTTCCACACTTGTTGTCTCCTGGCGTAAATCAATAACTAATTAGCTGCTAATTACCATGCTAAAATACACAGCAACAATCACATAAACACACAAACATCCACATATTGATGACTTAAGTAGGGTGGTGTCATGTGTTACACCTCCAAAGTTTCTCCACAAAACACACACACACACACACACAAACACTAACCATAATTCAGGGACAAGAAGTCAAAGATTACTTTTAAAAAAAACTGAAAAACCTGGAATGGCCTTCAACCTTTCTGCAAACGTAAACCTCCCCTTTAGTGTCACCCTCTCATTCATTCTCCCTTCTCGCAGGAAACTATTTGTTTAGTAAGGACGGGGTGCAACCGTCTATGTTTACACGCATATTAATGTTCACAATATACGACGGACAGATGTGGTATCACATTTAAAGAAGTCAAATCTTTAACGTCCATGGAAATATAGTGAAAGCAGTATCATCCATATGGTCCAGGATATTTAAACCTGCAACAATCCCAGCTGCTGCTGATTCAGTCAAAACTGAAAAATTCTTAAACATACAGGCTAAAAACAGCCTCCACAGCACCCCCCTCCACCCATCTCTTTCTCTCTCTCTCTCACCCTGACATTTTGGCAGCTGTTACCATGCTTCCATTTTGCGTTTCCTCAGGGAGCCATGTTGTTTTGTGGTGTTGCATTAGCACCCCATCAGTGGCACACATGGACAGTTCAGACCCCACAGACAGGACTGCTGCTATCTGTCCTTCAGATGTGTGTGAGTATCGGACTGTCCTGCCCCATGCTTGACCTGTCTTTGCAATTATGCAGCGTTATTGATAAAGGATTTTAGTGTTGTCTTGAAAGGATATAGCAACTTTGTGGATCAATCAGGGGTGATGTAAGTATGCATGTCTGCATTATGGTGCAAAGGTTGATGGTAAAAATATGTTAAAAACTATTTGCTGTTTTTCACAAGAACCTATTTGTTGTGGGGCTGTTGTTAAGTTTAAACAACTTAGTTTTAACATCAATGCATGCCGTACTGTCAGGGGGTCAGTGCAGGTGAAAAACAAGAAGAAGTTCTGCATGGGTCTACAACGCGTAACACCTTAGTCACATCTGAAATCATTGTAACATTGGCTCCATCAAGTTACCAACATCCCAAACAGCGTTTTTTTTTTTTTTTTTTTTTGCCTGGACCTGGCCCGAAACCCGAAGCCAATATTTGAACATCAAAACACACTCTCTATCTCAAAACACACAGAGTGGTACACAGTTTAGTCTGCTGTTATAAGTCACCTACCCATCCATCATGATGAAGTCACAAATGTGCTCTTACTTTGCACTCACATACACCTACACTATAGTTAATACAATTGTAAACATCTCCTGAGAAATCAAAAACCCCAAACTAAACAATCAACCAGCGACCAATTGCTTCAGTAATCAAATGCATAGTGTGTGTAATGAAAATGGATTACTACTGAATGGGAACACTATGCAAAGGCAGAGTTTGAAGTGACTGTTAACAGTTCTTGTTGGATCAAACAACTACAAAAATGCATCACAGCCACAGAGATGCAAAACAACTAGAAACAAAAAAGTAGTGAGAATAAAACTAGTCCTGAGAGATAGAAAATCAATGAAAAATACCAAAAAGTTTGGAAGTCTTCCAGGTCGCAGATATCTAGACACACATTGTAGAAGATCCACCCCCTTTTCCCCAAATGATTACAAGTTGACGGGAATGAAATATTTAGACGTGTGTGTAATGTTAAAACTGTGATGGCCAATTCAGTTTAGGAGAGCCCCGGGGTTTAGCTGCTTTTAGAGCGCTGCTGTCATGAATGTTTGTAGGAGAGCACTTGTGACACTTAACTTTCCCTGGAGCATCAAATACAAATTTAACAACTAAATTAATACTGAGAAAAGGAACACTTGGAATCAGAATGTGTGTGTGTGTGTGTGTGTGTGTGTGTGTGTGTGTGTGTGTGTGTGTGTGTGTGTGTGTGTGTGTGTGTGTGTGTGTGTGTGTGTGTGTGTGTGTGTGTGTGTGTGTGTGTGTGTGTGTGTGTGTGTGTGTGTGTGTGTGTGTGTGTGTGTGTGTGTGTGTGTGTGCGCGTGTGGGTGTGTGTGTGCGTGCGTGTTTGAACCGAGTGTGCTGACAGAAAAAAAAGGGTTCAAATGAGACATGAGGCCATACGACATGAAAGACATTAATGTTATTCATTTCAAAACTATGTGTTTATGGCTAAAACATAAACAATATTGACTTAGACACTACTGGCTGGATATGTGCTCCTCTCTTGTTCATCACAACATCAGTCCATTGATATACGTGGCTGGTCCCTCTTATCCGGTTTGGTTTGAGGTTACTGGAAAAAGCAGAGCAGCACGGACGTCCTTTTTTTTTTTGCCCATCCATGACCCGGAGCTTGTCCTGTGGGGATATGGAGTCAGTCTCATGCTGGTCTGGGTGTATAATCTCTGCAGTGTGTTGTGGGTCTGCCCCAGGGTCTCTCCTCCCAGACTGACGTGCCCAGAATAAGACCCCAGGGGGAGGGCATCCCGATCAGACGCCTGCCTGAGTGGCTCAATGTTGTTTTCTAGTTCCTGAATTGCTCTCGCTCTCCATTCCTCCCTCTGCCCTTCTTTGTTATGTAAACCACGTCTACCCCCCCCCCCCCCCCTTTTTCTTTGCAGTCGCTTTTAACAGTTAGGAAAAGGGAAAACACAGAGGACAGATGAAATAGAGTGAGAGATTTGTCTGAATCAACTGCAGTATTGCTGCATATTCCCACTACACCGTTTCTTCTTGTTAGCAGCCAGCGGCCGGCTCCCCTGCAGGGCTATTAACATTAGAAAGGCCAGGCATGGTGAACCGCTTTCAAAAGGAGTCTGGCCCATTCGCTGATGCGTACATCCACTACTTGACTAAATGTTATGAAACTATATAGTGTAAAATGGAGAGGGCAAAAACACAAGGCAGAGTACAAGCAGGTAATCACCAGCAGGATTAAGCTCCATGTCAAACAAATAGACCCAACGACTCAGTCCACTAAGTCTGTCCTGTAAGAACTGAATTCCTTAAGTGCGCTTTTTTTGTACAGCACACAACTGTGTATAATTTTTATGGTAGCTTGTTAACATACCAACCTCTGGGTTCCTTGAATACCCATGGCTTCTTCCCTACATTTCCACACAAATGGCTGTTCTATTCAGATTCAGAATCAATATCATCTCTGTAGAAATGGGAACCTATTTTGTGTTGCTGATAACTTATTCATATGTTGTAGAAGTGCCACGGTTAAAAATCATGTCAACTGTACTTTGGATTTCCTTCAAATGTAGATTTTTAAATTTTTGGCAATCAAACTGTAGAAAAAAATGAAGGTGAAATGCATAACAGCCTGAGCTAGATAATGTAGCACTCTTTATCACATCAACATTTCCACAGTTTTATCACTTCTCTTTGTAGAATCAGGCAGGTATAGAGCCATCTTTTACAGTGGATCAACTCTTAACCTTATTTATTTCTTCTGTGTCTAACTTTCCAGATGATTATGAGAATTGTACTGCAGGGACTTTATCATTCATTTAAATGTGATTTTAATGGCCTGTCAAAAATAAGCAAATAAAAGGCAGACTCTAACAGCAAATACATATATTTAAAAAAAGTACCCCTTTCACATACACACACACACACACACACACACACACATCTCGGCCGCAATAGGGCCATACAAACAGACATATTGGGGCCAATGTTGACTTATATCCCTATGCTAATAAGCGTACTAATTCACACAGGGACGGGAACTTTCTAGAAAAAAAAAGAAAGCAATACCCTCCAACACACACACACACACACACACACACACACACACACACACACACACACACACAAATACAGTGCAAATGCACACCGAGGAAAAAAGCTTCCTGCTTTTTCCTAAAGCCCCGTAGACCTCCCTGACAGAGACAGGAGAGTCAAAGAGAGAAAGCCTTTGAAGTGGTGAGAGATTTGTATAAACTACTTTGTCATTGTCTTATTGGGAAGAGAAGGTACAGAGGGTGTGAAGAAAAAATAGAGTTTCAAGGGCCTGCGCAAAAAAATTATGGGAGTTTCCCGTAACAAAGAATACTGGCAGATTAAAACCTGTGTTTGATCTGAAATGGGGGAATTTGCATCATCTGCCCTGCCTGGTAAATTTGACTTGGTGGAGGCTTCCAATTAGTTTATACATGGTGTTTATACAGAGCCATTCCGCTTATATTGCAAAACAAAAAAACACCAATGCATTTCCTCTTATTGCTGCGGTGTTGCATTGTGTTGCTTTTTGAATGGCTGATACAGTTTGTAATTAAATTGGCAGCACAGTTTCCACAGTAGAGTATCCCCAAGAGAAGAGATGATAGTAATGAACAGTGGCTGCAGGAATGATCCAGAGGAGCGTAAATCGAAGCCACACTAAGTGATTTTAAAGTATCTTTCTTATTGGAGTGCTTTAACTGTAAGTGTTACATTATCTTGCGCTTCCCCTATGCTTCTCTTTGTTAAAACCAGTCCATTCCCTCTATGTAGGTCACTCTTTCCTCCTCTTTTCTACTCCTATAGACAATACTTTTACAACACAGCATTGTCACCTCCCTAGAATAGATTTATTTTTTAAGAGCAATTTTACAAGTCTGCTCAGTCATCCAGTCATAGGCACACCACACATCCCAGTCATAACTTTTAACTTATACACCTTTCTACCAAGATTCAAACCGCCCATAAATATTCATGCATTTCTTTTTTTTTCCAAATGTGTTTGCGATGCTATTTAATGCCACGTCCATTTACCAGCACTATTACTTTTGGTTTCAAAGGAGCATAACGTTGAAGACCCAACCAGGTTTTCCATTTAGCTTTTCTTATTCAGAATATAAAACTCCCACCCAATAAAATATGAAGTCATTTATCTTACATTGGCCCATATCTCTTCCATACCTTCCTCTCGCTGACTTTTGTTTTTGTATATCCGGAATAAATATATATCGGAAGTTCTCTCTCCTCTTGTATCTTTCATGTCACCTTCTGGCTCTTGTCTCTCTTTAAAGTTTCATAACTCAATTTTTTTTTATCCCATTGCCGTATATTTTCCCCCATATTTCTATATTTATTTCTCCCTCTTCCCTCTCTCTCTCTCTCTCTCTCTCCCTCTCTCCCTCTCTCTCTCTCTCTCTCTCTCTCTCTCTCTCTCTCTCTCTCTCGATTACAGAGTTTTATTGTGGAGAAAAGCAGAGTGCAAATGGCCATTAGAGGACATTTTACTCCCCCCTTTTCCAAATTCAAAATGACAGGCCTAGTGATATGCTACTTACTTGTGTGTGTTTGTGAGTGTGCGCACCTTCCAACCGCTCTCTCCATCAGCTGTTTTTTATTCGAGCCAAATCAGAATAATCTATGGGGATACAGTCCGCTAATGGCTGCATTCGTGTGTGCATGTGTGTGTGCCTGTGTGTGAGTGTGTATGGTGTGTCTGAGTGTGTGCGCTTAGGTGCGTGAATGTGTGTGTGTGTGTGTGTGTGTGTATGGTGTGTCTGAGTGTGTGCACTTAGGAGCGTGAATGTGTGTGTTAGTGAGTATGGTGTGTTTGTGTGTGTGCGCTTAGGGAGCGTAAATGTGTGTGTGTGTGTGTGTGTTTGTGTGTGTGTGTGTAGGTGTGTGCGTGTGAAAACCAAACCCAGTAACCTAAATGACAGCCAGATGAAAGTATGTGCAGAGGCGATTGGCCTGGTGTTGGTTTTCTTAAATGATGGACAGGTGGGAGCTCTAATCCCATCAAAGAGTTGGTTAGTCTGTCCCTCAGGGCCCGCCCCTGTCTACCGAGTGGGCCCTGATTGGATGATATGATTCCTGAAGTCAGATGGATTGGATTGCCTGAGGCTGGGAACAACCTGAAATGGGCTGGGAGAGAAGGAGGGAGAGTGTGATACGCACTGGAGGAAAATACTGCCGGATGAACTCCGAGAGTGAGAGAGACAGATGGATAGATTGCGATGCCGAAAGAGAATATACATCTGAGAGAGACTAATAAGGGAAATCCAAGACAATAAGAGATAGATGAGAGAGAGAGAGAGAGAGAGAGAGAGAGAGAGAGAGAGGTAACTGTAAATTCAGACGGATCACTTAGCTGGAAGGGAGATGAATATGGATTCAAATAAATGACTTGCTTGGGGATATCGCCAGTAAATGGGCGTGAGTGGGTGGTTGAGTTTAGGGACTCCTGGGTTTGTTTTTTTGAGTAAGGTAAGGGGAGTCAAGTGGAGGAGTGGTGAAATAGGTTAAAAGTCCATTCCATAGCCTGACAAACAGTTTATGCAGCCCCACAGACCAGGGAAACACTAGCAGAGTTGGTGTGTCGGTTTCTCTTTGCTGTTATTATTTTATCTTATTCTTTGGATAGGGTTACAGTTGGGAGAGCGCTTAACACAATCAGGAAAAAATAAGGTGTGTGCATAAAAGAGGCAGCATTGGTTTTCATCCCCATAAAATATCAGCCATAGATAGTATATAAAATGGATGTAGCATCCGGGCTGACCTCATTAATTCCAACTACATCCAATTGTCCTGGCCTATGCCATCTTGTCAGATTTATACTCCGCACAAAAAATCTTACCAAAAAAGGGCATTGATATGACGTCGGGAGGAGGGAGATACGCCCATCTAGCTGACGTATACCTCCGAGGCAAAGTGAGTGCCACCGGGTGGCTATCTGTCACTCAAGAGGCAGCGCTCCTAATTATTCGTAGATTTTAACCTCCAATAGTTTAAAAACTAGCTTAATCCTAAAAAATGCACCCCCCTCAGTGTTGTCATGGAGATATGACCTAAACATACAGACTAGAATGTTCTTTGGACCAGGCCGTAAATAGGTTTAATAATGCTGTGAAAACGGCCTGTTTAACATTGGAGTCAGTGAGAAATTGCTCTGTTTTGGTACCACCTCTTAGTGTCACTTCCGCATTGGATGCTGGTAGAACACACTGTGGTTGGGGCTTGATATCAGGACATTGTTGCTCATGTCCCAAAAAAAGAGCCTATATACAGTAGATGCATTATGCAACATTATAGCACCAAGTCAGTTTCGGGGTGGTCTGAAATATATATTTTTTTAAAGTTATGACAATTGCCTGGTGGGCAGCAGTGATGGAAACAAATTAGTCCAATGTAACACCAGCTGCAGATGCCTTTCGACCTAGAGAACTATGACTCTGTCTGACATTCAAAGGAACATGCTAGGCTCCTTGGGGGGATGGCACCCAAACAGCAGCAGGTGGTTTGACAGGCGATGTGATTGTTATAAGGGCCGCACGTTCATTCACATCATCGGGACATGACCATCAATTAACCTCCACACCAAAAGCCAAGAATAAAACATGTCATTTTTACTCTGAAACAAGCCTGAGGTCCATGGATCAGAGGCCCCTGCATGCATAATGTCCTATTTTAACTGTCAGTGGATCATTAGAAGTCAAAGTATGCGCTGGCAGGGAAAAGAACCACATTTGAATTCTCCCCCAAAAAATCATCGCAGTGGAAAAGCTGCTGTAAAACTGCTGCACTAGTAAAGGCATCGGAGCATCTGCTGCAACAGCAGCTTATAGGGTGTTTTTATACAATCATAAAAAAATTTGTTACAGCTTTTGAAATTAAAAACAAAATATTCCCCCCAACCTCATTTCACATTTGGAGGCACTGTGTGTGTGTGACAGTGTGTCCATCTTGGTTTTATCTGCAAAATGTGCATATGATTAAGCTACTTCTTTCTACCAAAACATCCTTTAAACAGTCAGGGCTTTTTTTTTGGAGGGGGGGGGGGGGTATTACTGCTGAGGAGTGAGGAAAGTTTTTTTTTCAGCAATTGTCTTTGGAAGTGTGTGCAACTGTTGTGGTGTTGTTTGTGGTATGCGATGAAGGTTAAGACAAGTTTTTCTGGCCTCTGTTTGAAACTGCTGAGGCCAACATTTTTGAACTTCCCGTCTGCTGCTTTCTCTCACTGCTTTTTTCCTTCAGCTCTTCTTCTTCTTCTAAACCTCTCTCTCTTCAATTTTCTCTCCCTTTGCTTTCCCGTTCCAGCCCGCTCCTGCTTCGTCCTGTTCTCTCTCTCTCCCTCTCTCTCTCTCTCTCTCTCTCTCTCTCTCTCTCTCCGTCTGTGTCTCCCTCAGAAACGGAGAGATTAAATCCATTCTTCAGTGTCCTCAAACCTCCAACTCAGCTGTTTACTTTCTAAAACACCAATAAGTCTGTCTGTATGTGTGTGTTAGTGTATTTGTGTCTGGTTATGCATCTTTGTGTGTGTGTGTGTGTGTGTGTGTGTGTGTGTGTGTGTGTGTGTGTGTGTGTGTGTGTGTGTGTGTGTGTGTGTGTGTGTGTGTGTGTGTGTGTGTGTGTGTGTGTGTGTGTGTGTGTGTGTGTGTGTGTGTGTGTGTGTTTGTTTGTTTGTTTGTCTTCACTGCAAGTCTCTGTGTGATTGTGGCCCCAAAACCGATTAATCATTCTAAAAACGTTTTTCTTTCTTGTCTGTTTTTATTTAATACACGTTGCATAAATAGTGGAATACTATAACTAGCATAACAGTTTATTTGAAAACAATAATGACTAGCTTTATTTATTCCATTTTAGGTCATTAAATAGTAAGCAAATAGTTCCATTTTGCCTTTTCCAACACATGCAACTTTATGGATTTGCTTGTGCTGAAATTGTGGGGTTTTTAGTTTATTAATTTAATATATTCATGAGGCTTTGTTTAAAACCACTATGATATAAAGCTTTTTGAAGTTCCAACCTTCATGTAATGTTTGCGTCATGCGCTCTCCAAACTGAATGTGACTGGTCTGTCATGTTTAGAAGTTGTCTCATACTCCGCAGGGACTGTCTAATGCTAAAGTTTTTCTTTTATTCTGCTCTATTTTTTTCTCTGAGAACAATTCAAATTTAATTTATTCCCTCTGGGCAAATGGTTGATGTATGAAGCCATCCATCCTGAAAAGTTGTTTCACCCAAAACAAAGGTGTTTGTGGGTTTTCTTTATCTATTTTTAACTTTTTAATGAACATGTATTGCATTCACTTATAGTTTGCCAGTTCGGTATACGTTTATTCACTTGCTTGGCCTGAGTTTGATGAGAAGAATGATTTGACTCTCTTGTCTCATAACTTTGGTCCTAGTGCTAGACGTAACCATCATTTCATTGTTCCAGCTTTTTATTTTTATTTTAATTTCCCAATTCTTGTGGTCAATTAAATTATTTTAATTTACTTGGAATAATTATGAGGATGGAACAAAGAAAACATATTCAAAAATTAGCTCCACTTCAACAGTACATTTCTGCTAACACATTGATGCATGAGTAATAAAGTCGTTTGAATTATTAAAGTTAATCATTTCCTGATTATACATCCTGATGATGACTAATTTTTAAGTGATATTTAGACTACTGGACTTTTTATTTAATTTGAGTTTTTTCATAGTGTGGTTTGTATACCACACTATAAAGGGTCTGGATATTTGTTCACCACTGGTTCCCAGCTGTGTTTATGTTTGTGTTGTCTCTGTGTGTCTGTTAGAATTCATTCATTAATTTGTTTAGTGTGTGTCGCCATGTCCACATCATGTGTCTAGTAGCTCTCATGGGTCTAGTTTGGCACTTTGCTTGGCGGGGGGGAAATGAGTCAGAAAATTAAACTGGACAACAATCTGAGACATAAATAACTTATTTAACCCTTTTTTTATATAGTTAGCCTGCACTCACACCAAATCAGGCGGTGCAGCGAAAAAACGCAGGTTTTTATCATTCATTTGAAAGAGGCCTATGAGAATTAAATCAATTCTAATGCAAAACTCATGTGTTATGAAAGTGAAAAGTTAAAAGGATATGTCTTCCAACTGTATAGATGCTGAAAAAATATACAAACGTTTGTAAATTTGTAACAATCAGCAATGGAGCACATGAGTCTAATTCAGCAAGCATGTGATAGAAAACGACAGACCAGGACAATGGCTATAGTGATAGTTCAGGTAGAACCATTCTGCATCCCCTACACTTGCTGCTGTCTTCTATTTTTATTGGAAACTGAACCATGCCGCAGTAACTGAGTGTTTTCACACTGATTTACACCTGGAATATAAAAACGATTCGTAGAAATAGTTTGAGGCGCCAACCGTCTAACATCCCTTTGATGTTAACAAGCGGTAAATCAGGTTTCAGAGAGGGAGAGGAAGATGAAGAGGGAGACAGCAGCAGGGGAGGGAGGGCGAGACGGAGACAAAAGAAAGAGAGAAGGTCCAAAGAAGGAAATGGTGGGTGTTAAGGAGGAGGAGAAGAAAAAGAGAAATTGAAAAGAGGAAGCGGGGAGGAGAAGGGTTGGGCGCCGTTCCTTTTATGTCAGGGGAGCTAAAGCAGAGGGAAAGAAATCTAAAATTGAAGGAAATTAAAAGGTGAAAGGAGATGAAAAACTTTCTCAAAAAAGCCAGAGGAAATGTCACGAGTCACGACACACAAAGTGAATGAAGATCCTGGGTTAATTGTTTATCAAGGAAAAGGGAAATTCTGTCCTGACTGAGCCTTAGCATATCCAGCTCACACTGGCGCTAAACCTAAAGTCAATATCTTAATCTCAAGACCCCCAAATGTTCTCCAAATGTAACTAAATTGTACAAACACTTTAAAAAAAACTCTAGAACCAGACAAATTAGTAAGTGTGGAACTTCTTAGCATATTTTATTGTCTTGACTCTTCTTACTCTTGTTGAATAACATAGCCTACGTTCCAAAATGTTGGCTAATGCTAGCTGGCAAGTTGGCCTCGCTAATGTTGGGCAGGAAAGCTAGCATAGCGATTATCCTGCAGTTACTCTTAATATAACATCAAAGTTATTTTTAATCATTGTATCATTTAAAATTTAACTTTTAAAACAGTTAAAAATATAAAATTTATCGTCCATTTCATTTCACTTAAAGACCGACTTCTCTAGTTGGAATATGAAGGTGTATTGAACTCGGAGATCCTATTTAGTATAAATATGCAAAATAAAAGAAATCGGATCATCCTAGCCTGAGAAAAGGCAGAAATAGTGTTTTATGGTCTCACTGTCTAACCCTACAGTTTCCTTCTTGTGACATCACAGTAAGGGTTAGGATTAACAGGACAGCTGGGCCAAGGGAAGACTCAGGGAAGACTGAGGGAAGAAAAACCTGATTCATTATATTATAATAGTGATTTTATAATGATAGAACGCCGGTTCCGTATGGGTGAAGTATTCCTTTAAGTTATTTTTGACCACTGAGGGGCAGATGACAATAACAGCACACATGTGTTAAATCAATCTGCCAGCTGGCTAACATTAGCTTATGTCCATACAGTTGGTTACATGAAGCTACAATATAAACAAATTGATAAATGAAGCTAAAGGCTGATCATATTATCTAAAAAATATTGGAATCTGCCCAAAAAATACTTGAATGTGAATGACTTGATAAATCTGGGTGTTGCTGAAAAAGAGCATACACACTAGGGCACGGCACCACAGGTAAAGGACAAATCTGCAGCTTTAAGGTAATAATCCTATGAACTTAATTGTTTTCCCACTAACGTTATAACAGTTGCATACACCAATGTATGAGGGTTTCATAGGGCTTCACCTAGCATAAGGACATTTGCAGTTTTGTAAAAGAAAGTGGAATAAGGTGGGAAAACACTGATAGGATGAGACAGAGTTGCAGTAAAAGTCAGAGAGACTTTATGGGATAGAAAGACAGAGGAAGTCAGACAAAAGCAGTGTTAGATATACGGCCCAGAGTGAAACAGAACTGGGTGGGGAGAAAGAATGAGGTGCACAGAGATGGAAAGAGGGAGAGAGAGACAGAACAGGGAACAGAAGTGAGTGAGGGGGGATAAGTGTAGGATGAAGAAAAGAGTGGGAGAAGAAGTTTTATACATGCCAGGGATGGGTGAATGGCTGTGGAAATTGAAAAAGGCATCAGAAATAATGTGGACGGGCAGAGAGAGAAGCATAATGACAGGAAATACAAATCCAATATTATTTTGCAGCTGTTAACATCATTTGATATTATATATTTTCCTTTGTACATTTGATTGATTTAAGTCATCATTCTAAAAAAACTCTTTAAGGTAAAGGATCCAGTCAGTAAAGTTTTTTTTTATGAATAAAATTAAAAGGTGTGAACACATATTGCAATAATTGTAGACTGCCTTGTTGTTCTGCAAGCCTGCTGTATACATACATTATAGCTACAACTTGGCCAAACACAATAATATGCCAACCTTGAGAAATTATCTTTTTCCTCTTGCAGGATTCCATTGTCTAGGGAAACCTGCGGGATTTGTCCAAAATGTGTCATCTTAATCAGTCACACGGTGTGAGTGGGAACAATTAAACTGACTTAAATATATGCCTGTCCATTGTCTGTGAGGACACCTTCCACTTTCTGAATTACAACCATAATAATCCAGTGTCAACATCAGTTTTTTGCACTTCAGTCCTAATTTGAACAATACTGTTTCTAAACCTAGACAGACACATCTGTGTAACTATGGGAAACATGTAATGGTGCTCTTAAAGACGAGGTGCAGTCAGGTGGATACATAGTAGCCTACATTAGACATTTCTCACAGACTTGACAGTCTTTTTCAAACTAAGAAGTAAACATGGTTTTATGCTTGAACAGACACACATCAAATCTGTATTTAATGTTTTGATTCAACATAGGAAGATTTGGCAGTGGTAGAAGTCCTCAGATCTTTACCATTACTTAGTGAAAAGTACCAAAGAATGAATTTTAAATCAGCTGGAGTCAAAACACAGACTCCATTATCAATGTAGTGAAGGCGTACATGTATTTCATTCACTGGCCTTGTGACTTTAAATACGGATAGTGTTTGTCAAAACCCCCAACATTCCTCTGCCTTTACCAAGGCATTATCTTTGTTTTGACACTTTTCTCTGCCTGAAGCCAGGCTTTTGTTTGTAAAGCCACACCTATCAGTCCCTCTGTTCTAACCACAAGCCAGGAGGTCCCCCCTGTCTCTTCTGCCATTGGTCAAGAAGTCTTATGCTGTTTTTGATAATAGCAAGTGAGCTGGTACAGCTCAGTCTCTGTTTCTCCTCGCCTCCACCAGAGAGGTTGGAAGTCTCTTTTTCTCCTCGCCTCCACCCAGAGAGAAGGAGGTCCATGCTCTTCTCTAGCACGCTCTCTCCTGCCTTGCTAACCACCCCAGACCGGGGGTAGCTCAACCTTCTGGACCCAGACAAGCTCTGGTCTCCCTGATCCAGGCTCTACAACACGGCCTGTCCAAACAGCCGTGAAGCCCCTCTCAACCCCAATGAATGGTGGTGCCCCTTTGAACTTTAATAAATTATCAAGGTATTATTAATCTTCAGATTCATTTCTAATCGCAGAATTAATCTGAACTACTTGTAATCGCTACGTAAATGTTGCCCCAATGTAAGAAATTACTACATAATTGGTGCCGCCGTGTGAGAAATTGCTACATCAACAACCTCAAAGTAACACAATAATTGCTTTGAAATGTCCCATGACTGACGTGTATTCTGCTGGTTTTCTAGCCTATGGCAGTGACCTCTTAAGGGTCAACAGATAAGGGGATATGAAATGATTAATGGGGGGACCAAAGAAGAAAGAAAAAGATTATTTCGCTACACAAATGTGTGTTCCCTACAGTAAATGTACTTTCACCACTGCAGTCAGACAAGGTTATCTGAGTTGTGACTGACTTATATTTTTGCCATATAATATATTGTTGTGTTATTAAATATGCTATAACTGTGAAATTAATATGTGTTTTGATAGTGATATTAGGCAATGTGATACCATGCTTTATGTTCGTTTTTTGGCCCTCGAGCTCCTCTTCATATTTTTGAACAGATCTCTTTATCTGCAATGGCGCCCGCTTTAAAACGCAGAGCAAAGGTTGGCAGTTTTCTCGGGGGGTTGGTCCACAGTGTTCAAAGTAATTATACTAATGTCTCCAAATGAACGTGTTTGAGAATGTCACTTGTTGAACATTTGAATACGTTGGTTTCTATCGGTTCAAAGGGACAAGAGTTCCCTCTGTGTTTCACAAACCCAAAAGGCCACTGATGTGTGGGGAAGAAGCATATACACAAGCATATTATTAACCTTTCTATAGGGCACTCTGCAAATCGCTGTTCAAAAGTGTTTTTACGAGATTAATAAAAATGTAACCAGTAAGTGATGAAATATCGTATGTGTCTCCGAGAGTGTGAATGTTCACTCCAGGCTGGGCTAAAGAAATGCACAACAAAGGCTGCATCTACTGTATGTCTGTGGAAATGACTGAGTTAAGTCTGCCGTTGGTCAGTTAGAAATGTCAGACTATGCATCACACTCAACCCAACAACTCATTCGCTCCTTGTTTGTTTTTTCCCCCCCTACTCTGTCTCAGGTTTCCCCAAACTGTGACCAGGTCTTGGTGAATGGTAAGGAGATGCGAGGTCGGCAGTCTTTGGCGGTCAACTTCACCTACCTGCACCTTTCTGCTCAGCTTCAGCTCACCGTCTGGGTGCCCAAACTACCTCTGCAGATAGACGTGTCAGATACTGAGCTCAGCCAGGTCAAAGGCTGGAGGGTGCCAATCATCACCAACAAGAGGTAAATGACTGCTATGACACTAAAGGGACAATTAAGGGGGAAATGAGTATCATAAATCTTACTGATTTATTTGGTGTTGACAATCGTTCTACTTGCTTGTCCTCCATTTCTCTAGAGGAGAAATATAAAGGCTAGATACAAAAAGAGCAGGTTACACAAGTGTATGTAGTTCTCTTACCCATTCAGAGAACTATAGTACTACTAATAAAGGTAGCAAGTATCGCCACACAATTTATATTGATACAACAACTGTAAACAACCATAGCCTCCTGTCATATCAAGCATGGCATATGCTGCAAACTGTGTTAATTGTATTATAATATGTGAGAGTAGAAACAGAAAGACCAAGCAGATTCTCTGTTCAGCTTGAAGGCATAGTTTCGTCAACAAGAGTACTACTGAGTGTAGTAATTTTTGAATCTATATTTTTATGGTAATTCTTCAGATGTGTGGGTTTATCTTTGCTACTAAAAAGGATTTGAAGAACTGACTGGCTGAAAGAATAGACCGAGGCAATGTGTGTGTGTTTTGGCGTGTGTGTGTGTGTGTTATTGAATGGAGCACTTGAGCGCACATATCGTTCCTGCCAGTCCATGATATTCTGTGAGGTCAAGACCTGCCTGGCTATACTGATGACAGCTATTATGGCTTTAGCATCATTGCTACTGCATCAAGCATCCGGCCTCTTGCGCACTGACACACACACACACACACACATACACATACACATTTAGAGGATGTTGTTTTGTGGAGCCATGACAATATATAGAGAACGTAGGACGGAATATTAAAGTGATACTTGAGGACATAAACTGTACTTGGGGGCATTTATCTTTCATCTCCCCTGCAGAAACAAATCTCAAATAAACAATATACAGCAGAAACTCATTATTGTGATAGAAATCAAATTTTTTAAACCAACCCCTTACTAAACCATTCACACTTTTTATTTCCCTCTTTGCATATTTTGTCTTAGAATGTAGCTGCTGTGATGCAGCGCACATCGGCAATGTGATAAAAATGTCACCTCTGCATTGGCTACTTTTGTGTTCAGCTGTGCACATGTGCCACAATGAATGTTAAGATAATCGAAGAAACTCCTTACTTGAATATAGAGTCGGCAAACATTAGCATCACCTTGTCTCATTTAGATGCACATCTTCCAATTGAGATTTTTGAACTCAATTTCAGTGTCGCGCTGGGGAAGTTTTCAAGGCTCTGAATCTGATAACAGCATATGCTTACTAGCTTGGAACTCACTCACCCATTTAAGAATCAGCTAAAATATGCATGTGCCTTCTCTCTTTGGTTAGAAAAACCCTATTCCTAATGGTCTGTGTGTCTTTTTCTCTTTGCCTGCATGCTTCTGTGCCTCTGTTTGTGCATTTGTGTTGTGCGGTTATGTGGGTATGCCTGTGAGTGTATGTGCATGTGACATTTGTGTCTGTGTGCTGCTTTTATTTCCCATCTTGCTGCCCTTCCATTCTGTTCTGCTGGGCCTATTTTTTCAATTTCGCCAATTTCTCAGTGCTCAGAAAGCCACCATCCTGGGTGCACACACACACACACACACACACACACACACACACACACACACACACACACACACACACACACATACACAGGCACGCAACAGAGACACTGGAAAATGGAAAGAGAATTCCTGTAATATTACCTGGGTATCACACTCCGATATGACACATAGGTATTGCTGTGAACATGTATGTGTGTTCTTGTGTGAATGTATGATCCAGTTTGGGCCTGCCTGCATGTGGTATTGTGTAGATATTACACAGAGGGAGGAAAAGAATAAAGAATGCATTTCTTTGTGTGTCTGTATATGAGAGACAGAGAGAGATCATCTACTTGGGAGCCAGCGAGCAAGGTTTTCTGTTTTAAAACTGATAGTGTATTCAAAGCATTCCCTGACTCATTGATTTCTTTATTTAGGGGATCATTTAGGGTCCTCTGCTATGGTGAAAAAGTAATAAATCATATGATAGCCATATTTTAACATTGTATGTAGGCTATATACAGTACATTTATTGTATCCTGCTTCATGTGGATGAAATAGAAAAGATGGCAAAACACCACAAAGATGACATGCACAGATTAATTAAGATTCCAATGCAGATTTCTATTGCAAATTGGACAAGTACTGTTGTGCTTTTTATACATCAACATTACTATATAATAACGGTTATAAAGATGTTCAAAGAATACAGAGTGGTAAAACATGTCAAAAACATGTAATCTATAGTTTTACAGCACTCAGTATAACATGCTGTCCCCAGCATCATCAGGCCAACATGACATATATAGTGGGTTGACATCTGCATGGCCATGATACACATTTTTGTTTTGCTCTTGACAGAGCCAAGCAGAAGCATATGAAAATTAAACTGCAGCCGTACAGTAATTGGTCCCTGAGGACTCCAAATTACAATAGCTAAAGGAAACTGTTTCCTTTAATGCTTATTGCTAATCAAAAAACCGAGGTGAAGTTAGTTTGAAGTTGGATATTCAAAATAGGTTCATCAGCAACGTCTTCTCGTCTCCAACCACTAACTTCACCGCTGTGTGGGACGACAGAACCTTCAAGGGCAGATCCTGCACATATTATACCGTTTTACACTGGGAGTTGCCTTGTGATCATCATTGTTTTAGACATCAAGAACATTTGTGAAGTTTCAGATTACAGATTTAACTGCTTAATTTAAGATACCAATTTAGATCTATTTTGGGTTGAGTGGCTCCATTCACACGGGAATTTCAGTTATTTATTTTTTCACAATAGTTAAATAGTTAACAGCTTATTTTGTTTACATAAAAGCTCACTCATAGACGGCAGTATTACCAAAACATGGAGCACAAATCCATCCACATTTGAAACAATGTGTTCACCCAGGCTTTCCAGGACACGCGCATTGTAATTGTGAAAGGCCTTTTCTTTGACTTAACCTGGAGAAGATATTTTACAGTAGAGTACCTGGAACTTTAGTGTAGCGTATCAAAATGGTGTTTAATTACCAGCTAATCTCACCCTCTGTTCTCTCTCTTTCTCCCTCTCATTTATCTCCTTCCTTCTCAGACCTACGAGAGACAGTGAAGATGATGAGGATGATGAGAAGAAGGGCAAAGGCTGCACCCTACAGGTATTATTTGATTGGTTAATATATCACCCTTTAAAAGATAAGTTATTTAATTCCTGTCAATATCCATGAGGGTGAGAGCTGTGCCACAACAAATTGAGAATGCAACATGACTCAATCTATCTAAGATTTTCCCTAGCTAACACACTGACATGACCGTCAATTGTGCAGTTAAAGGTGCTCCGAAGAACTGTCACTTTGTTTTAATTATTGCACCCCCTTTGGACATAAGCGGTAGTGTTTCTACTATGCCAGCTGTAGTTCCTGGGTAAGCTTACCCATGACAAAAGCATTAAGACTTAACTTATCTAAAAATAGCATTCTTTACACTGATGGTCTCATTTATTCTTTACACTTTATGGTCTACATGTTATTTATGTTAATCGGAGGAAAAATTGAACTGTTTCAGAAATATTGAAAAGTTCCTCTTAGCACCTTTAAGCATTAGAGTCTTATTTGAACTTTCTCTGACCTTTCAGTACCAGTACGCCTTGGTGCGGGTCCTCACCCATTTTGTGGCAGAACCCTCAGACCCAGGAGGAGAGATGGTGTACATGTTAGGTGCCGACTGGCAAGCTGATATCACTCATTTGGTCCTGGACCAGCTAAAGGTGGGTTCAACACAAATACTCGCATGTACCCACATGATAACCACATCTTCCTTGAAGCAATATCTCAACATTTTGGAAATATTATTGTGCTTTCCAGGAGGTAGATAAGAAAATCAATACCACTTAAACGTGTCTGTACAGTCACTTTATTGAAAGCATATTGCTTGAGACATACTGTTTAAAGCATGTTAATGGGCCAGCTTTAGAGGGGCTAAATGCTACATGTAGCCTTGTGATCTCCCCACACTAAATCTAACTCCAACGCAGAACCATGTGGTATACATTTTCTGATCCAACAATTTTTCACAACTTGTTGAAATTCCATTAACTCGTTCCTGTTCATACTTATGTTTGTCAGTTAAAAAATTGTATGCACTTCTTCTCCAGGATATATGTACAAAAGCCTAATAGATGAGTTCTGAACAAATACAATATACTTGTAGTGGTGCCTGACAGCTGTTTCGTTGCTTCATAGGTAGAAGATCCTCGCATCGCTAGACTGATAGATGGACGAGTGTTGATCGGTCGGGACCTGGGGATCACCACTATACAGGTTTTTTTTTTTTTTTTTTTAAGAACTTTTTTAGGTGGTATTATTGTACCAAATCTCAAAAGTCAACCATTCTCCTCATGGGATCCATCCTGAGAATGAACTATAAAAAAAATCTTTTTCACCTTTATTCAAAAAGTTTAGAAACTGGGAGTTGAACACACACACACACACACACACACACACACACACACACACACACACACACAGTACAAAGTGTACCAGAGTTTTAAGTTTTAGATTCAGTAAACTTGAACGACCTTTGCATTCACAATGCATTTTCACTTGTCAGGCAACAAGTGTAGATAAAGACGTCGGAAATAATGGATGATTATGTGAAGCGCACTGCAATTTAGCAAACGCAGAATGTGGCCGTAAGCACTCCGACGATGCAAACATTATCCTCTCTTTCTTCCACTCTTCGTGCTCGTTTTCTAAGCCTGCCTACTAGCTCGTTACACAATTAGCCACAATTAACTGTCGGATTTGGCCCTGACATCTCAGTGTGATGTTCCGCAATTACACACACACACACACACACACACACACACACACACACACACACACACACACACACACACACACACACACACACACACAATTCATGTTGGCAGAAAGTGAACACACTCACACACTTGCTGAATTACAATAAGCCGGCCCATTGTGTGCAAATGTGACGGTGTAGGACGTCCTGTGGCTTACTGTCTACTGTCTACCATTGCTGTTTTACTCTCATACAGCAGACCCGAGGCAAAACCACCAACTATGTAACAGCCATTTTCAACACAGTTTAGCTTTTTGGGTTGAATGAAAAAAATATAAAAATGATATCCTATTATGTAACATCTCAACATTTCGGAGGAAGGGTCGCATCTCATAACGAGCACTTAAGTGCTGTCAAGAGTGTGCTGTGCTGTGTTTGTGTGTGTGTGTGTGTGTGTGTGTGTTTGTGTGTGTTTGAAGTGGATTGGCGGTGAGTTCAGTGCAGCTGTGTATGTGTGTTTGTGTGTGTGTGTGGTTATTTGGGGATTTAGAGGAACAGCTGAGTGTGTTTGCATCCGTTCAACTGGGGACTGCTGCGTACGTGCACACACACACACACACACACACACACACACACACACTCACACACACACGCGTGCAGACAGCTGTGCTCTGTTTGGGGCGCCAAAAGAGAGAATTTACCCAGTGTTCCCAATCGAGATGCCAGAGTCGACAGCCGTCATTTGATAGTCTGACATTTCAATTTTTACCCCTCCAGCTCCATCTCCCCGAGTCTGGCCCCCTCTCTCTCTCTCCTCCCCCCTGTCTCTCGCCCGAGTCTCTCTTTCTCGCCCTCCTGTTCTCTGCCTGCCTTGAAGAGCAATCCCAGAGCCGTCAATCATTGCATTTTGTTACCTCGCTGAGGGTGGGATTGAGTTTGACGCGCCAGACACGTTCGCTGAGAGATTTTCTTTGTACACCAATCAGATCTGCCTGTCCTTCTGTCGCCGGGCGGAGTAGTACACTACAAGACGCGGCTCCCAATCTCTATCACTGTCTGTCTAGCTGCTCCCTCTCTCCCCATCTGCACCTCAATCTCTCCCACGCTTCCTTTTTCTGGCCCCCTCTCACTTTCTGTCCTCTCCTATTTGTCATTGTCTCTCTCTCTCTCCCTTTGACACCCAGTCCATTTATTTTTCCCTCACTCGCTCGCTCACCGTTTCCTTGCTTACACTCTCTCTCCTCACTGTTCATTCACTCTCTTGTAGGTCTTTGGTCTTGGCCTTGTGCTTTGTTAAGTAGTAACAAAGTAGTCTTAGTTGAATGCTGACACAAGTGTGTGTGTGTGTGTGGTGTGTGTGTGTGTGTATGTGTGTGTTTTTGTGTGTGTGTGTGTGTGTGTGTGTGTGTGTGTGTGTGTGTGTGTGTGTTTCCGGTGCATTAGAGAGTGTTTCATTGTGTCAGAGTCAGAGATGTGAAATAACAAACGCAGCGTTTCCAAAGCAGCGGACATGAAATACTAGCACTTTAACAGACACTGCCAGTTCATGTAACTTAAAGCACTGTGCTGTGTCACCAGTCTCACTTCTCCTCTCTCACTACACTGTCAACTGGAAGGCAGTAATAACTGAGACAACAACAATAGCTCTTTATTGCACCTGGCTCCTGTACTGTCTCCCAGAGTTTCCTATATCACACCTGTACCTCATAATGTCCTCTACTTGATGCAGCATGATCCAGAGGATTTGGTCGTTGCTGTTTATTATTTTGCAATGTGACAGAAGCTGTCCTATCGCCTGTCAAACAACAAGCTTGACAGTACTGGGATGTGTTTGCAGGCTCGCTAAAATAATGTTGTTTTTAAATGGTGGTTTAGGATTTTTTCCCCGGTAACACCAACACACGATGGGTGTTGTACAGGAAATGTAAAGCTGTCATGAAGTGCAAATTCTAAAAGGTGGCATTTAGGAAGTCACATTTAATTAAAATAGCTTGGGGGAATTTCTGCAACTCTATTAGAAGAGTTTAATTTCAGGTTGAGATCTCATTTTTAATTTGAACGTAAATGTCATGTTAAACTAGTTCCCGTGCTTTGTTTGATCTTTCCTTGCAGGTTCTGTCCCCACTGTCTGACTCTATCCTGGCAGAGAAGACTGTGACCGTGTTGGATGACAAGGTACAAATCATGTTGCTGTAAACTTTATTTTGCTTGGGTTTGGTGTTCTGTTAATGAATGTAGCAGGTCACTGGTGATACAATAGTAGAGTACTGTGCTGAATAGCCTAAAAGTGAAAGGAGACAGCATTCAAAGTGTCTAAAACAGCACATGTTTATAAGGGCAGTCATTGTGGATGTAGAACCTAAATTATATATGCACATTATGTACTGTACATTACAATATCAGGCCATGGTATGGTTTAACAAAGCATACGAAAGGTAATGTCATTTGTTAGCCTTTATAAGTGTATCCGTAAAGGTTCATTTAAGACTTACTTTTTTCCTCTCTTTAGTTCAATATCTTAGAAATGTCAATAGTAAATATCGAAAGCTTCTATATGCCCATTTTATTTTGCCACTTTACTATAAATCTGTTTCATCTGTCTAATTTTCCCATCAGAGTTCATCATAATTTTATCATACAAACACTTACAAGTCAAGCTTCTCCATTGGATGCTTCTGTGTCACCTATAGTATCCTCTCCTTTGTGTAGGTCACCATCACGGACATGGGAGTTCAGCTAGTAGCATCTCTGTCCCTCACTATGACTGCCAGTCCTGGAAATTACCAGGCTATACAGCTCACCACCACAGCTAGCGACCTGTTACACACACCTAAACAGGTAGGAGATACACATTCACACACTGACACAGATCAAATTAACTCCATTTCTCAATTAAGATATCATGTCCTCCCAGGGTTACTTTCATAAGATTGTTCAGACTGTATGAATCATATGATTAACATGCTCATGTGTTGGTGCATGTGACACATACACACACACACACACACACACACACACACACACACACACACACACACACACACACACACACACACACACACACACACACACACACACACACACTGTTCCCTTCTCTACAGTAGTACCCCCAAGGTTTTAATCATACAAGTTAAACAGTAATCATGTGCTGTGAGCATCATATCGCTGCTATCTCTCTCACAATCAGTTTCCAATTAAGAGTGCGTAACTTGCAGGCTATAACACTACTTAGGTTTGGTTACAGCCACCTAAGGGTCTACAAAAGAAAATACTGTATACAGTTAGACACTTACAATTTAAACTACATTTGTCTTAGATGCGTTCAATAAAATTGTAATGAAATGCACTTTTTCTATTTCTCTACTTTTGCTCACTTATATTACATAACAACACACTATCTCAATATAAAAGATGAACACGCTCACCTCCACATGCAAACTATACTGCAAAGCTACAATCTTGCAAGCTAGTTTTGACTCTTCGATCACATTGCCAAGGGTTATTTTATCACACTATCTCACGTTACCTAATTTTCTCCTCTCCCTTAAGAGAATATCACACGTTAATTTCCATCCGAGGGCTAATTGGAATAGAGGGAGCTCATTACAATGAAAATACCAGTCTGATCTGGCATTTTATTCAAATATTAATTTAATTTTTAATCTGCCTGGTAACGCAACTGTGAAAAACAGTATAAGAAAAAGAAGACCAGAGGGAGAGAGGGGGAGGCAAGGAAAAGTAGCGTGAGGGGAAGAGATAAAGTGTTGTTCCTCACTTTAGAGCCTAATTACTTTTGTAGCGTCTTTATTTTTCTTTCTGTTTTGAGCGCACACAAATTTAAACAGAAGGTTTTTATCAAGGGAAATTAGGGAGGCAGGATCACTAGGAGACAAACACAGAAAATACATTATTTGCCGAACTCTTTTTATTTATCAAATAGCTGCTGCAGGAAGAAGATTGTTGATGAAAAACAATTTTTCTTCCAAGTGCCTGTCCTCGCGGTAATGCAAGAGACAGAGACTGGAGAGAGTCAAGGGGGCGAAGTGGTTAGGTTTCAATTATCCATGTTTACATGTTCAAGTATTTGTGCGCCTGGGTGGGTGGATGGCTGGGACTGTAGACGTCTCTCTGCGAGTCTCGCTGCAAGAGTAAAAACATCCTTTTATTTTTCATTCTGTTGGAGATGCAAACATTGAATCATTCAAATAACATATTATACACTGTGAAATTACAAAGCCCGACACCAATGGATATATCCTATCTCCATCTCCATCGCATATACTCCTAGTAAAGCAGGTTTAAAAAAGAAAAGATCAACAGGCCCATTTCTGTGGCAAAATAAATGTCCAAACCACTTTTTAATTAATTATGTCTTAATTAAAGGTACCATATTCTTATACTATAGTCTGTTTCTCGTTCTTTTTCAGGAAGCAGTGATCAGTGCGTGGATCCAGTACAGTGACGGCTCGGTGACACCACTCGACGTCTATGATCCCAAAGACTTCCTCCTCACAGCTGTGTCATTTGACGAGAGTGTCGTCTCCATAACCAATCAGGTACTGGCTGTTACACATTTCCTGACCAATGGTTTACATTTGTGTCAACTATAACATACACTTTATAAAGAAGCTAAAGGAATAGTTCAACATGTTTGTATTTGGAATTGGCTCAAGGAAGGCAACAGAAACCGTTCCCATAACTGTGCATGCATTTTTTGATTTAAAAATTAGCAAAGGGTGCTCATCCAGGTTAGCTTAGCTCAAACACTGGTATTGAAGGGGAGCAGGTCAAAAGACTAACTTGACAACATCACAAAATGTTTCTGTTTGCTTGTGCCTGTATGCATTTCTATTCTACTCTATTCAAAAATGCACGCACAGTTACAGGAACGCTTTCTGTGGCCTTTTCTTGAATGCAAAGTAAGGCAAAAAGCGAAACATTTGGAAACATTTTGAACCATTCCTTTAATAATAAGTATTTGCAGGTTTTGCAAAAGTAACTATATAGTGTCCAAAGAACAACATGACCGAATTTAAGTCCTTCGTTAACTTAACTTAAACTTGTCTCTATTTTCTTTCAGGAACAACACTGGCCAATCGTAGTGGCGGAGGGCGACGGACAGGGATCTATGGTTCGTGTAGAGATGGTCATCTCTGAGACGTGCCAGAAATCCAAAAGGAAAAGTGTGCTAGCGTCTGGAGTGGGAAATGTCATGGTGAAGTTTGGAGCAAAGAGTGAAGAGAAAGGCGTGATGGGGGGAGGAGGAGGACAGGAGGGCGGAGGAGGGATGGACAACAGCACCACCGAACAAAGGACCAAGGACGGACGAGAGTGGACTTCCAACAGTGCAGCAGTGGATCGAGAGGAAGGAGCCATGAGGAAGGTGAGAGGGAAAAATGGATACATTTGCAATACCATTACTGGATCATTTAACTCTGCTCTTGTTTAAAATGTGTGAAGAAGAGGACAGCAACAGTCCAGTGTCATACATGAACAGTAAAACACTGCAATTCTTTAAAATCCAGATTCCTCAATAATCACAATGCTTTAATCTCCAATTGAACAAATAACTGAAATAGTCTATTTCATTGTGAAGAAAAGTACTGTTGGTCAAATGCATTATGAATACCTTAAGGTGGAGTCAGGGATTCCGGAGAATGCTTGTTGACAAAATTACTTAATTAATTAATCAGTGAATATCCCAACAATCCACATCCTGTTTGTATTAACGTGAATGTAAAAAGGTGGTGAAATGTATCAATGAAAATGAGCACGAAAACAAAAACTAGGAATTAATTTTTATCGGAGTATATATTTCTATAACTATCTATGTGTTCTTTTCCATTGCACACATCAGGTTAGCACAACGACCAAGAGCACAGTAACCCAGCGTGCTTCGGGGGCCAAAGCAGCCAGTGGAGGCAGCAGCAGCAGTCGAGGCGGAGGCCCGAGCCAGGCCGGAGACTACGGCAGCGTCCCAGCACAGGTGGTGGTACCAGGCACCGGGGACAGTGAGCTGACCCAGACCACCAGAGGACTATCGGACCTGGAGATTGGAATGTACGCCCTGCTGGGTGTATTCTGTCTGGCAATACTGGTCTTCCTCATCAACTGTGTCAGTTTCGCTTTCAGGTACAACATTGTGTAAGGAATCTGCTGTTTTTTTAACTATTTCATAGAGACTCAGCAATAAATGTGTATTGGTCAATTATATCATAAGACATCTATCCATTCACATCACAGTTGGGACATCTATGTGTGATCCACCATTAGAACCTGAAGACACCAGCACCTGACATTGGTGGCCAATGGGTTTATTGGCAAAATCTGATTATGTTAAATCATTTATTCAACATATATTACATACAATTAAACTATGTAACCTTGTAATGAACTGACAAGGAACATATTTTTTAACATTCACTTTGGAGTGTAGTCTTATTTCTTTTCTTTTCAACGTTGAACACATCATTTAATTTCTAAAACTATTCATCTGCATTCATTGTTTTACTATGTTAGTTTCTACTGTCTAAATAGAGGATTCACTTATCAATATTAAAAAAGCAGCACATCCTTTAAATTGAACTTGTTAAAAGCTGTACTTTTATTGTCCTTCATCTGCAGATACCGTCACAAGCAGGTGCCCGTGCTGGAAGCAGGAGGCAACATGAATCACGCCCACGACTGGGTGTGGCTTGGCAACGAGGCCGACCTCCTGGCCGAGCACTCTGACCAATGCCAGGGCTCGCTGACCGACGAGTGCACCACCATCATCGACCGCACCGAGGGAGGCTACGAGGAGAGCAAGTACCTGCTGAACGGAGCTGGAAACACCTTGGTGATGGGTGTGGGGCCGGGCATGGGGCCAGGCATGGGGCCGGGCATGGGACCAGGCATGGGGCCAGGCATGGGGCCAGGCATGGGGCCAGGCATGGGGCCAGGCATGGGGCCAGGCATGGGGCCAGGCATGGGGCCAGGCATGGGCACCATCAGTGGGAGTGGAGGCGCTGTTGGACACCGGGGCGTCACCCACGGACAAACCTTGCCCAGGTCTGTTCCAGAGCCGCATCAGTGCCTTTCAGCTATCACCACCGTGGGCAAAAATTGCTCTGGCCAAGCCGAGCATCTAAATAATTCAACGGCCAAGCGCAAACGCGTCCAGTTCACGTCTTACGCCACAGTGCTGCCCAATGATAATTCAGGAGGGGTTGGCCCCTACGCCAACTCCTCTGTCCTGGTGACCAATGGGAACGAGGATGACATCAAGTGGGTGTGCCAGGATATGGACCTGGGTCAGTCTGAAATCAGAACCTACATGGAGAGACTACAAGACAATCTGTGACTGACAAACAGAGGGGCAGAGTGCAGGAGAGGGCGGATGGACAATGGGTACAATTCACCTGTAATGCCTTTGCAATGGATGAAGGGAGGGAGAATAGGAGGAATATGAAACCAGGGAAGGGAACACAAAGTGTGGCGGTGATGTCAGACAGTGTAGGGGATGCTTATTTTTAGCTCCCCTTATCCTATTGAAAGCATAGTGTCATCACACTAGCTCATACTGAAATCAATGGTAGCAAACAAAGAACATTTTAAAGTTTGTTTTATATTATTTATTGTGAAAATATTGTATAAAAATCAAGAGTAAGTCACTATTGGGTATGAATGTTTGTTTTTTCATAATACCACTTAACAATTGTGCTATACAGTCAATTCAGGGTATGTTATTGGACAAACAATATTCCAGCCACTATACACTAACAATGAGGATGGCACGAAAATAATTTCCGACATATTTTTTACTCATTTGGTATATTACCATCATCTAGTTTTACTATACAAACCTGTCACTCACCAGCCAAGTCTACTGAAAGATGACATTATGAATCAGTGGTTATGATTACTGAAGAACAGGTGCGCATCAAACATACAATGTGTCTGTTTTTGTTCTATCATGTGACCCATTTGCTTTTGGCATTGCTCATTAGTCAAATGTAACATGTACAAATATATATATATATATTCCAAGTGCGCAAGTATAAATTCAGGATCTTGCTATTTCCTCAACCAACAGAATGTTTCAAGAGTAGGGAAAACGGTACGTCACACGAAAGGATTGAATCCGAGACAGAGGCATTTTAAACTTGCACAATTCCAAAAACGGGAAAGGACATCAGCCATAATTGAGGCGTACTTCCTGTTTCCTGAAACCTCCCAGCCAATGACAAGCTTTCTTCTTCTGTTTAGAACCAATCCCGCTGTCATCCCTTGCCCCTCTTCTCCTCTCTGACCGGACAGCACTTGGAACTTTTTGAACTGAATTTCACAGTGGAATACTGTGAAATACTGTCTGTAAACTAAAGGGAGACTGACTGATGTGTCTCATATAAAAAAAGGAGGCTGCTTGGGCTTTGTGAAGCCCTGACCGAACACTTGATGATGAGGAATATTTCAAACAGACAACCATGTAGGCAACAAGACAGACCAGAGTCCCTACATTGTTATACATGGAGCAAACAGGATACAGAGAAGAATGACATTACAATGCAAATGGAAATGTGAGTGACATTCTTGAATAGGTTACGGTTCATGAAACATGTTCTTGCTGAACATAATTATATATTGTTTCCCCATTTGTTTGTCCTTTTTGATAAATACAAGGTTTTCATTTCCTTGTTACGTTTTTCCTTATTTAGGAAATATTAATGGTAGCTTTTTATTTTGAGAGATATGTTTAGATTGTAAGGAAAATATTTATTTAAATTTAAATGAACATTTGAGAGGGTGAGGAAAGAAAGAAAGAAAGAAAGAAAGAAAGAAAGAAAGAAAGAAAGAAAGAAAGAAAGAAAGAAAGAAAGAAAGAAAGAAAGAAAGAAAGAAAGAAAGAAAGAAAGAAAGAAAGAAAGAAAGAAAGAAAGAAAGAAAGAAAGAAAGAAAGAAAGGGGCAAAGACTGAAAACAATAAACGTGCTGGTGATGGATAGCACACGAGAGAATGGAAGGATTTGAAACAGGCAGAGGGTTGCCTCACCTTCGTTAAGCTCAGGTGACGAGTCATGAAGAACCGACATAAAATAAAAATGGAGAACGGTAGGATTGTTAAGATTGCAATATTTATTTATAAATGTGTTTCTTGAGAGTACACTGTATGTTGTAGATAAATAAACATGCTTCAAAGTGCTTGTGAATAAGACTGCAGGTCACTAGCTGACAACATGGTGATATTTTGTACATTTTACAGTGCAAATATGGTACACAATACTATAATACCGCCACAATGTGAAAGTGATCTTATTGGTTCCCTTTTTCTAAAGATGTTCCTGTCTTTGTTTGAAGTATTTAATGAGTTCTTGTCTTTGTACAGGGTAGGAATCAGTTTACCTCCATCACCAGATGTAGAAATGGAGATGAATTCATTGTGCATCACTCACTCTAAATTGCTTGATTTTGATCGGTCAAAGGGGATGGATATCATAATGAATACCAGACCATATGTTAGGGATGTTTGGCGTGTCCAAAGAATAACAAAGGCAGAATCCGGATTAGGACGTCTACTATTTTCAGTCATCTGTTGAACACGATACATAATAAAAATGAAAACATGAAATCACACAGGCTAAATCAACAGGTCTGAAGGAGAACAAACAGAGCAAGTACAGAGAGTGTGTATTAGGGCAAAGATCACAGACCTGAACTGTCTCCAAAATGGGCAAAATGGGCTGCATAGCCTCCGCCAAAGCAATAGATATATTTGACTGTTGTTGGCGATGATGATACTGTATGTTCTGGACAACACATTACTGTATACTGCCTGCTCAAATGTAGCCACAAGTCTGCTGTGATGAGAAAAGATCAGACCAACAGGACCATGTTCAAAAGTAACGTACTGTATGGTTGCAGTGCTCTCCGATGAATAAAACATTTTGACTTTTAACATGCTAGAACTGTGAGTTTAATCATTCTTAATCATACTGGCTGTGACACCAATTCTACCTATTGTATAATTTTAAAACTTTATGGATGTCCATTGAAACACACTTAATCTAAGGTTATTTTAGGGGGGGGCACTTGTTATTTTCATTTTCATTTCATTTAACTTTTATTTATCCTCGAGAGACCAATTGAGGGGTGACCCTCATTTTCAATGACGTCGAGTCAAAACAAATTCAAAACAACAATACAAACAAAATATTCAATGCAAAAACATCAAATACACAACAAGTGAAGAGAAGAAAAAACAAAACGATTGAAACATTTACAGAGTGGGGAAGAGAGGCAGCAATTAAAAGGCATACAGTACAATATAGTCTAATTAAAACAGTTACAAGTAGAGTTTGGCAGATCCAAGATAGTCTGTTTAAATTGGCCAAAGGATATGAATGTATTTAGTTTAATTTTTAGCTGTAAGTTGTTCCAGGAGTCAGGTGCACTGAAGCTAAAAGCTGTCTTTTCCCAGCTCAGATTTGATACCAGTGAAAGACAAATTGTCTGCATGTAGCCATTGTGGAAGGACTGTCTGTCATTTACCGAATGCTTGCCAAACTCCGGAGTTCAAGTCATTTTTTTAAATGCATCAAGATTTGGCTTTCTCATTTTTGGAAGAGGTTACACAGAACAGGCCATGATAATTGTTGATTTCAACTACTGGTTTGAGTTCATTCATGCTAAATTGCACCTATTATATTTGACATGTTCCTCTCGGAGGCTAATGGTTGCCTCATATTTTCTGGTAAACCGTCTCCTATACAGAATGCAAGCATTATAAGCATTAGCAAATATTAGTCAATGCAGATAGGACAAGTAAGTGGTCCCAAGGGACAGAATTATTTTCAACATGATGCGGCACAGTAGCATTGCATTTCATCCTATGTTAATCTAATGATACTTGTGGGGGGAGGTTTAACATGAACATTAGCCTGATGAGGGATGCCTTTTCACTGGAGGATTTCTGTTCTTTACGTTGTCACTCTTGTTAGGATTTGCATATACTGTATGGTGCTGCATTATTTTTGGAGGGAATTTTCTGAGGATTTTTTTTTTTTCTTTTTTCATTATCAGCCACTGTAGACGTCCCCCTCTCAAACACTGCCTTGCACTAACACTCAAGTGAAGTGACTACACTACCTTAAAACCACATTAGTGACATGCATCTCTCAGTCATCTCGCTTTCGGAACAATACAAGTAATATCTAATTGTGGAAATAAAGAACACATTTTCAAAAGAATGAAACAGATGATGCCAATGCACAGCAGTTGTTCAGCTAGCAAGCAAGCAGTAAAACAATGGGACCTCTACAGTGGCTACATCTGACAGTGCTGAAAAAAATCCACTACAACCACTAAAAAAACAAATACATTTGTTCTGGTAAGCAGAAGAGTTGAGTTCAGTTGCTATTACAGTAGGATGTGCACTTTGGCAACAAGATGAATGTGCCACAGGTAGACGAGGTGACAGTGGACACGAGCCCTAAAGGTGTTTTCCTTTTATTATTTTTGTTCCTGCTATTGTCATTGTTTAAACATGGTTGATGGAGGCCAATAAAGACCCATAACCAAAAACCTGTCAGCCTGTTCCTTTTTTTTATAATACTATTGTTTGATCCATTTGTGTCACAATACCAATCAACTACGGCTTCCTGCCATGACAATATGTTATTTTGATTCATAAAACAATAGAGAAAGCTCCAGTATATATATTGTTCATCATAGTGTTGGCGGTACATAAAGAATAGTTAATGGAACTTGAGCCATCAGGATTTTCCCAAGGTGACATTGTCCAAACATCGTTGCAGGTTCATTTAGAAGAGCTGTCATTTTTTAAATAATATGCGTATGTTTTTCAGACCAACATTATAAAATATAGGGAAATGCAACATACTGTAGAGCTCTAAATTAAGATACCGCCCTAAATGATCAGTTGCTGGTTTTACTATTTGAAGGTATGTTTTTGAGTTGAATCAGAATGTTTGTTTTTTATATTATAGACAACATTTCTCCTCAATTCTAAATATAAACATTGTTATTTAAAATGTAAATATATGAACAATATGAGACCTCTGCAATCCTGTTTAAGGTATCATTTCCAAACATGTACTTGGTATATGTATGCATAATATGTATGGCTTTATAGTTTACAAAAAGGTCAGGTTTGTAGCTTCTGATTGCTCATATTTGTAAACAAGAAGAGAGAACACAAAACATTTGAAATTATCTTTTTGTAAAAAAAAATTATAAACAGTGACTTTAATTAAGAATATTTGCAATTTAACTCTGTCATAAAAGAATCAGAAGACAACAGCAACTGATTTAACTGATCGGCACTCCTTCAATCAAGGAGGAGATGACAAAAATCAGCATGGTGGCAACCAATGGCTAATCACCGTCTAGCTCAGAACAATGCCTGCTGGTTATAAATTGTTTCCAACTTAAACTGATGTCAACGCATCACAGGCATTGCAATTACTTTGCATGATGGGAAATGACTTTAGTTACTTGGCTGAAAGGATCCACGTCAGCTACGATTTTCTCTTTTTTGTTTGTAGCTTCCAAAGCAGAAATGGATTGGATGGGCTCACTTTTCAAATGATAGGCCTATACCTCTAGGGACCAATTCCTTCCTTCCTAATTTTGCCTGGGCTCTAATCGGCGGGTTGCTGTGAGTTGTGTGCCACTTGGGAGGCCCAGCGGGAGTCGTAATGATAGAGAGGCATTTACATCAAAAGTTAATTAAGATAATGCTTTGTAGCCCACCGGATTACCAGGAGTAAGTGTGCAATTAGATTAGCATGATAACGTTTATATATTCCTCCATGGTCCTGTGTAGCATACTGCCCACCAGTTTACACAGTGTGGAAAGAAAAGCTGTTTTAAGAAGAAAACGAGGAGCAGAGTTTAGGACAGGTTTTAGAAATGGGCTTAAATCATCATCACCACCACCACTCAGCAGGACCCTGTCTGCTCATACAACATGATTAGAATGTAGTCAAATGATCCCAAATATCATGGGAGGATTATTACAGTACATATAAATGTCAGTCATGCAGGAGAAATGGTTTAATCTAGCATTAATCTGATTATGTAGTAAGTAAATGTAAATGTAGATAAACACTGAACTTCAGCTCATTTAAAGAGCACATCACAAACGTTTGTGAACACTTTACAAGGCAGAACATATTAAGATATTGCATCCTGTTGGTGTCTAAAACAATTTTCGCTAAAAGATGATCTTTAGTATTTTATTGTATTATTTTATATAAAATAACACACTGGGTTACTTAGGCTATTTCCATTCATTACATTTCCTCCAAAGCCATGTAGGTTAACCCTGACAATTAACATCCACTTAATTATATTCTGAATTATATTAACAGTTAACAGTTTGAGGACACTTAACTAAAAAAACGTCAGTTAGCGCGTCACGTGTGTTCAAACATGTACCGGATCTACCGAGGGAGAAGCCAGGTGGAGTTAATGTGGCAATTGACAATGTCTTACAGTAGTTACAGTCATCTCCGTGCCACTGCAACATTTGGAATGGAAAGTTGCTGTAAAAGAAACCGAGGAGTACTCTCTGAAGACAGTTTAGTCTGGCCTCTAACAAGAAACATAAAGTTTTAGGCTATACCTGGAAAAAAAGTGGGAATAAAAGCTCTTTACACAGTGCTGCTAATAGGCTATCAGCTAACGTGACAGGCTCAGAGCACAAGTTAGCAGCGATTTAAACAGAAGAAGAGTTATTTGAGCAGATGGACTAAAAGGAACGTTGCAAGTGGTGTTGGACCTAACATGATATGGATATAGACCACGTTGACAGAGAGAAGGTGAACTTCTAAACGTGAGTAGCCATACCATCAACTGTCTATCCGTATCTTTCTTTCGATGGTTAACTGTCTTTACCTGGCTGTCAGTGTGTGTGTAATTCCCTGCTGTGTGCATGACGTATGGTATGGAGGCAGCCTATACTGTTACTGTACTTACTGGACCTTGTTTTTACTGGTGCTGCTGTTGTGTAGGCCTAATTGCTGCTACAGGGACAAGCCCGCCGAGGGTTTAAATCTTAAGGCCAGGACACACCACATGCAAGAACACTCCCTCTGTTTTGCATTTATTGGCTGAGGTGAATGTTGTGTTTTGTGAAGGATCCGTGCAGAAGCTCTGCAGGTTGTTTGTGTGATGTTTTGTGTTACTATTCTTGTTGTGTAGTAGTAGTAGTAGCAGCCTAGGCTATAACAAATCATCAGCTTTAATAAGGAACACTGTCAGTCTTGTTGACCTTATGCATATGCCAAGCGTATAGAAATGTCTTTACGGCCTGTCTGACCAAGGGCGTGTAACCTACATGCTGCCAAAATGGGCACTTGGGTTCACAGTGTAATAACTTGGGTGTGATATTGCTTAATCTTTGATGTAGTTTTGAACAGCAGTACATTTGGAAATGTTTTCTGGTATTTCAGTAAAATCCATAAGCTCATTCAACATAGGCTATTGGCAATATATGGGTTTTTTTCTCACATTTTTAGAAAACAAAAAAATAGTCATTCCATTTATTGTAGAAATTGTCTACAGACTATTCATGAATAACATTTGTTTGAGTAGATATTTCTCTATTTTGTTTAATTACCTACTGTATGTTTTATATAATGATTTCATTTTAGCGGCCACTGTAACTGTAGGGTTGAATGATTAAACAAATCATTAAACAGGGGCGACTGTGGCTCAGTTGGTAGAGCGGGTCGGCCGATGATCAAAGGGTTGGAGGTTCGATCCCAGCCCTGCCACCTGTGTCATAGTTGTTGTGTCCTTGGGCAAGACACTTCACCCACCTTGCCTCGTGTGAATGTCGATAGTTAGCCTGCTATCGGTGTATGAATGTGTGTGTGAATGGTAACGTGTAAATGGGAACAGGTCTCCCTTGCAAAAGAGTCTTCGGACTCAATGGGATATACCTGTATAAATAAAGGTTAAAAAAAAATAAAAAAAATATGTATTACTATTTACATACAGTTTTGATTATGTATTAATGATGCCAACATTTAGCTGGGGATTTGTTTAAGTTTTTTCTTTTATTTGACTGTTGGTTAAGACTAAAACCAAATTTGAATACATGTCATGTAGCTTCTGGTCATTTTGAGAAGAATTTTCATTATTTTGGTCATTTTAAAAAGTTCAATCACTTAAATGAAAAATAAAAAATATAAATAAATAAAATAAAAATAAAAACATGTTTTCCCTTAGCTTTAGGAACATGACGTGACCCATAAACATGCCATGGGGGTGCTGCACTGAGGTGTATTTATTTACCGCACCAGTGAGAATGCATCTATTGAGCCAAGCCAGACTCGTGAGGGAAAACAGGAGTCAAAATCTAGACCCTTATTTCACTCTATCAGTAATAAGGTTCACAAAGAGCCTCTCAGGCCATTTCTCCAAACATCACCCCATTTTCCTCCATCAAATACCACTCAGATGTTGTTAGAGTACAACTCTGTGTGTGTAGTGTTTGTGTGTATGTGTGTGTGTGCACCTGCTTTTGTATACTTGTCAGGACCAAGTTGTTCATACAAGAGAGTTGAAAGTGGAAGGAACAATTTGGTCATGCAACAACTCTAGGGTCTCCTGTTAAATTAAATCATGACTCATTTAGGATAAAATTAGTGTTGGTTAAAATATAGGAAAACCTTTAGCCAACATAATTATTTATGTATAACTACAATCTACCATTTAAGCATTAGTACATACTGTATGTGTGTTGCATACCTGTGTGTGTGTGTGTGTGTGTGTGTGTGTGTGTGTGTGTGTGTGTGTGTGTGTGTGTGTGTGTGTGTGTGTGTGTGTGTGTGTGTGTGTGTGTGTGTGTGTGTGTGTGTGTGTGTAAGCGTGTTCTGATGAGAACTTCTGATGTTGTTATTTTAGTGGGAGCACACAGTGATGGCATTACCTGCACCTTGTCGGATTAGACCCATAGTGTTTTTGTCCATTAAGGTAAATACAGCCCACTTTCTTTTATGCTTGCATGGCGCGTGCACACACACACATACACGCACAAAGAACTAAAGCCACCCGCACTATAATGCACTCCTATTTTGTCATTATGGCATTATCAGCTCTCCTCAGATCCATCCTCGTATAACCCATTGAAATCACACATACCTACTGCATCTGTAGGTATGTGTGGGAAAGGAAAACTCAGACAACACATTTAAACCTGCACCGACAACAATATACAAGACACATAAAAGTTATGTCTTTGTGAGTGTGTCTCAATAAGAGCTTTCCTTTTAAGATCATATACTGTAGACTTGTCAAAAGTTTGCTGCTTTTGACAGACGCTTTCCCTCCGACTGCCCACAAAGGAACGCACAAACTCCCCCAAATACCTTGTCTTTTTCCTCTTTTCAGTACACAGTCTTTCTCTAACTCTGACCCCCTCCCCCTCCCCCTCCCCCTCCCCCATACCTCTGCCCATATGTCTTGCTTTCTCTCTCTGACTGACTTTCTCATGCACATTCCACAGTATTGCACTCCAATTTAGAGCCGCTTTCCATTAACATGTGTTTTGTCTGTCCCTGCAGGCCGGGCTCTGCTACACTAGTTGATTTACAGCTCTTATCAAATACATATTGCCAAGCGAGTGAGACGTGCAACCTTTCATTTGCACGCTGCCGCCCTGCAAATTCGATACGCTACATTAACAAGAAAAATCACTGCTGCTATGCATGCCGAGAGATAGTGTGTGTGTGTGTGTGTGTGTGTGTGTGTGTGTGTGTGTGTGTGTGTGTGTTTGTGTGTGTGTGTGTGTGTGTGTGTGTGTGTGTGTGTGTGTGTGTGTGTGTGTGTGTGTGTGTGTGTGTGTGTGTGTGTGTGTGTGTGTGTGTGTGTGTGTGTGTGTGTGTGTGTGTGTGTGTGTGTGTGTGTGTGTGTGTGTGTGTGTGTGCCACAATGAAATACTGTAAAGTAAGTGTGTGAGAGTTTACCCTATACCATCTGTTTGTGTGAAGGAGCAAAGAAATGTATGTCCGTTTGAAGTTCTGTATCTATGGCTCTGCAGTTTTTTTCATGTTTTCAACAGTGATGTATAGTGTATATTTTTGAAAGAAAGAATGAGGTCAAACTGGCCAAATCAACCATCAGTGTGTCTTGGGTGCCCACCAAGGGACACAGCGAGCCAGAGGGACCGCCAATGTGCAAAGAAAGAGAAAATAAAACTTAATTGGAGGAGGCCTATTTTTAACTCATCTGTGCAGTCCAGAAGCATAAAACACACCACCCTTGTGTACATATGCACTTATATATTTATCAAAAATAGAAAAACTTAGATTATTTTACTTAAAGCTGGGGTATGTGATTTCTGATTGGTAAAAATGTACATGAGCTGTTCACTTTGACCAATCAGAGCGAGGCTCCGATTCTCTGTTCGTGTCAGGGAGGGACCAGAGGGGAGGGACCAAAGGGAACAAGTGGAGCGGTTGAGGTATTCGGATTCGAATCTCTATCCCAACAGCCATTTTCTCCCCAAATCCTCCACCCCAGCTTTAATTGGCTATTCAATAGGTGCTCGTCTTATTACGTTATTTTTAAATCAAAGTTAGAATGTTCTCTCAGAAAGTTTGCGATATCATTTTAGACTGTTTGACAATTACCTAGATATATATATTCTATCAACTGCACCACACATCGGGTGTTTTGTCTTCTTGTCATATTTTATAGATTCTCAACAGTTTTCACAAGTGATGAAATCATTTCTCAACCCATTACTGTCTTCTGTTTTCTGCAGTGACGTAAGCATCATTTAGATGAAACACAGAGTGGCCTACACCAGCTGTGGTTTTAGTGTTAGAGAAAAGTGTAGCTTAAACATTTTTCCCCATGCTCAGTTTTATTTAGGAGCCATTACTGGATCTGAAGCAACATTTCTCATTGCAAGCCTTGCTGCTCTGCAGAGATAAAAGCAACTGACTGTAAATGACAGAAGACACTGTGAGGTACTAGTGAGTGGATTAGGAAGCTGACTTATCATGGTCTGCCCATCTATCCTGTTTAAATTGATGAATGACCAGTCAGGCAGTTTAATGCAATGCAGTAGCTTTGGAAACACGGTTTCACAAACTGTTGTATTGCTACTTTACCATTAATTGTTGACCTAAAATAACAAACTACAGGCCTGCCTTTATAACTTTTTGGCTTTTTTTGGCACTTTTCTCTTTATTTAATAGCGACAATGTATTAGTGAATGGAAATCAAGAGAGAGAGGAGAGATGACACGTGGCAGAGGTGTGTGGCTGGACCAACGAAACACACACACACACACACACACACACACACAATATGGAATAAAATATATTATATATCTAAATAATACATTGTATTCCACACAAACAACCAACATACACACACATTCACACATGTGCCGTTTCCCTGCTATTTGGTCCACTTGCCAACCCTGTGGAGAGAGGACAGTGTTCGGTGAGCTGCACAACATTGATTTATGACTTTGCAGTTGTGTGTGTGTGTGTTGACATACAACTATACTAATAAGCTATGAATAAAGTCTGTGTGCATGGGCAAATTGATATGGCTGAATGTGAGCGCGTGGTTGTGTGATGTATGACATGTTCAGGGAGACTCATCCATTCAGCTCTTCTCTATTAATGATAACTACATATAACAAAGAGACAGAAAGACATGACATGACACAGAAAGACAAAAATGGAGAGAATTACAAAGAGAGAGTGAATGACGGATTGTATCAGATTTAAAGTGCCATATTATGAACATTATGTCAGGAACATACTTCAGATCGATCAGAATGAACCAGGTAATCTATTCTGTGTGCTTGTTTTTCAGGGCATCCCTCTATTGAGGTCTAAGTTGTCATCATAAGAAGTTGACGCACTGCTGGTAGTAACCAACAGAAAAATACAAACAGGAGAATGTTATGTAACGGAGTTCATGGTTCATGAGCGTAGTTTAAATCTATTAGTGTACCATCAATACCTTAAGTAAATAAAAGCTAATAAGGCCATGTGCCAGGACAAAGTTTTGCTATGCTTTCTATGCTAGCAGTTTGTTGAGAAACTAAACTTTAAAGACTCAGGCTTGGCAACGATTTGCACCAGCATGATAGCATGCGGTAACATTCAGAATGTAAAAATATATGAAATACCCATCTTTGCTTTGAGAAATTTGGAAGGATTGATGTGACTACAGGTGCCCTCCATTTATTAAAGTGTCCATTTAACATATACTGTATAAGTAGACATTTAAAGTGAAATTGTCACAAAGTGTGCATCCTGATTCGTGAAATCGTTCTGTTTGCTGTAAACCCTGTATCCGCTTAATACAAAATAATAGGAGTAAGAGAACATGTACTATAACAGGTAACTAGCTGGCTAATGATGCAATATCTACCTATTCCCTCTTTTTCTCACCATCCGTCTCCTCTCCCCTCCTTGTCTCTTTTGACCTTCTGTCTAACCCCCTTCCTCCCCCACCTCCCACCTCCCACCTAGCCTCTGTAATGTATTGCTGCTTTGGTTCACTTTACTGTGGTCTTGTTTCTCTTCCTTGCTGAATTCACTGGGACTTGCTGTTGAGAATACGTCTCCTGCAGGTGCATTATGGCTGTGTGTGTGTGTGTGTGTGTGTGTTAACATCAGTGTGTGTGTGCATCTCACTGTGAGCCAACATTTCTCTTGCTGTGTGTATGCATGTGTGTGTACCTGTGTATATATCTGGTGGTCCTACAAATAGCTGATACAAATTACATCCCAGCATCAGCCATCTATCTGTGTTTGTGGGGGTGTGTGCCCATCCCTACATGACCATTCTCGGTGAAAATTACTTTTCTTCGCTACGCTTGACGTTTCTCTACTTTTTTCCTCTCATCCTCCCTTCAGGTTTGCTCTGAGCCTAGATACTGTAAGACTTATTTACATTCACAGCCTGACCGACTCTCCTGGGAGTCCCACAGTTGTCCAGCGTGCTGCTTTGACAGAGACAAGCGATTATTTGTGCTGTGGGTCTATATGGGCTTTTTTCATGTTTTGGCTCAGTTTGTCTTCTGTTTCTGGGTTGCAACTTAACAAAGAATTACTCCTGATAAGAAGTATTTTCTGATATACAATAAAACCTCCCATTAAAAAAAATATATATTAAAAATGAACAGGCCACTACTTTGCTACTAGCATATGTGGAAGCACTGTCTCCCCCACATTATGTGGAGCTAGTTTCAAGTCTCCAACATGCAGTTGCGGTTTTGCTTCAGAAAAAAAAAAACACATTGAGTGGGGTACTGAATGTATTCACTTGTTAGGCTGTGGCTGTGCCTATACATGAGTTGACACCTTACCCATTAAAAAGAAGAGAAACAAAATGTATCTTGCCCTATCTGAATTGTCTCACTGTCGCCGTGTTCCCAGATTTAAGCAATTACTTTAGTGTGTACAGTGTTTTCCCAACCCATTAAAATGAATAATGGTACCAATGGTAAATAGGCTGCATTACTATAGCCCTTATATTCAATGCCTCAGACTCAAGGCGCTTTATTATCATACTTTTGCTTCTCATTCAAGCATTCACACACAAACTCATACACTGATGGCAGCAGGTTAACCATGCATGGTGCTGGCAAACTGTTGGAAGCCGTTTGGGATCAGACAGTGTCTAGCCCTGAGACCCTTTGACATGTGGCAGGTGGTGGGTCGTGTATTATTCAGCATATGTTTAACATGAAGGAAAGGAAAAACACCATATCTAGTACAGTGAGCAAGTTGACTGTTTTGGCTACAGTGTATGTATACCTACATGATACAGCAACTGCAACCTACAACGGTAATGTTGCAACCTATGTTAGATGTGGCAAATATATACTGTAGACTCCACTCCTTTTCAGCAGGACCGTTGCATTTCTTTCTTCATACAAAAGCTTGTGCAATCAGAATACCCTTAATCAGTATTTTAAAAGCCCTGCAACTTGTATCCTTGTCTTTTTCTCATAAGCAGTTTTGAAGCTATTAAAATTGTTGTATCGTAGTTCCTGTGTCTGTCCATCGGCCTTTACTTTCCTCTTCCAAAGAACCAGAAACACCAATGACAGGAACATTCTGGCCCAGTAATTGCAGTGGTGCTGTGTTGGGTCCTGGGATCCCATCCGTCTCCAGGCAGCCAAACTACTTTTCAGGAAGCAACCATTGGAACTGATTTACCTCCGAATGTATTCGAGGCACCGCTCTCAGCTTCCTTCTTCTCTTCATTTTGTGCACTTATTCTTTCACCCTTTTTATGGCTTCTCATCTCTTTCATTATGGCTAAAGTGTGACACTCTTTCTGTTTATCCTCTGTCTCTCTCTGTTTTAAAATTGTCTGACTATTTTTTTGTGAGTGGTAAAGTAGGTGATCAGCTCTAGTATAGCTGCTGAGACTGATCTGCTCTGTACTTTAATGAAGGTGTGGTTATGTCATATCAATTTCAGGTATAAAATGATTTTGACAGTTCTGTAGATACAGTACAACTTGAGGAGTTAAGAAGGTTAATTTAGTCGTTTTTAAGAATATAATTGTGACCATTTTTGTGTGCATATGTGAGATTTTTACCATGGAATGGTAGATGTTTGCAGGCTGTAGTATAAAGCAGTTAAAGCTGTTTGGTATTTTATGTGTTAGTGGTGAAGTTGGGGACTCTTCCTTTGGAGAGGCTGATGTGATGTAAGGTTCCATTTTAGGAGGCAGTCATGCTTATAAAACGCTTGATGTTGTTTTGCTGCAGCAGAGGGGAAACATGCACAATAGATGAAATGTGTTTGAAAATGAAGAAAAATGAATGACAAAAGGTGAAAGTGGGCTGATATAAAAAAAAGGAGCGTCTCTTTTGTTGCTTTCTTCCCCCTCTCTCCATCTCTTTCTCCACCTGAGTGATTGTGGCTTGCTGGTGTTTTCCATTGTGCAGAGAAGCACATCTCTCTTTTTTTTCCTTTGTGTGTTCCCTCAAAGAATGCTTTCTTAAATCGCTGGATCAAAGTGGGGACATCTAAAAGTTTCGGTGCCACAGATGAGTGAGCAAAGAAATCATTTCTGGACCAAGAATGTTCCTCCCCAAAGTGAAAAGTCGGCCTCTCTTTCAGGCTCCCTTTCAAAGGAAACTTTTTTTACACAGTCTAAGAGTACTGACACTATCAAATGGGTAAGCTCTTTTGAGGTACGCTTCGCTGTCACAGGATGGTGTTGATGTATTCAAGTACAGAAACGTGCATTTTAATAGGTCCAGAAGATTTTAGTGTGGAAAAGTTGCTTTTCTTATTGGGTTGTATTGAGACATATTCAACAACAATGGGTTATCAGCTTTCAAAATGTGATCTGTTACCACATATTTAGTAACGTTAAAACATATTAAATCTTGCCAAATTGTTTACAGCTGATATTTTCATCGTTTTATGCATTCTGTACACACTAAAGCTGAGTTTAGTTGCTGCCAATCCTGCGTCTATAGTCTCTCATTTTTGTCTTTGTCAAACCAGCCACTCCTATATTTAAAGTGCACCAGTGTTTACGAGTTTTACGGTAGTTATACTGAAACGGCTCAGGGTGAGCCAAACGCACAGTGAGCAACTTTATAGTGTCATCTTTTCTCATTTTCAACACACACGTGTTACTGTAAGGAAGTCTTACCTGGACGGGATATGAAATATAATTGTAGCAAGCAACCTTCATACTGTAATAATGTCTCAAACTGCATCGCCCATCGACTCAACCCTAACAACCTGTGTTACATAAGAATAATTACAGAACCAGTGTTACACAACCAGAGCCATGGGTTCAACAAGTTTGTTCTCTAAGACTTTCCACCCACAGCAATGCCATGTCTTCATGCAGTAATGATGTTCTCATCTCTGTATTTCTGGTCGAGAGGTAATCATTTTCAATTTGCAAATACTTATTATATTTCAGGTACAGGCTTCAGTTTTACATCACAAATAAATAGGCCCTGAGAGACTGAACTTGTCGTTTTGCATCAAACCTGTCTTAACAAGGGGACTGGTTTATAGTGAATGCTGTCTCATTCCTGTTTACTGTGTTTCAATGTAATTGTGTGTTCTGCACCACATCTGTTTTGGTCTATGGAATAATTGTGTGACCTCTGCTCACCTGTCTAGGCGTAGGATTGTGTCTACTGCAACACAAATATTTGTCTTGTTTGTAGATGTCGACGTCATGTCCATCTTTTCTGACATTTCCTTCACATGATTCCTATGTTAATATTTCAAATTCATACATCCCAATTTTTTATAATTGGGTGAAAATAATCTCCTTAGCATTCCACGCAGGGTTTAAATGTTTGCTTTAAACCTCCATGCACTCGGAATAAATTGAGATTAATGTTAATTGATTGGGATAAGCTACTGTACATTAGATGTATTTGAGGAGTAAGTTATGTTTAACCTACTTCTGTTATTAAGATGTCTTGAAAAAAAGGTTTTACAATTTTTGGCTGTAGGACACTGGTGTTGATGAGTGGCTACTTTAAAGGTGCAGAAGATCCAAAAATTGACAGCGAGCATTCTCCAGAATTGCTGACTCCACCTTTTAATTGCACCTGTTTCATAGCAAATCAAATCTTTTTTGACACTGAATTTCCAAAGAAAGAAATGATCTGTCAGTGATATATAAAGCCTCTTCTTTGCAGAGAGAAGCTATTTGAATTTGTCAGAATGATTTCAATTCAGATTTTGACCTCACAGAGGAATGCAAAACAGATGTTTCATTCACAAATGTATAAAAACCATGCGACTACAACCACCCACGTAACAGCAAAAGCATAAAAACAGGGACGTTCGTTTAGAACCGGCATTACAGGCTTAGGTAAAAGCTCAGCAGTGCAACACTGTTCTGTGTTTCAGCAAGATGTTCTACAAGAAAAGTGCTGTTTTTATTGTGATATTTCACATAACACTGCATACTGTATTTATAACATTTAACAAAAAAAAGATTTTGTGTACAGTATGTGTTACTAGAATTATTTACCCAAGTATTTGAATAATTGAAACTGAGTCAGGCTTTCTTGAAAAGCAGGTGAAATTTACTTGCAAACAGCATACAAGGGAATCAACAATGTATCTGGCTTGGTACATGGTTGAATACAAAGAAATGAACAGTGTACATGGGATTATATGCAAGAGAAGGTGGTGTGTGCGCAAACACACACTAAGTTTGGTGTGTCCAGCCCTTGTTTTGCTGGCGAAAGCAGAAATGTTTTTAATTAGGTAGATATTCCCAGAAATTCATCTCAGCTGGTGTTATCCTTCATACAATGTCTGATAACAGAATATGGGGAGTGAAACTACTGTGCACATGAATGCGTCATACCTCTGTATGTGCCAAAATCTTATTAGGCAGTTTCTTCTTCAAGGCTAAACAACAACTTTGTTTTAGCAAAACACTTTGGAGTTCTTAAGTTTACTGGGACAAAGTTCAAAAGCCAGAAAGCATGTATTGTGCATTAAAATATTATACAATCATAAGGCAAACTAAATTCTGTTAACATTCCACCCTTTTTATAATATTTAATGCAACTTTCTATGTATACACTTCTAAGCAAAAAGGTAAAGCATATGAGTAAATAAATTTCATTCAAGCAGAATATCAAGTACATCAACATCACAGTTGTGAAATTGCAAGTGTGTACTGGTGCAACATCGTCTATGTACAGTTTCAGAGAGGACAGTCTTTTGCAGAAGCCAGGGAACAGGAACCTAGGTCGTCTTGATGGTCTACAAGTCCCTTTTGTGGCATTTTGACGCAAAGTGTCCTTCATATCACAGTCACTGGGGGAATGGTTAGGCATTACCATAACCTATTCAGATTGTTCCTCAGTGTCCAATGTCCTTATTGAAGCATGGTCAGCTTCGTCTTTTCCTTGCATCTGAAACAGAATGAATTTGAGCAGTAACATGTTCTCAAAAGAAATGCTCATCATTCTGCCAGGGTTGTTTCTAAAATATCATCCTATCCATTTTGCTTGCTCTAGATGTCACAATTAACGCACAACAACATTTTAGGATAGGTTTGATTTCATTCTTCAGTTCACATTTTTTGTCTGTGTTGGGTAGAATTCGCACACACATTGTCTGTGTCTGGGCTCAGTTACACACACACACAGTCAGTGAGACAGGCCCTCCCTTTTCTGCATGGGACTGAAACACACACACACACTACATTCCTGAGAAGCTCTCTACTTCTCCAAATCTGACATGGTGTTATAGTTTGTTCTTCAAATAACAAAAGTTAACATCTTGGTTAAGTATAGGTGTCTTTACAGTTAACCAGTTTTTGAATCAATTTATATCAATAATACACATTATGATCAAATTTTAGCATAAAAATCCCCTTTAACTTGTAATTCAAATCAAAAGCATTGAACAAGTCTTTTCAGTGAACATTTTCATAAAAAGAACACAAAAGAACGCTTGTTTTTAAGTTATGCTGGGACTTCAAATGATTGACTGCACCTTTAATCTTTAAGGTTCACTATGGGGCTTGGATTGGCGAGATATTCAGCTCTAAACTTTAAAGCGTTTAGCAATTTAGTCAAAACTCTGGTCATCTTTAGGAGACAAGCATTTTATAACCCTTTGTAATTTTTAAAATGTAAAATCTAATATCAAATTACCCAGTAATCAATTTAACAGGGTGGAGACCCCTATTCCCTCCAATTGATTAACAAAATTCACCAATTTAAAACTAGAACACCCTATGTGATGTATTCTAAACAAAACTAATAAGTCTACTCTGCAGTTGTAGACTATTGACAAACATAACAAAACAAAACAAATAGGTGAGACTTATTTTTTGGTAAGTGTTAAGACCTCAAAACACTAGTAAAAATTGTGACAAACAAAACAAAGAGGTGAGACTTATTTCTTTGGCTAGTGTCAAGACCTCAAAAACACTAGTAAAAATTGTGACAAGTTTTGTATACTTAGTGACCCACCGTAACACTAATCACAGCTTTTTGTCCTTCCTAAACAGTGAAACTTCATAAACACTAACATGATGTCTAACAGTAGTTTTTTCAACCGCAACCAATTGTTTTCACAAATTAAACTCTCAGTTTTATTCTAACTTCCTAGTGTCATGAAACAAAAGATAACTGCTAGACTTGGTTTTTTCAGACATCAACATCTGAATAAAAGGGAATGCTCCGAATCCCACACTAATGATCATTTAAATACGTACGTGAGAGACTTTTGTTTTTGACAGTGTAAATTCTCAAACACCAAAAGCAGTCATTTTCCCAGAGATGGACTATACCAAGATAGAAAATAACTACAATGAGTTATTCCCCCGGAGATGGTAAAACCAAGATGGAAAATACTACTACCAGGAATTCTCCCGTAGATGGACAATACCAAGATAGAAAATAACAACAATGAGTTATTCCCCCACAGATGGTAAAACCAAGATGGAAAACACCACAATCAATAAACTAGTTTATCTATCTAATACATAAAACAAAGGAATTCCTAATTCCTGGACAAAACAAAATCAGCTGTTTATATTCACCTGATTCGAAGAAAGCCTCGACTCGCTCAGTTTTGGCTCTGGATTCCGTCACCCCTCCTCCGTCCAAGTAGAGTCTGCAGACAGCCTCTTTTGTAGCTCTGTTTACTGGAGGTCTTTTGTCGAGAGATCTTGGACTCCCCCGTTCACGGTGCAGGCTCTTCTTGTCCAGAGAAGAGGATGTTGGATCCGGCAACTCGAAGGACCATTTGTTACCAGAATTATTTACCCAAGTATTTGAATAATTGAAACTGAGTCAGGCTTTCTTGAAAAGCAGGTGAAATTTACTTGCAAACAGCATACAAGGGAATCAACAATGTATCTGGCTTGGTACATGGTTGAATACAAAGAAATGAACAGTGTACATGGGATTATATGCAAGAGAAGGTGGTGTGTGCGCAAACACACACTAAGTTTGGTGTGTCCAGCCCTTGTTTTGCTGGCGAAAGCAGAAATGTTTTTAATTAGGTAGATATTCCCAGAAATTCATCTCAGCTGGTGTTATCCTTCATACAATGTCTGATAACAGAATATGGGGAGTGAAACTACTGTGCACATGAATGCGTCATACCTCTGTATGTGCCAAAATCTTATTAGGCAGTTTCTTCTTCAAGGCTAAACAACAACTTTGTTTTAGCAAAACACTTTGGAGTTCTTTAAGTTTACTGGGACAAAGTTCAACAGCCAGAAAGCATGTATTGTGCATTAAAATATTATACAATCATAAAGCAAACTAAATTCTGTTAACAGTATGTGGGCGAGCGAAAACAAAGAGAGCACTGGGTTTAGTGTTTGACACAAATGCAAATAAAGTAAACCTATTCCTTTTCACAAAATACAGTGTAATTTGTCTGACATTCGGCTGCATGCTATACTTCACATCAGTACACATAAAAGTGGCAGTTCTCACAAGCATGATTCCCATTTTCTCTAGACAGGTATGTATGCACAGTTAACCAGATAATATTTCTGGAGCCAATCAGATATTTATGAAACAAAATGGCATTGCTTGTAGGAGGTAATGACGTAATGTATCACTGACACTTATTATAGATTCATAACATGTTTTTAAATTGCTGCCATTTCACTTCTGAATGTCTAACTGTAAACCACCCATACTGCAGCTGGCTGAAGAATTTTAGGTGACCCTGTTTTCAAAAACAAAACAAAAAAACTTTCATTAACAACTCATTTCCATTATCAAATGCATTTTGTAGGAAACATACTGTAATGCTGCCAGGAACTTGTATTTGTATCAACATATTGAGGAACCGTTGATATTGATAACGTCAACAGTGTTCCTATAGCAACTGAAGCCTGATTTAAATGCTTGTACGTTTAGATTAAGATTACTCAAAGCAGTAGGGCTGTCCGGAATTATTTGAATATCCGAGTATTAATTTGTTAAATTAGTATTCGGAGCTCAATACAGTATTCGGAATTTTATTATTTTTATTTTTATTTTTTTTTTTAATTTTTTATTTTTTCAATTTTCTTTTTGCAAAAGTAGCTCAAACTACAAACATATTTTGTCAGCAAATAATATTAAGATACACAAGTTATACAACAATTGTAAAATACAAATTAGACGTTCATTTAAAATACATTATCAAATTATTTGAACTTTGACCTAGTTGGCCGCTGACCTTTCAAAGCATAACCGGTGATATCAGCTGTAGTACACTCTAAAAACAGATACTGCATATTACTTAATTTAATTGATGTAACATTATTACACTCAAAAATATTGAGTAGATTTCAAAGCTTAGAAATCAAGTAAAACAAACCATGAATAATGAGTAGATTTACTTAATATTTTCTATTCATAGTTTATTCTCAAAAATATCAATGAAACATACTGTAATTATTCTAAAATATTTACACAATATAATCTGTCAGTCAAGTAATACATTTTGTTGATTAAATAAACTTACTTTATTTATTACATTTCACACAAATATTCTGTTTAATTTTTACTCATGAATTTTGATTAAGTTAACCCAAATGCTCACCAAAATGATGTTTACTCATCTTTTTCAAGCAAAAAATACTTTTATATTACTGTTACATTTACTAAGCCCTTGAAATATTTTTTAGAATGTAGGCTGCGTGATGTTACCAGAGCGAGGCAAACTAAAAGCGGAACCAAGTGCAGTAGGGAGAGAGAGATGGAGGAAGAATAGTCCTCTTAACGCTATACCACAACATTAGCGCGGTTTTGGAAGTAAAAGTAGGCTAATGCTTGGCGTAATGCTAACATTAGCTTAGCTTAGCTGTCTGTGTAGGCTACGTTCGCAATGCAGCGCTGCTATTGCCCATCATCAACAGTGACTTGCTTGCATCATGGGAATACGCGGTCAATAATGGATATAATATGGACACAAAAGACTATCAATATTGGATCTTTGTATGGATGTATAAATCCCCGAAAATAATCATATTACGGGATGAATTAAAAAGCTCCTGTATGGGTTACGATGGCACAGAGGACAGCTGATTTGGAACGGAACAACAGCTGTTCGCTTCAACGGGGTAAAGTAAGGAACTCCGACTTTATTACCGTTCGAAAGTTATTAAAGCATCAACAAACTACGTAGCTTGCTGTTTCGGTACTTGGGGATTATTAATGTTGGTTTTGATTTTTTAGAACGAGTATTGGAATACTCGCTCGGAAAATCCAACAAATATTCGAAGCATGTAAAATGGTATTCGGGCCAGCCCTACAAAGCAGTTGGTTAAGTTTAAGGTTAAGCATGGACTGGTCTATACCTCCCAATGTATGTCCAATGCCAATGTTTTGTACCAATGCTATAAATAGGGTGCCCTATATGTAGCCAGGCAGGCTGTACTGGTGTGTGTGGAGGTCGGGTTGGTGAATGGTTGTGTCGTAAATCAGTTCTGCCACAAACATTGCCTCTTTATAAACTCTAGCCATTAGCTTTCCCTTACCTTAAGGAGGAATTCCACACTTGATTTTGGAGGGAGAAAATATAACGCTACATTGGTCCTTTTTAAAAGTCGTACGTATGGCATACAGTGAGTTTCAACCTCTCTTCTGAACATCTGACATCACAGCTGGGTGTGGTTGAGCATGGTCAGTGGAACAGACTATTAAATATAGTCTCTATGAGCAAATAGTCACGAGTAGGACTTTTGAAATGAAAGCATTTTATGTCTTGTCTGGTGAGTGGCCTTGGTAAAAGATTGCAACAATAAACCAGCAAAATGAGATGACAAAAAGCTCAGAGTGACCTATAGGCAAGAGTTCTAGTAGCTTAACCTAACCGCATAGTGTGTCCGATGCTTTTACATAGCTGAACATGATCTAAGGCTGTCCCAGTCTCGGATGTGCTTGTTAAATACAGATATTTGACTATTGATGATACTGTATTTGGCAATCAGAAAGTTAGATATTCGGCATTCTGTCTTTCACGAAAAACAGAGTTTTATATTTCTGAAATCAAGAGCTCATGGTAACGAACCGCTTGTGCCAGGACCACAATTTGCATTGCTATTGTTATTTACATCTACTGAGCATGTGGCATGAACCATTTTTGTCTATTAGGTACTGTTAGGCTTAATTGTTTACGAGGCAACCTAGCTTTACTCATACCCGTCGCTATGGGCGGGCCATAGGGGGCCGGGCCCGCCCCCAGAAATGCTTGTGCCCCCCCACTTGGGGCACAGATCTCTCAAAAAAAAATTACTTTAATTTTTATTTTATACTATCATAGTAGCTAATTTTGTGTAGTTAAATACTAATGTTGCATTCTTTATCATCAAAACATTTAAAATATAAATAAACAATGGTGTGATTTTGTTTGATTGATGGGAGTCTATCTACACTGCAACAGCCTATCACGGCCTTACTGAAAAGAAAGTAAGGCTACGTAGGCCTACGTAATACGTCAATGCAGCCGCTCAACAGTTACCGCGCATTTTGAAAGTGAAGCTGGATGAGTTTTCGCCGGCTTACTATTTAATTTCTAGTTCATCATAATCGATATCCGGTAACGGTTGAAAAGCCCACCAACAGTCTCCTCTGCCAAATCGGATCGTCAAACTGTTGTCACTTTTCGAGCCGCATGACAGACTACAATCCGAAATTATGGACTTGTTCAGCGCGGTGACACTTCTGATTGCGTAAAGCCACAGTTTTTTTGCACTGTGGGAACTCTGCGCTCCTCCAGCCACGGCCATCGAGGCTGTGCCGGAGACCGACCCCAGTCCAAGCAAGAGAAGACGCACAATTTACAAAAACCTCCGCGGATTTGCAGTTGAGGAAACAGTTGGTCCGTCAGAAAGTGACATAGACGAAAAGACTGAGTTCAAGAGTATTTTACAGTGTTATTGATGCTGTGCAAGGAGAGATGGATGCGCGTTTTGGAGAGCGCAGTAGCGAGCTCATTGGCGCACTGGCTGCTTTGAACCCGGAGGCCGAAATATATGTTGATGAGGAGGTTGAGCTCGGAGAAACGCCGCCTCCCGCTGTACTGATAGAAGGGACTGAAGAGAGCACAGCCCTGCCTCCACTCAAAGTAGGCTACCGTGTGTGTAATGGCAATGCATATCCCTCTGTTGACTGCTTTAAAATGCAATGTTTGAGATATGCATCTGGTGTTAGGCTACATCTAATATGTTGAATAGTCAAGTGTTTTATGGATATTCATAACATTGCTTCTATGTAATGTAGGCCTATTGCTTTAAATTATGAGGACTGATGTTATAGGCTAGGCTACCGCTATTGGTTAGTTTAACGTGATGATTACGTGCTGCGCGAATAGAGTATAGGACTATTAAAAATATACGTACTGTAGGCTAATAATAATTGTGCCCCCCTATGCATTTCATATGCCCCCCTTAAGACTGAGGTCTGGCGACGGGTCTGGCTTTACTACAACATTACTCTGCATTACTGGCTCAAGAAGATGCTCAATGTGCAAGCTCACAATGTTCTTCTATGGTGTTTAACGTGAAACATTATCGCCGCCTACTGGCCTGGCATGATTACGTGAACCATGAGACTTCTTCATGCCTGTAAACGGATTTTGGCAAATTAATTGTATATATTTGCAGAAAACTTTCTAAGAAATTGGAAGCACAAGAGTAGGTGGACATAACGAAAAGTAGATTTTCTCTTCTGATGCTTCTTGCTTTGGCTAAATCTCCTTCTCTCCAACACTGTATCTTTTCCCCCTCTGCTCTGCCTTTGTCTTCTTTCCATCGTTCTCCCCCAGCTTCATGTCTTCTGTTTCTGTCCTACCCCCAAACTCCCTCTTTTATCTATTCTCTGCCCAGGTGAGTAATGTCATGTCAAAACAATGGCCTATTGTGTTTTATCGAGCTGCCCATGTCCTGCTCTCCATTTCTCTCTTCTTCCCTCCCCTTATTCAGTATGCGCTTTCCCTTTTATTGTTCCCACAGTCTTGGAGCTGGATGGATGGATGGATGGATGGTTGAATAAAAGGAATAAGGAAAATGTAGTGGAAGGAAAGGGGAGAAAGAAATCAGAAAAATATTGCACACTTTAAGATTAAGCAATCAAAGGGAGGAAGAGAGTATGTACAGTAAGATAGATGGAAGAAACAATTGGAAGCGCATGATGACAGTCTGTGTAGGAGGCCGGGATAGAAAGTGAAAAGGTGGATGGGTGGAGGACAGGGTCGAGGAATAGACAGAAAAGGATGAATCGAAGGAAAGGATAGTGTTGTGAATAATGGCTGGTCAGTGTTAAGGCCTTAATCAATGCTTGATTAATATTAATTCGTTTAGCCCTGGCAGAGGGGCGGGCCTAACCCAACACTTCCTCCTTAGATTGATTGGGGAGAGGGCACCAAGGGCATGCTAACATTGCAGCACACACACACACACATACACACATTTCCCCGTTCTCTCTCTCTCTCTCAAATACACACACATACCCGCAGAATCACTCATGCATCCTTTGTGCTGACATTGTGTATGAACTTTCAAGACCTCAGGTTGTGAAGCCTCCTGCATTTAAAGATCATTCTCTCCCTCTCTCTCTCTCTCTCTCACACACACACACACACACACACACACACACACACACACACACACACACACACACACACACACACACACACACACACACACACACACACACACACACACACACACACACACACACACACACACACACACACACACAAAACAGAAAGTCAAACTTGAAACAGCTTTCAGTGTTCAAGCAGAACTCAAATGTTTCCCTTTTGGTTGCTTAGTCAGTTAGTAGCACACATGAGACCTTATTTGATTACATTTTATTCGTATAGCTCAATCTATCTAAAAATACCACCTGAGAGGTTCTCCAAAACTCATTAAAGTCAAAGCCTCTCCTGAGAAGAATTTCATGAGGGTTGTTTTGTTTGGTTTCCCTTTACTTACATGTATACTACCAGTTTCAAATGAAAGCAACCAAATGTAAATGAAGATGATAAGAAGTCAAGTCATATACAACTCAAATTATACATTGAAAAAAAATAGCAATCCCATACAGAATATGAGTTGAAAGTGATTATTCCCACAGCTTATAAAATGCAAGAGTATTTGCTTTAGTGTTTTCTCGCTGTGATTATAAAAGTGGTGTTAAGTTCATTTTCTGCTCTAAGGTCTATGCCATTGGCTTCCCACACAAATAATACAGTTCTGACAACATAATTACTTCCATTAAAGTACAGTACACTTTTGTTCCTGAAAATTACTATGTTTATAAATAAAGAGCAGAGTTTGTGTTTTTGAAATGCTGGCAGCATTGCGTCACTGATGGTCTCGATAGTTTTTCATTTTTGTTTAGCTCCCTTCTTTTCTCTCACTTACTCTTTAGCTCCTCGTTTTTCAGCCTTTTTTTAGTTGCGACCTTGAAGAAAAAAGTGAGGGACAAGCATGCACTTGTACATGCACAGACTCAGGTGACCTTGACTGGAAGTGACAAACAGCACAGGAAGATTTAGGGGCTGTCTTGGCTTCTTTACTTCCTTGAGGCTGTATTTAATAGATCCTCTTTAATGGGTGGACTGCACCTTTTTTATAGCTTATACGGCTAAAGCTGGTACAAAGAGGACAGGTGGACTGACGGAACAAACGGCTACTGTAATAAGGTGGGCAGAGAGGCAACGACATAGGCTGACAATCATTACCAATATACACTCATGTGTGAAAATATAGGGGACTGTCACAGAAGACAGATAGTCAGACTGAGACTTTAGGCCTTATATAAAGTCCTTTGTAGCTTAGCGGTAGCAAATCTTTATTAACACTGTCAGGTTTAGTTGTGAAATTCCCTTTGTAAGAAAGCCTTACGAGAGTTTAGATCTGGGCAGTGGAAAGATACCTTTGGGCAAGGGAAAATTAATCATGACCGGAAATCACCAGACTGATGAACAACAAAAACTGCTTGGCACAATTGGTTGGTATTTTAAGCTTCACTATGCATGACTTTCATTTAAAACACATCACCCTTTTCAGTCTAATGTGGAGCACCAACAGAGAGTGAGACCAATAATTGACCTTACCTTACATATTGCACAACTACACATTGCATTACTTCAATTTAAAACATAATCACTTCTCGTATCCTTTTTGATGTGAAATATAGCGGTGACAATCAGACAAACAGTTTTACAGGAGCTGTCCAGGGTGCTGATTCTGGAGATGCCCCGGTTACTCTCTGCGTCTTAACATATTTGAATCCTAACCTGTATATTAATGTTCCATCATTCAGGTAGGAAGCAGCCCCTGCTTTTGTAGGTCCTGCCTTTGCTTTTAGAGAGTGATTTTTTCTTGCAAACTGTTATGATTTGAATGCGGCTAAGTAACTAAGTAACTAAGTAATTTAAACACTTAAAGAGATCCTATTATACTACTTTTCTGGTCTTAATTTCTTGTTAAAAACTGCTATAGAGCATCCTGACACGAATCACATCACAAAAAACTATATAGATTTTTGTGACACTCTTCCTCTTACCCTAGCGAGCACAGCAGTCTCTCTCTACACACTGCTTTGAGCTTCTCCGCCCCTCCCCCCCCCCCCCCTGCTGCAAACCCCACTCCGTTGTGATTGGTTACCTTCCTTCCAGCAGCGGGAAATTTCCAGGAAGGTGGGGGCATGCGGCCGGAGCTTGCCTGAGCGGCAGCATTACCATACATGGAAACATGACAGAAACAACCCGAGCGTGACAGAGAAAACCCGGAAATTTGAACAAGTTCGGCTCGACCGGCTGCCATTAGTTTTTAGTGCTCTGCATAGCCACCCCAGACGGTCAGCAGGGAATACGTCGAAATGCATGTACGTAATTATTTGATACTCCAGTATGGTTAAACATGACTATAAATCATTATAACAACGTTTATAGGTCATAAAAGTCGAAAAGTATCATAGGTCCTCTTTAAGGTGTGCTTTTGATGTGTTTTTCTGTCCTTGGATCCTTTACCCAAAATTCATAGTTGAGTCTTTTTGTCATTATATCTCGGTTTCTGTCTGTCTGACTCTATCTGCCTTACACCAAACGTCAGCTTAAATGGATTGGTTTAGCACCTCCAGTATTGTGTTCTCATTCATGTGCGTATTTTTCTGCCCGTCTCTATTTCTGTTGTCGCTATAAGTCATTCTCTCTGTTCCTCCATCTTGTAGTGGCTTGGCCCTTCCTCCCTCTTCTTCTCTTTCACTCCTTTCAGTGTCACCTCATTCCATTTTATCCTCTCTATTCAGTCACTTTTCCTTTTTACTCCAGCTCCATCAGTCCTCTTTAGTATCCTTTTATACAGCTCATCCTTTCTTTACCCATCACCTTCTCCTCCCTCATATTCCCTTTATTTTTCATTTGCACAGCTCAATTTCATTGCTTTCTCTCTTATTAACATCGCAGTCATCTCCATCCTTCTCATTCTCATCATAACCTATACAATGCAGTTTCATATTTTGGTTCTGCACATTATTGTGCTTGGTGTATGGATCTCATGGAACACACATTAAATGGGACATATTATGCTAAATCTCGGTTTTAAAGGTGTATTTCCAAGGTCTACTAGAAAAGGTTTTCATGGTTTATTGTTCAAAAAACCCATTCGTTTTCTACCATTTCTTCATCGCCTTTTCCAGCCTTCTTTTGCCTCTATCTCAAAAGGTTGGTTTTGACATCTACCCCCCTTCGCAAAAATACTAGTCTGCTCTGACTGGTCAGATCTACATGGGCGTGCATGCACCGCCCTGCTCATTTACTCTATACCTACCTACATGGGCATGGCACACGCCCAGCTGTCAGTTTTGTTTACTTTTGGCCAATGCAGCATGGAGACCAATGTAAACATGTTTAGCTTCATTTCTACCACAAATATCGGCACACTAACCAGTTCTAAACTAAAAGATGTACAACTGAACCTGTTCAGACAGGAGTCTGAGCTGAAAACTGTGAAAATGGCATCAAGATTTCTGATTTCCCCGACATTATCCTCAGGTAAATATTGTTTAATTATGTCACAGTCAATAACATAATTTGAGCTAAGTATTTATGCATAAACTCTCTAAACTGGTAACATACACCCTGTTTTACGTTTGTCTTTACAGGTCTGTGGAATGATCTACAGCCCAGTGGAGTGAAAAAGCTTTGGTTGTGAACCGATACTGAGTTGACATGTACAAATGTACAGTAACCATAATGGAAAAGAATGTATCCTGAATCATGTCAAGATTCACTGGAAAGGCATTATCTTTTGTAAAATGTATGGTTGAAATAATTATGCTTTAGGTTTGTCAGAGCTGCAAATTATCTGACAACATTTCAATATCTAGTAGATAATGTATCATTTGTATTGTGATCACTCATTCATAATAAAGTGTTACCGTTAAACAATGTATTGTGCTGCTTACTGTCACTGTTTGCTACCTGTAGTAAAGGATTACTTGAAACTCACATTTTCATCTCGCTGAAGATTTTCTCTGATAAAACAGTATAATTACATTTTAAAAAGACCAAAAACATCCTTAAAAATAAAGCAGTTTATTCATAGCCAGTGGAATGAAAATATGAAGTGTACATATCAAACAGAAGCAAAGCCATAACTTTTATGTAACTGTCCAGTTGTTGTTGGGCCCTGAAGAAGACCACCTGTCCCACCCAGTGAACACATCCTCCTCTGAAGGAACGGATAGTGTGACGGTCTTGGTGGCTCCGTCCGGCTCCATCAGGTCACTCAGATACCTGTAAAACATGGCACATTCAATGTTACATCATGTAGCCTAGCTGACATGTATAGGCCTACATCATACATCTGTTATGGCAAAGCTACAACAAATTCAGTATAGCCCTGGCTCAATAAGCAACAAGTTCTGGGTGATACTGTGTGCTGTTTGAAATATAATGGACAGGAAACAAACACCAGCAGAGACAACTTACAGTATTCCTGTCTATGTGTACATTACACTGGAGATCATGTAATAGGCCCACTGCTGCTTGTACTACACACTGTCCGCAGACTTATTGCGGTGTTTACTTGAGCTATACAATCAGACATCTAGCAGGTAGCAGGATGAAGCTATTAAAAAAATACTCTTCAGTTTCCAACACACCCTACAGTTTCACCGTCTGTTTTTCACACAGGGGCTGTCACGGCAGGACTAACGTGAGCTCACAAAAGAGCCTAATAACAGTCACTGCAAAAGACTCAAACCGTTAGCATAAAGCTAACGGTAAAGCTAGCGGGCGCTAATGCTAACGACTAAACCCCACATTCTCTCATTTCAGTCGATGTTGGTTATTTTAGGAGGGATACAATAAAGCACATTACAGACATTGAACTAACAAACGGACAGAATTATTTTTAAAATAGGACTACTTACATTTCGGACGGATGGTGTCTCTCAGTCTTCCTGGCACAGTCTCCTCCACACTCCAGTAAAAAGGCTTTGATCACACTAACAGATTGCAAACCTTTGCTGGAGATAGCCTAACAAAAATGAAGTAAATACATTCAGCCCTAGTGTGCTTCGAGGCTGGGGTGTGATGGTAGCTTGAGGTTGAGCTCACACTGAAGCTTGTTGTTGCATGAGCGAGTGGAGGCTCAGCCAGGTGTGTGTGGTTACCAACGGGGCATCTTGATTTGCCAATCAACTGCCGAGTTTCTGGTGAGCTTTCCCGTGGGAGTATTTATGATAATGAAAACCGACCGATTTCGTCATCAGTCGGTGTATTTTGGAACAAACCTTCAAATCCCCCCTTTTTCGAAATAAGTGTCCCAGAAGAAACTGACATATTTGTCTTTTTGAAGCTTGTGTGTGCTGGTAGGGACGCCAATAACCTAAACAGTGTACAACTCATTCAATGTATTTGTCTCAGTAAAATTCACAAGCCGCTATATTATTTCTTGCAGCTATTACGTGGTCATCAAAAATAAGTTAGAAGCCATGATGTGGGCCTGCTAGTGAGGCAATTAACGATTATTTACAATAGTGATTAATTTCTTTCAGATCAAGCGCTTTGTCTGTTTGGGAGAAAATGTGAAAAATGCATAGATAGTAAATAATATGGATGTAGCATCTGGGCTGACCTCAGTTATTCACACGGCATCCAATAATCCTGGTTTGTGCGCGTCGCCATTTTGTGAGGGGGAAGGAGATAGCTGACGTATACCTCCGAGGCATGCTCCGAGGCAAAGTGAGGGACAACGGGCGGAGAGCTGTCACTCAAGAGATCGCGCCAATACATTTTAACCTCCAAAAGAATAAAAACTAGTGTGGGCCAAAAAAGTTCACCCCCCTCAGGAGATATGACCTAAACATACAGACTAAAATGGTTTTGTGGCCCAGGCTGTAAATAGGTTTAATAATGCTGTGAAAACGGCATGTTTAACATTGGAGTCAATGAGAGATGGCTGTCTTCTGCTCCCAGCCCCCAGTGACACTTCCTGGTTACTACAGCTGTGGTCACTTCCTTATTGGATGCTGGTAAAAATCGCTGAGGTTGGGGCTTGGAAAAATGGCCTTTATGATTTTCCAGAGTTGCAAATGATTTGAATGACACTTTTTTTGCTTATTCTTTTGTTTCTGGAAATGTTTTAAGCCTGTAAACATTGAAGGAAAAATTTATAAAATGGAAAATTGCTCAGTTCTGAGCAATGTTCTGTTGGTGACATAAGACATAATACCTTGTATAATTTTCCTTGGAAACTGCAACCAGTAGCAATTTGAATATGCTATAACACTTGAGGTGGTGTGAGTAGCTAAGTCTTAATTCCTCTTTCCTCTTGGGCTGGAGGAAAGAAGAAAGAAAAGGGTAGAATATTAAACCTTTGTTCTGGGTTAGAAGTGTCTGCGTGTGCATAGTGCACATATTGCATACTGTATGTGAAAGTGTGTTTCTGTATAGGTTTGGCAGCTTTCAAGGCTGTATGAAGTAAGAAGGTGGAGGAACATGTCTGGTCCAATCAAGGCTGGTATTTCTCAGCGCACAACCATTTTTTAAGCTAAGTAATAGCAGCCAGTTGGCCCTATAAATCACCAGAACACGGATAGAAATGAAACCATCACTAAGATGGAGAGGAGAACACCATGGCAGGACATCATTTTAATACAGTTTTTATGTGTGCGCTTGAGCATATGGATCTGTATCCGTACGGTTGAAAAGGAAACCATGGAGTGGGGAAGAAAGGAATATGGTAGAATATCTCCTTGTATGTATGTGTGTGTGTGTGTGTGTGTGTGTGTGTGTGTGTGTGTGTGTGTGTGTGTGTGTGTGTGTGTGTGTGTGTGTGTGTGTGTGTGTGTGTGTGTGTGTGTGTGTGTCTTAAGATGCATGGCTGAACCCTGCTGTGAGAGTATTTCTCTTTGTAAGGCCTATCTGTCTTGCTGCCAGAAACACATTATCAGACCTGGTGCTTCTTTTATTTGAACAACTGTTTTTAGTTTTGTTCTGCCATAAAGTCATATTCTCACCAGAGTTCCCTGAATCCATTTCTCTCAGTGGGGCAGCTTTCCCTCAGAAACAGCAAGTTGGCAATGTGACAAAAAACTGCCAGTTGAAGTACATGAACAAGGTTATGAATTTCACCAGATTTGTATTCTGCTCAAACCTTGAGGACACCACAGGAGCTCTTTTTATTACACAACCCTCAAATACATTCTCAAATGATCAGCAGCTATTTGGTAGCAGCTGGTTCATCTGGAAATGTTATTAATTTGTTCCACATGTGACATTTGAGAATGTTCAGGTATTAGTGTAGGCTAGTATAAGTGCCTATTTAGATCCATAAATGATTGAGGTAATGTGTATGGTGCAGGATGCTTTACAGTCTGCAGGCAGCAGCTGGAGACAACAAGCCAACTATGAAGAAAGATTGAATGTCTAATCATGAAATTATTTAAGATCATCGCTACACATTTTTAAATACAGTCTGGTTGAGATCAGATATTATGTTTTTCCTTAGCTACGTTCCTAACATTTAATTTGAGCTGAGGTTTTATAGCATGGCCTTTTGAATGCATTAATAACTTCCAAAATAACCCTAACCCTGATATAAAAATGGGTTTATGCCAATCACAGTCGGTTGACATTAATATCAGCCAGAGGATAATAGACAGGTCACCATTTTAATGTATTTCTTAATTATGCGACAGAAATCAGACGGATGCCCTGTGGTACTAGACAGTAAAACAAACCTTAACTGACTGGACCCAGCATTTTATTTTTAACAAGTTCTACTTCTCGTGCTCATTTATGCATACATCATGGAACACAGTCACATTGGAATACCTCATCACAAACGTGGTTGTGATGAGGTACCCTTCTGAGTTTCTTCAAAGCATCTTCCCCAAACTTCCAATTTTCCCTCAATAGTGTCAGTCAAATGAACATTATGGAGGTGTTATGAATCAATTTGCAAATCTTTTTGAGGCCAACACTCCTGCCCTGCTGAATACCGGCTGCTTTCCAAGGTTTAATTAAGCTTTTCAGACAGTGTAATGCTGTAGATAAGAAATGTTGATACGTGGAGTGGGATGATTAGTCCCTCAAGCACTCCATCCTCACCGTAAGTATTTTGCTATGATTTTGATATTGGATTCAGGTCTCCAGATATTCAGCCAGGAAGTTTGAACTGATACTTGGTTCAGTACAACTGTGTAGGCATCCACATGTTGTGGCACTAACAAGGGAAAAACATTCATTCCAAAGCTTTAATATTAATCGAATGAGATACACCAGTGTTGCATTAAGGCAAGGCAATTTTACACTGGAAGGTGAAATTACATACAAAGCAATAAACATTTGTACTATGGATTTTTGAGAGCGAACAAAACAGAATCATTCAACATAACAAGCAGAGCAGAACATTTCAAAGTTGAAAAATAAAATGGTTAGTGTTGTCTATTAAAGGAGACACTGTCCAACGTCTCATAAGGAATCGTAATGTAATATCGTAAAAAAAAAACATTGAACTGTGTGTGAGAATACTGGTATACAGTTGTTGACAATATAGAAAAGAAAGGGAAAAAACACAATCCTGCACAAATGTGTATTTATTTTTCTCCAGTGTTCTATGTATCGTGAAATAGCGGATGGTTTTATCTATTGAAACCTGTGAAAGAAAAGGTAATTGAGTAGAAAGAAATCCCACTTTGTTGGAACGTGCAATGGCAAATGCAGACATTAGTGGGTTCTAGGAGGCTGGGTACCACAGTAAACTTTTACTTTAAGCTTTCCCTTCCAAAATGATTGATAAGTACTGAATACTTGAAATGAGCGAGTTACTTGAAAGGCACTAAGGGACTGTAGTATTACGCTCCTCAATTAGGCCTATATGTGTATATTCCATTTGCACAGTAGATGTAGATCTCAACTGGCATGCGATAAGGTTGTTAGGGGGTTGGTAATGTGATTCAAGTGTGCTTTTATCAAAGCTATGGGGGTTGTGTGTGTGTTTAAAGGTGCTTTCATGGCTTACTAGGGACAGTCATTGCATAGGCAATAAATATGTTTATTAACCGGATACCTCTGAAGCATTAGCCACAATATAGCAACACGCAAGGAGTCATAAACACACACTCACACACTGGTAACCAAAATGTACAATGCCTAAAGGATCAAGAGCATTACAGAAATGTGTGTCTCTCTCTCTCTCTCTTTCTCTCTCTCTCTCTCTCTCTCTCTCTCTCTCATTCAAAAAGGGCCTTAGTTTAAAAATATTGACAAAGCAAAGCATTAAAATACAATACACAATATGAACAATATATACATTATGAACATTATATTAGTTATATACAGTGTGTGTGTGTGTGTTTCGATCACTCACTGTCCCTCAGGTTGTGATATGTTAATATATACTTGGCAGCAAGATGTGGCCGGTCTTCTTCTCCAAGGAGTATTTTTAATTTTGAGAGGAGGTCGTTCAGCTCTTTGAAATCTGGGATTAAAGAGCTGAACTTGTTAAAATAAATGTTTCTCGTATCATTTAATTGTGTACATCTCTCTCTCTCTCTCTCTCCCTCCCTCCTTCACTCCCCACATGGAACTCTCCAAAAGCTGTTACACAAGGCAGCTGGTCTCAGATGTCATGTGATGCCTGTTGTTATTTCATTGAGGCTGTTGAAGGAAATTACTTCATAACTGCCAACCCTTCCAGACTGGCACCAAACAACAACATGTAGTGACAATTATCACAATCTCAAATTGACAAAGGATTGTGTCATATGGCGGGTAATTATGCATCACAAAGCGATTGGTGTTTGTATGCCAAGAGAGACACAGAGAGAGAGAGAGAGCAAGAGAGAGACATAGACATATAGAGAATGAGAGAGGACAGAAGCTCGTAGATAAATGTAGCAAATGAATGCGACGGAGACAAATGAATAAACCAACAGACACAAAGACAATGACGGTGATTGAATCATCCAGATGAATAGTATTTGACAGCAGAGTAAGCCAAACACCATTATCTGCAACATCTTCTCAGAAAGACACTGATGCCACTACTACTGAAACAACACAAGAGTTATCATTCACAGTTACATGTCTCTGAACATTTTTTTTTTAAATAAAGATAAACATTTTATTTTGAACACTACGGATGGTTGTGAGAGCTTAAAGAGCTTTAACATGTGCAAATGAAAGAAAAATCATATTATTGCATTATTTTAACAGTCTCACAGTTGTTTTCATTACTTCCTTAACTAAACTTTGGCTCCATCCACAGAAGGAACTGTTTAAATGTTTTGTTAATGTTGTAACATACGATCTTTCAATGCTAAGTATTTAACAAGTACGTTTCATAGCAGTTACTTGTTGCCTTTTGCCCAGCTTATTTCAGTTTGTGTAAATTCTAATAACAAAGGGGTGAGACACATCAGGCTAGGATTCCTCTCAGGGACCAGTTCCAATGGCCATTATCCCCATGGTAACAATTCTCTTCTCAATAGACAAACCTTTTATCTTTATTACGTGTTTGAAAAGAGGAAAAATGGCAAACCAGAAGAAGAAATTAAAATGAAAGTAATGACATGCTAGAACTGTCTCAGTAGAGGAAATTGGGGTTAATGACACTGCAGATTATTTCATTCTACTCCAAACGGCTCTGGTAAATAGTAATTTACCCCAGAGAGCTTGGACATCATGAAATGCATGTGCACACACACACACACACACACACACACGCACACACACACACACACACACACACACACACACACACACACACACACACACACACACACACACAGACTTGCAGGGTCAGAACACAAAAAAATATGAAAAATTCCCAACATGCCTTTGACATGCAATTAGTTGTTGAAAAATGTGTTGGACAATTACAAGCACCCTCTTCCACATCAATTATTTTTGACATTGTTGTTGTATACTTACTCAAGTAGCCTATATATGAAATACGCAACTTTCTTGCACACTGTAGAACATTATTGGGACACTAGCACTGGTAATATATTTATGGTGTGTGCAGTATATGACTGGAAACACAACATGAAGCTATAGAAAATGGAGCAGCACCCAACTAGCTATACATGCTGGCTCCTAGACAACAGGATCACTGTTGAAGTAATTGTAGAAAAAACAATATTGAGAATATGTCAAGATTAGCATCAAGCCGCTAGAAATACACCTAATAGAATGAAACTGCTGGTGATTTAGATTATTGTGATGTAATAAAATGTGTCCTTCCTGGCTGCACTTTCCCCATTGATTTTCAAAATATCCTTAAGGGTTTTTAAACTTAATTGTGTGTCTTGGAAAGTAATTGAATCAATGCCACAGAATCTATGACACCCAGTTAACCTCAGATGCAAAAATGACAATCTTTTTGATGACCTTTTCTTTCTGCATTCAGAAAATGAAACCCGGCCTATACCATGATCATAATCACTACTAATGTATAGCACATTCAAAAGTAAGAGTCAAACAATGCATGAAGGAGGACACAATGGTTTCTTCTTCTAGTACAGAAAGTTATTATTATCCATGCAGCTGAACATTTTTCAAAATATAATTTTCGCCACAGAAGCCTACCTTTGCGTATCACATCTCAACTCTTCCTTTCTAAAACCTTTTACGGACTGAAATTAGAAATTAATCTCCTCCTCTGAACTGTTTTGCCACATGTCTCCCTCCTGTTAAATTAGTTCAAAGTGTTAAGTTGCTTGAATTGAGGGCTGGGACCAGCAGGTTTGCACGTCTTTAACTGGCAGGTGAAACATGACAGTGTGTAGGCTGTTATTAAAACTTGTCTGTTATGCAGACACTGGACGGGGTGCCATCACAGAGCTGACTGCAGCAAGTGCACTTAAAAGCACACAGTTGGAATTAGCGTGAATAATGAAAGGCTACACTTCATAGACCAGAGAACCCTCACATGATTATAATGAAGCAACACACACGCAATCCAACATGAAATGACTGAGAAATATAGCGGTGCAAATAAATGTATGCATTTATAGTATAGACACAATATCAACAATATCCATACACACATACAGGATGTTAAATTAGACACGCCTTTTGAAAAATTGCTGGGGGTTTATTATGCATGTGTATTGATGTGAACATAAGTCAGGATTTAAATTAGGTTCCACGCAGGCCTCCAAAATGGCAAGTTAAAAGGAAGCTATTGATTCACCAATCTGTATGCATGGATTCTCTATAGGCCTTGTCATTTTAATGCAGACACACGCTACAAAATGATACATATGTATCTGAAAAAAAGTTGTTCTTGAAAAATGTAAAAGACGGAAAAGGAAGAAAATCTATATAATATACATTTGTTTTAGAATTAAAAAAGGAACAGGTATCTATCAAGTCAGTATAGAGTTCCATGCATCTGCAGTATTACTATATCACTGTATGAAACTGAGAAAGCATGACTTTGGCAACGTGTAAGAAGGGGAGACAATGGAAGCAAGGCTCCACTGGTTGCCTGGCAATATCACAGTAACAAAAATAGATTTTCTTTATCAAACTCTGTTTTTCTCATCAAACTATTATTCATTCTCAGACAGGAAAATGAATCCAAATGAAAACGTGCTTGTGAAAGTAATGAACACTTACAGTAATTACTTAAAATAGTCCTATTCTCGTTTTTGCTTTAAAAGGTCACATATTATGCTAAATGCACTTTTTAAATGTGTTCTAACATATCCATGGGTCCACGGTGTGCCTAGAGACTGCCAAAATATTAAACAAAATAACAATCTCTCCTTTTCTCACTCTCCCCCTTTCTGAAACCCCCACCTCTCCCCCCCCCCCCAATATACTCCATTCAGAATTCTCCTCGTTTCTGACCTCAAAAACTGGAAAGCCAGAAGCTTCCACTGTGCAGCCCACACCCCTATTTCTTAATGGTCCACGGCCCTGACAGACAGAGGGCGAGGCGTATCTGGCTTCGCTTCCGGACAGGGGGCGGGGGGAGCTCAAAGATTGTATATTTACGAGGGGAGCTGCAGCTCTTTTTAAAAAATAGGCCATTGTGAGATTAGCTGAACATCAGCATAGTACAATAAATTATCTGAAAGTTTTTTTCAGCAAACAATTAAAGAAAAACTTATTAGGGACCACTAAGACCATATAATATGGTGTATAATAGAACCGAAAAGTGTATAATATGGGAGCTTTAAACAGCTATTCCCTGCTCTGAAGTTTAATTGATCCTTTTTAAGGTGGTATTCTTATTTAGTTTTTCTGCAGTTGAACATGCTCTCTAAATGAGTACACTAACAGCATTTTTAATTTCACTCACATAGCATAAAGGAGGATGTAAAGTCAGTTTCACATGGACCATTTAAAAACCCCAAACCCAGTATGTTTGGATTATTACTTTAAATATTGACGTCCAAAGGGGCTGCTGACACATTTAGGTTTTTTTCTGGACAAGACATGGAAAAAACCCTCATTATGATTCATTTTAAACATGCTCAGATAGATGTCAGTGAACAGTGATAGGAGATAACTGATGCTTTTCTTATGTATTCTGGAACAGGTCACAGACAGTCGTACACTGGCAAAGTATGTTGTTCCATTTACATTCATGAATTTCAGACTCTTAGTTATAATAATATTAATATAAATGGTTTCAATGAAAACAACAATTACACCGCGTGTGTGTGTGTGTGTGTGTGTGTGTGTGTGTGTGTGTGTGTGTGTGTGTGTGTGTGTGTGTGTGTGTGTGTGTGTGTGTGTGTGTGTGTGTGTGTGTGTGTGTGTGTGTGTGTGTGTGTGTGTGTGTGTGTGTGTATATGTGTGTATATAGAGGTGTTGATTGTCCTGCCTGGGGTGTGTGTATGTGTGAGAGCAGGTGGTTTAATTAAAAAAGTTCTCTATCTTGCTGCTTTTCAATATTGTTTTTAGTGGAACATTGCCTGATTAACAGTACACGTGAGCCACAAAGTGGAAATTAGTTATGATTTCCCAGCATTCCCTGTGGTTCAGCCTCTCATCCCCATGGTGTTCTGCTCTTTGGCTTCCATCTTGCCACCATGTATTTTCCCCATTGGTTAGCCCCCTGTCTCTTTTCTTCTCGGTGTCCCTGCCACTAGAGCTGGCTAAGACGCTGTCCTGCGCTGTCGAAATATGCCACATTCAAACAATATATGAATAGGTAAACTGATCTTTTAATGTAATTTTCTTAACCCAGTGCTTAACACTCTCCCTTGTATGTCTCTTGCAGCCAAGACTCACTTTTGTCACAAATTAAAAATAAATGATATTGCCACCGTCACATCAGAATTGGTGATGGTTACAAATGTTCATATGAAATCAGATTTAGAAACCTATCAAGACACATCATTCTTATAGTGATGTAAACATGGATTGTAATAATTTTTGCATAGTTCTTAGTTTTTCAATAATATATAAGTATTAGCTTTTTAATAATATATGAGTATTATTTTTTCAGTCAGATAGCATCCCATTATCATTATTGTCAACAGACTGAAACATCCGGCTGATAGGCGAAGCAACAAGTAGTGTGTGTAAAGAACACTGAACAAAAGTTAAATTTAGACAATTCACGTGATACAAAAGCTCCTGACCTATTCACTTTTCTGCCCTGCTTCTGTTTCCCTTTTAACCTGTAATTTGTATTTAATTTAAATGTTTTATTTCTATTCATATTTTTTAGGGCTGTCAAGCGATTAAAAAAAATAATCTAATTAATTACAGGCTCTGTGATTAATTAATCTAAATTAATCGCATACTTTTATGACGCTTTTATGCCTGTTTATAAACAGCTGTATAGCCTGCTACAGTTTGTTTCTCCCTCTCTCTCTCTCTCTCTCGCTCTCTCTCTCTCTCTCTCTCTCTCTCTCTCTCTCTCTCTCTCTCTCTCTCTCTCTCTCTCGTAACTTCTGTCTCCACGACAGACAGCGCTGCACTGCACTGCCACAGATGCTTATACCGATTCATTCACCATCGTCGTACTCATAGGCAAAAATATTGAGAGACACACACGCACACACACACACACACACACACACAGACACACACACACGTTTACGCGGACGACGAGACAGCTAGCAAACAAAATTGAGACACGGGGAGAAAGATTGAGAGATACTGTTTTGAACCTAGCCTACATTGTTGCACCCACTAAATCAATAATGCACAGACAATGGCTGCGGAGAATAAAGTAAGATGTCTTCCTACCTTCATGCTTATTAAACCGTATAGAGCCCTCGGCCCCCTGCTTCTCTCTTTACTTTTCTCCCTTTCACCCACGCGGGCTGTGTCTGCTTCAGGTGCAGCTCGGTGCAGCTACGCACCACTTTTGCACTGGGTCAAAGGGCATTATAGAAGTGCGATTAATCTGCGTTAATTTTTTTAATCGCGTTAATTTTTCTGTGATTAATTAATCGAAATTAACGCGTTAATTTGACAGCCCTAATATTTTTATTTGCTCTTTTAATGTCTATTCCATAATTGATGCATTTTAACCTAGATGTATTTCATGCCCCTGTAAAGCACTTTGAATGGCCTTGTGTCTGAATTGTGCTATATAAAATAACTTGCTTTGCCTTCTCCTCATTGTGCATGTAGCCACTGTACTGTATTTAGAGATGACAGCTTTCAGTCAATCTCTACCAGTTCTCCAATATTTCAAAATGCCTACAATTATGTTCTAGCCAATTATGACTGGTACGTGTTGGATGCCACTCCAACGGATATGATGATACAGTATGTCTGCTTCTGGGTAACTTTATAATCAGACTGAATTGCCAGTTTGCTTTCATCTCATTCAGCCTGACATCATGTTCATTAAATTATTATTTTTTTTTTTGTCACTTTCAGCTGCCACAGAAGCTATAGTGGTTGCAAACTGAAACAGTGCCCGTTCGGGACGTGCCAACCCAGTCTCACAGTGAAATGTAAAATAGGTACATTGGTCCACAGCGCAAAATGTAGAGATTTCACAATACAGGCCTTGAAATTGTGAATTACCTACATTTGTTCCCCCTATTCATTTCTAATGGCCAGCGTACATGTCACGTGACTTTCAAATCCTCCCGGCCGAAACGAAACCCAAGCTGTGACCGCCATTGCCCCAGCTTTTATTCTGCAGATTTTTAAGATGTATACGCTATTAAATGGGTTTTTGATAACATTGTTAGTGAGAAATGTGTGTCTTACTCTCACAATCTTCACTCAGTGAATGTATACGATGTAGTTTGATGGTTATCACGAATATTATTCTGGACATCGCCAAGAAAATGTAGAAATACAACATTTATACTGGTTGCTATGCTGTTGCTATGACGCTCCTGGCGCTGCCTCAAACCGGAAACAGGAAGCGTTTGAATTATTATTATTTCTTTGCTGTAAATGCTTAATTTGTTGTTCTCTCATTTAAAAAACACATGTTTATTACAGAGGAGGGATGACGTCTACAGAGTCGCCTGCTAACAGCTCCCGTGACAGTTATGAACGTTTTATATTTTCGTTGTCACGAGGAAAGCCAATCAAGAGAGCAGAGCTCAGTCATCCTCCACGGTCAGACAGGAAGTGAAGCGATAAATTACAAAGTAAAATCAGTTTGACACTTCCGGTTTCACCATATGTAATGAATTTAGCTTTCTTGATATGTCATTTAGAGCGATCTGATGATTCTGATCACTCGATATTGCGGACTTTACAGTTAAAATAGCAGGAGAGATCACTTTGCTTGCTTTTTAACCTCTGCATAATCTTGTGGATTAAATTACTTTTTATTTTATTCATTATTTTACATGAAATTACCTTTGAGGGATATCCTTGACACCTATTTTTTTTCTCACCTGCACACTTTGTTACCTTTTACCTTTTACGTTGTATCTTATTTTCTATTGTCTATATCTTTTTAGTTTTTTTATTGTGCAAATAAATTAAATCAAATCAAAAGCATTACACCGGAAACAGGAAGCGTTTTGATGACTTTCGTTTTTTATTTTTATTTTATTCTTTGCTGTAAAAGCTTAATGTAACTGCTAAATTGTGTTCTCTAATTTTTAAAAAACATGTTTATTTAAGAGCAGGGATTACGTCTCCAGAGTTGCCCGCTTACACCTCCTTTTTTTTATCTCGCAAATAAATTAAATCAAACTTACATTCATCATAAAGAGAGAGAAGAGAAGAAATATATATCATGATTTACTCTCTTCATTGCATTTCCTTTAGACGGACATGCCCTTGAGTGGTGGTGTCTTCTACTTATAGAGCGTTTTAAAATAGAATGGTATGAAACCTGCAAAATATATGTATATTATTTAAAATAGCAAGTGCTAACAAAAAGCACTTTCCTTGCTTTTTAACCTCTGTATAATTTTTATTTTATTCATTATTTGACATTAAATTACCTTTGAGGTGAGATATCCTTCACCCATTTTTTTTCTCACCTGCACAAGTTACCTTTTACCTTTTACTTTATATCTTATTTTTCTGTGGCCTATTTTTTTATTGTGCAAATAAATTAAATCAAATAATAAGCATGATGGTGAATTGTAGGTGTGTTTAAATGTAGAGTCGTAGAATCTTTACACTGACAACATTAAGACCTTTCCAGCGATGTATTCAGTTGGTGTTCTTATGGCAAGGTTTTGATCTTCTGGGCCCTATTTCAGGTAGCTGGTTTTACATACTCTGAGTTTAATCCTGCGCTCTGAGTTGGTCAACTCAGAGCGCAGGGTTGATGAGTAACTCTGGGTTTTCGGTTACAGAACAGTGGATCAGCGTTGGGTCAATCAACTCTGAGCGTGTTCACTCTGGGTGGAGCGTGTGCATAAAAGCCATCGTCAATGGATCGCTGATAACATGATTCACCATGGAAACAGAAGAAACAAATGCGTGATCCTCCCACTTCTCCACTTCTCACTCCCACTGGAGTTAGAAATATTAACGAATGAGTTTATGGTAGCCTATGGAGAAGAATTAACGGGGATATTGTCACATAACTCTGATCTAATCTCCTCGGCAATTCAGAAAAAAACAGAGCAATCATTTCGCTTCCGTATGAGAAGCCATAGTCTATTTTAAAAAGTTACGCATATCAGCAGTAAAGTAATAAAGCTGGCGCGGCACAGCATTTCTGACAGTGTTTTATATTCGCTGTATAATATGTTGGGAAGCTATAGCCTAATAGCCCACTGTGCAGTAAACAGACTGTCGCTTCTTTAAAATGGGGAGTGAAAGACAATTAAGTCCAGTTAAAAACAATACAAATAGGTTTATTAATCTGAATGTAGAGCATGTCACGATGTGTAAGGTGGCCGCCTATATGAACGGACTGAGAACAAGGCTACTGATCAGATAAATGATCGGTCAAACGTAAAATCATCAGGAAATGATAAAAACATCCCGATGGAGATTTCTATGGAGTGATTTTGCTTCAAACTGTACAGGGACGCGTGTGACAGTGACACTCTTTCTTCAGTCGGAGCTGCAGCGTAAAGTGAAAACAAACTCAGGGTAGGTCTAACCACCTATCCAGCAGGTTAGACCCACGGCGTATGTTGCCGCAGTAACTGACTCTCGGTTGCGCTGAACCTGCTACCTGAAACGGAAAACCCTGAGTTTCCACTAACTCAGAGCGAACAAACTCTGGGTTGACTCAAAACCAGCTACCTGAAATAGGCCCCTGATCACTTTTAAAGCCCAATAATGAAAATGAAGCTTTTTGTTTGCTCATTTGTTTTCTTTTGGAAATAATAATCCAAAGGATGTCACTTTCAGAGATTATAATGCAGAACGCTATGCATAATCTAAAATACAGGCCTAAATCAAATATACCTGCATAGATGGATGGATGGATTTGTAGATGGATAATGTAGGCCTACTTTATTTATTGCCATAGGGAAATTGTAGCATTGAAGCAGCAGTTATTGTGGATTGTATTGCAGTTGGCAGGAATGACTTTCTGTAGTGGTTGAATAGCTGAAGGAGCAGTGCTGTCCATTATCTTCAGCAGCTTGTGAATTATCATTCTCTCCACAACCAACTATGGGCCCAAATAGGTAAATAATGATTTGCTCATGAAGTACAGTCTGCTCTGTCCCTCCATGCACAACCCCCATGTTACATTTGCAGTCTGTTGTAGAAGTAAATGCAGGTCTCTGTAGCCCTCCACCATCTCATCCTCTTCCCCCAGGATTCGAGTAGCCAGGCATCCTATTGTTTTCGGCCTAGTGCTCCATTTCATCCAAAAATCCACAACCATCTCGATCATCTTCCTCCCACAACATGCATGGCACAAAACTGTGCCATGCATGGTGCATGCCATGCATGCACCACCCTCAACTGCTGAATATTCTGAATATCTCATTAAAATAGGCTTATGAAGAGAGTGCAGGGATTAAATGAGGGGCATGCAATGAAACATTTCTTAACAGTCTTTAGTCAATTTGGCCATGCTTTCTCTCTCTCTCTCTCTCTCACTCACACTCACTCACTCACTCACTCACTCACTCACTCACTCACTGTTAACATAGTCTTCAGTCTGATTGACCATGCTCGCTCTCTCTCTCTCTCTCTCTCTCTCTCTCTCTCTCTCACTATCACTCAAACACACACACACACACACACACACACACACACACACACACACACACACACACACACACACACACACACACACACAGTAGGGCTTTAGTGGATGATTTGGTTCAATAGGCCTATTAACTGATATAATATATGTTTTTAATATATTTTATTTCATAATAAATATAATCAGCCACATGAAATTACATTAAAATCAATATCAGGCTATAAAACAAACATAGTGGCCTTTTGATTCAGCTTGGTGCAGACATGAAAATGGAATGCGCCCATTCAGATGACGTCACAAGCTGAAATAATGCGGCCCATCACCGGCGGACAGCTCGGAACTCTTTATATGTCCATGCCATGAACTCATAGGCATCGCTTCCATGCTTCATGGGAGCTGCTCGTGAAAAAAAAAACGTTCCTAACTGTCACGGGAGGTGTAAGCGGGCAACTCTGGAGACGTAATCCCTGCTCTTAAATAAACATGTTTTTTAAAAATTAGAGAACACAATTTAGCAGTTACATTAAGCTTTTACAGCAAAGAATAAAATAAAAATAAAAAACGAAAGTCATCAAAACGCTTCCTGTTTCCGGTGTAATGCTTTTGATTTGATTTAATTTATTTGCACAATAAAAAAACTAAAAAGATATAGACAATAGAAAATAAGATACAACGTAAAAGGTAAAAGGTAACAAAGTGTGCAGGTGAGAAAAAAAATAGGTGTCAAGGATATCCCTCAAAGGTAATTTCATGTAAAATAATGAATAAAATAAAAAGTAATTTAATCCACAAGATTATGCAGAGGTTAAAAAGCAAGCAAAGTGATCTCTCCTGCTATTTTAACTGTAAAGTCCGCAATATCGAGTGATCAGAATCATCAGATCGCTCTAAATGACATATCAAGAAAGCTAAATTCATTACATATGGTGAAACCGGAAGTGTCAAACTGATTTTACTTTGTAATTTATCGCTTCACTTCCTGTCTGACCGTGGAGGATGACTGAGCTCTGCTCTCTTGATTGGCTTTCCTCGTGACAACGAAAATATAAAACGTTCATAACTGTCACGGGAGCTGTTAGCAGGCGACTCTGTAGACGTCATCCCTCCTCTGTAATAAACATGTGTTTTTTAAATGAGAGAACAACAAATTAAGCATTTACAGCAAAGAAATAATAATAATTCAAACGCTTCCTGTTTCCGGTTTGAGGCAGCGCCAGGAGCGTCATAGCAACAGCATAGCAACCAGTATAAATGTTGTATTTCTACATTTTCTTGGCGATGTCCAGAATAATATTCGTGATAACCATCAAACTACATCGTATACATTCACTGAGTGAAGATTGTGAGAGTAAGACACACATTTCTCACTAACAATGTTATCAAAAACCCATTTAATAGCGTATACATCTTAAAAATCTGCAGAATAAAAGCTGGGGCAATGGCGGTCACAGCTTGGGTTTCGTTTCGGCCGGGAGGATTTGAAAGTCACGTGACATGTACGCTGGCCATTAGAAATGAATAGGGGGAACAAATGTAGGTAATTCACAATTTCAAGGCCTGTATTGTGAAATCTCTACATTTTGCGCTGTGGACCAATGTACCTATTTTACATTTCACTGTGAGACTGGGTTGGACGTGCCTGTGCCACTTGTATTTTGATGTGAGTCTATCTGCACTTTTACGGTAGCGGCGCACTCGTCACCCTTTTTGGTCACTACAAGCACCGATACAGTAACAGGACAGATCGACACGCTTGAAAGTGTGACTGTCTTGACTGTGGTGTTAAGGTTGTCTGCAGAACCACTGATCCACACAACTTGACTTTTGGCATTGCTGCGCCTCTGGTCCTCCCAGCACCTGACAAGTGGGAAGTAGATCAGATGAACGGAAAAAAGACAGATGGACTACACAGAGAGGTCTTCTTTCATAGTTTGATTAACAAATGGTTATTAATATTTAATTAACTGTTTATGCTTTTTTCCCCCCAAAAAATGTAGGCATATTGTATTTCATTTTATTTTGCTTCATACATTTGACAGTCCATTCAGCAAATTGTGACTGTAAACATTAGCAAAGAAAGGAATCAGAGATGCACTGGTTATCTGCCCTGTCACACAGCCACAGCCGTGACCTGCTCCACTGATGGTGAATGAGACACAGACTGTGTGAACACATATCTGCTCAGAAAAGGGCATCGACCCAAGCTGATGTGTCGCTGACGCCCTATCTGTCAGAACCTTTCAGAAACCGATGTTATTGATATTGGCACTCAATAGCACAACGGCTACATCTGTTTCCATTCAAACACACGTTAACATTCTTGGGAATCTATATGTGAGTTTTACAATGATAAAATTGTTGTGTACTCAAATGCAATTATTTCTTTCTCCGTTTTACATTCCCTACATTAGGGCTGTAGAACAGCACTCTTCCTGTTTTAATGTCATTCTACCTGGTTTCAAAAAAAGAAAATAACATTGTATGCATAAGTTATACAGTCGAATGTGTTTGCACTTAGAGTAGACTTTGAGTGAACTTGTTCTTGGATAAATTACCTCATGGGTTAGATTTTAGTGACTAGGTGATAATCTGTTTTGCTTGCTGTTTCAAAACAACTGACCTTTCTCTGAATAAGCTGTGTATGTGTGAGCGTGCAGGAGAGAAAGAGAGAAAGAGAATTTACTTCTAAGAGTCATATTTGCATTATATTTGTTTTTCTTTTAAACTAAAATGTCAAGTGAAACATTATTGTTTTTTAAAAGGACACACACAAGCACTCCACCATAATCACCTTAAATATGATGGTTTTCAGACACACTCACACACATACCCCGCCCACACACACACACACACACACACACACAAACTACTTAATACATTTCCTCAGCATTCTTCTATGGTACCCCCAAATGTCAGCAATAGTCTATGCTACCCCCAATCTTCATTCCTAAATCCAAAATGGAAATGCAACTGAACAAGCTGAGGCTAGAGCAGAAGCAAGTGTAGCTTTTAAAGTGAGAGGAAAGTAAAAGGAAGGTGCGTCAGTCTCCAGTGGTTGAGACGAGAGGACGAGCGGAAAAAGTGCTGAGAACAAATGATAGAGGAGCGGGTAGGGAAAATCAGCAATAAAAGACAAGCGCGCGCCGCAAAGAGCTGAAGAATGTCTTGTCAATGAAAAGGGGCAGGCTTGAATACAAATAGCAGATGAGAGCATTGTAGCAGGCATAATATTGTAAAGCAGAGGAACAGAAGGACCAGACTAGTGCACTGTACGTTAATTTGGTATAATATGTGGTCTGAATAAGGTGTGAAGCTGCTTTTTGCCATTTGACAGCATCAAGTGAGAGTGAGAGAGACATTTTGGGTTCTATGAAGGACTTGATTGGCCAGAAATGTGCCGACAGACTTTTTGAAGCACAACATTGCACAATAATATAGAGAAGTGCACAATACCCTTACAATTATTTTTCATTTCCTTTTGTGTTTGTTTATTTGTCTATGCCTGGATGTGTGTGCATTTATGGGAGTTTGATGTTTGAACCTAAATGACGTCTTGAATAACATGAAAAAGCATCAATATGCAATGTGTGCATTTTGTGTATGTGAGCTTTAGGTGTGTGATGCTGCGCATTCCCAAACCTACAATGTTGCAGCATTTTTGGATGTCTTCCATCCATGTGTTTTGTGTATTTTCCGTGTGTGTGTGTGTGTGTGTGTGTGCGTGTGTGTGTGTATTTTCACAAGTGGGTTAATGGGGATAACGGCTCTCCACAGTGATGGAATATTGATGGGACATAAACATGACGTCCTCAGACTACAGTGCCCTGGAGGCCCATACAACATGAGAAGGCTCTTACATTACAACTCACCAACAACAGCAGCAGTCATTTACCCCATGCTACCACCTAACAGCTGACACACAGCCTCCGTTCAAACATACAGTACATTGCATTCTTGGATGTAGTTTTTTTAAATAGACTTATGCCTATCCACTACAGAATTTAATAATCAAAACACACATACAAAAAAAAGTGTTTTGGTAAGTATACTGTACGTTATGCCTTATGATGGTTATACAAGAATGTTTTCTCTTTGTAATGGAATTGTAGTAGTGTTAGTCGGTGTGCAGTCTGCAGTTATCATTTCTATACTGTAATATAATACATCACAACCCACGATCACTGGTCTTTGATGGCAAACACTAATTATCTTGATAAAGAGGTTGAAGTATATAAAGACACCACATGGGTTAATATTAAAATGTATATTCAGCTTTGTGTGCGTATATGCATTTGTCTATACTGTGTGTGACAGAATCAAATGGTGTATAATAACAGTATGCTGATATGGAGAACATGTAATCTAAAGCAAATTAATAATAATTAATATTATTATAATAATTGATAGGTAGCGTATATATGGAAACACGAATACGGTACAGATGAAGTCATGAACCTTTTTGAAGGCTCCATTGTTTTCTGTTTTTGTCTCACCCAGGTTGAACCTTTCACCCAGTACTGGAGTGTGTTCTACTACAATAAATCATAGAAACAAAGATCTACACATACAATACTTAATATCTGTCAGTTTTCCCTTTTAATTATTCCACTCCTACAATGTTTCAGCTCATCAATGCGTTAGGGTGCAAATTATGTTTTTCTTTTTCATGATACCTTTTTTGTTTATTGACACATTCTCACATCCTCAGGGCCCATGAGACCCTTGAGACACATTTGAAACCCACCATTACATTTCAACAATATAAGGCAGTCAATTGCCATTACCATGTTCCATTTAATTCATTTTGCTGAGACAGTGTTTTATAATAGCAATCAACATGCTACTTTCACAGTGTTGGGAATGGAACCTAAAGCCTCATGCAAGGTCTATCAAAGTCCTTAAGGAAACGTAGCGTTAGCACAAAATAAGGCGTATGCCACTTTCTAGGAAAACATAAAATGGAACTTTAAATATTTTACTTTAAATATTTTACAGGCTGCAATTGTCCATCTATAGAAAATGAAGTTAGTTTAGTTTAGTTTAGTTTATTTATTCCACATATAAATTGATTTAAAAAAACATGTAGTAGAAATAAATTAAAAATACATGTCTGGGTGTGGCAGAAACCTGTACAGGCTTATGTAGAGCCACACCCAAAATACATTTACATATTAGTACTGCTCATATGCTTACACTTACGCATACGAGCAGATCAGCACACAAGCAGATCAGCACACAAGTGTGCGCACACACACACACACACACACACACACACACACACACACACACAGAAACATATGTATAAATGAAAAAATAAACAATGCAAAACAATCAAAGAAATTCAGAACAAAACCTAGGACAGTAATACAAAATTCAAATAAATAGTTATCTTTTGTGTGAACATAATGGTTGTGAATAGTGTGATGTTCTACTAGTCTGTCTCCTACATTTACATGTAATTGCACTTATGTTGTAGCCTAAAGATGTGTATTCATTGTATATTATATATATATATATACATATATATATGTATATATTTGAAGACATTTAACTGATTGTGGCAGCATGCCAAGCAATGCTTTGTCCTCTATGAGTAAGCAAAATCAGCCACTAATTAAACCTTTTTTTTCTTTGTTTCCAATATCTTGATGCTTATCTGTTAACTTAAGTGTTTACAATACAAAAACTAAACCATTTCATATCTCTCTTCATGTTTACTCTCCCTTAACACACCAGGAAAGAGCCTAACCACATGAGAAACCTGATTGAAACACCACTGTACTGCCGGATGCTGTGGTTTTACCCTGATTGGAAAACGTGTTGTTAGCATGCTAATTAAAATGAAGCTTGTTTGTGTGTGTGTGTGTGTGCGTGTGCGTGTGCGTGTGCGTGTGCGTGTGTGTGTGTGGATTTGCCCCTGTGGGTGTGCTTCCATGCATGTGTGTGTCTGTGTGTGTAAGCCGCAGTAATGGTTGTTGAGTGTTTATTAATTTGCTGTGTCGTTATCAAAGTGGAAACATGTCCTGCTTAATCAGCTGCTACACGCAGTTAGCGAGTCTCCCTGTAGGTGTATGACTGTGTGCATATAAAATGATTCATATCTCACTGTCCTTAAAAGGTTTTCTCAGGTACAACATTCAACTTCAAAAGACATACACTTTTAATGGATGCACACTGTTAAGCCTGGTGCAGTAAGAGTAAAGTAATTTTTTCTTCATACTGTACATATATATTTTAAATTATGTAACGGCAAGTAGTAGAATGATATGACCAAGTGCAATACAAAAAATTATGGACACGTTAATTCTAAACAATGTTTAATCATCCCAGTCAATTATTCCTTCAAATTGATCAATTAACTGCTTCCTCATTTTGTTCCTCACACGTTCTGTTAAATGAAAAGTCAACCTTTTTCTTTTTCGAATAAACCTTTTTTTCTTTTCCCCCTCTTTAGTATTAATTTAAACTTCAAACCATCTAAAGTATGTAAAAAATACGAATTTCTTTACTTCACAAAAAACTATACTAGATTTCCCGTTGATGTGGCACTCCATGAGTTAACAGGTCATGGCCACTGCATACTTTGATAACATTTGCTCAATGCCGCTTAAATGCTTCTTCTCCCCCCCCCCCCCCCATCCAAAATATTAAAGCTGGTGTGGAGGATTTGGGGAGAAAATGGCAGTTGGAATAGAGATTCGAATCCAAATACCTCAACCGCTCCAATTGTTCTTTGGTCCCTCCCCTATGGTCCCTTTCTGACACGCTCTACACCAACAAAGTCGTGCCAAAGTGAATGGACAGTCCCAACAGCCAATAAGAACTGAGAATTGGAGCCTCGCTCTGATTGGTCAAAGTGTCAGCTCATGTTAACTTTGAACAATCAGAAATCATATACCCCAGCTTTAATGTTTTTGTTTCAGTGGCATTTATTTTGCGCTTTAAGCTCTCATTTTGTTGTGTATGTGCTGTGATTTAAGTCTAAGAACTAACGCATGCAAACACACCATAAAATCCCTGTACTTTCATCCAACCTTAGTATAAGTGTGTGTGTATTAGGTCAATGTCCGGAGGGTGTCTGGAGTCTGTGATCTTCTCAGCTTGACAGAATAATTCACTCTACCTCTCCTTTAATGATTGATGACTCTCTTCCATTTTTTCTCTTTCGTACCTTTTGAACTCCTATCTGTCTTCGTCTCACTTTCTCAGTGTCTACCACGTGTACCCTTAATGTAATGCTGGATTGGTATTCTGTAATTAAATGCTATGGTTTAATCACCTGCAGCACCTCAGGCAACACTTGTCCTTGCTTGGGCACACGTTTGACAGACCTTGTAGAAGAAGGTTGGTAACCATCTCAGAAAATGGCCGGGTCTGCAGTTGACACTCTTCTGTGGAAGAGGTTCCAGATGAAGAGGGTAAAACAAGTATTATTATTTTCGAACTGTGGCATGGGCTACAGCTGCATATTACAGTTTCAACCCAAATTAGGTGAGAGTTAGATTTCCATCAAGAATGAACTCACTGATGTTGATTGTCCTTAGTGCGTTTGAGGAGGGAGGCCCACAGGGTCAGACTATTAAACCTTTTGTTTTGAAGGGAGCGGTCCAGACATCTGCAGAAATCACGTTGTCTCCCAACATATTGCAGATGCTATTAGACTGGGAGATACAGCTGAAACATTTCTCATAAGCTTCTATAAGACGGTCATTGTCTTATTGTCTGAATCCACTAAGCAGATTGTCCCTGTGGGGCTGAGGGAGCCTGTCTAGAAGCAACCTGGAGGGTTAGTTTGCCAGGAGAGGTTGTGGTCCAGTATCTGTCCACAGCCCTCAGCTCTGTGGGCATTGAGAGGGAAAGAAGGGGCCCAGCCAATCACAGAAGCATTGAAGCAGCAGAGTGAGCCTGAATATGGCTGTGGCTCAAGAGAGGAGCACCGGCGGGGGCCTGAGCAGTTGACCATACAGACACAAGCTGGGGTCTGGTCGCCTCGAGGAGGGTTTACGATGTTGAGAGACCTGACACACTGCACTGCGTGACTGACAGAAGATGGTTTGGCTCAAATGCAGGGCAATGTCTTTCAGTTTGAATCTTACATTTACCACTGTACGCAAGTAACGTCATACAAAAACATCACTTTCTTAAGAGCGTACATAGCAAAAATGTAAATGTAAAAAAGAAATTGAAGCAACTATTCAATTCATTTAATCCATACAAAATGCAGACATGAAATATGTCATAGAAAAGCTCTATTAAGGCAGTTATGTGGGCCATTTTATTTTGATTCTGCTTCTCTCTTACTTTCCTTGAGTCTCTTATTGGTACCTCCTTTCTGAAAGAGATAATATTAAAGAAAGAAAAATGGGAATATTTCTGCCTCTTTCATTTCTTCTGTCTCAAGGATTATCTGATTTGAAGGTGAAATCAGGACGGATGTCAGTATTGCTGAACTTTTTCTCCTCCTTGTGTGCTGGACTATAAATACAGTAGGTGCCACTATGGTATAATCCAATAGACAAGACAAGCGTACAGATGCAACCACACAAACACACTCACACACACTGGCACACCTCTGACTATGTGACTAAAGAAAATGTTTATGGAAAAAACATAAAGCTTCGCTCTAAGGAATGGAGCAGAGAATGAGAGAATCAAAAACTACTATTACTATTTCTATTAGTTAAAAAAAAGTCTATAATGAATTTAGCAATACACAATTGATTCAAATCAGACCTGTTAAATAGTGTTCCATAGACTTCGATTGTAATTGGAACTAGAGCTGAAATTATTCATTGATTGATTCGAATAATTCGATTACAAAAAATGATCGATGAATTTTTCTTGCCTCGAGTCATCGTTTATTTAATTTTACAGCTGAGGTCACTGTTTTCCGCAACGGACCATTTTTAGTGTGACACAACCGGCGCATACGTCACCCACAGAACGGACTGCATGTTTTGACTTGTTTAGGGGCTAACATTAGCGTGTGCTAAAATGGAAGACATGAGCGAAAATAGTGAGGAAAGCCAAACGGGCAGGAGAAAGCGACAGAGAATGTCCAAGGTTTGGGATCATTTCACTTTAAACATTAATGAGAAGACCGTGGTGTGTGTCCACTGCAAGACCGAGCTGGCGTACCACAACAGCACGACTTCCATGCTGCAGAAACCCAACAGAAAACACCCATTCCACTCGGCAGACCGCCGACCCGAGACAAGGTCATTTTAAAATCAATGCTACTATAGTTTACGCTACATTAGTGCAGATGGAGGCTAAGTTGTTGTTTATTATGACTAACGTTATAAGTATAGCTAGTTAATTAAATGTGGCGGCTAATAATTATGCCCCCAAGACTAACGTCCCGTCACCACAAAGTTTTTATTTTCAAAAAGACAGCGCTGTTCAAGAAATAAATACACAATAGCTTAAGCTGAACCATAGCTGGTCACTTCTAGTAGACAATACGGTGTTTTGAAGCAGACATGTGTGTGTCTTGATTGATGGATACAATATCTAAATAGCAGTTTAATGTGAATGAACTTACTCTAATATCATATTGATCCATAGTCATTTTAATTATTATTTTTTTTTCAGTAAACCATCACAGTCTCGGATGGACACATTTATGCAGAGAACCCCATCTCAGGATTTGTTTTTAAAGCCAGAATGTGTGAAACTATGCATGGGCTTGTTCCAAGTTTCCAAGCTTATGTTGTTCCTGAATTGCAAAGGTAAAAACTTGTAGTTCTGAAAGTGAAGTAAATGCTTACTTAAACCCAAGAATGTATGGCACATAAATGCACTTAATTTATCTGTCAACATTGTTATTTCTCATGGTACAAGTACAGACTAATAAACAATGGGAAATTAACTAAATTGGTACTTTTGGTAGAAAATATGGTTTGCTACTCCATGCATTTTTGAAATAGAAAATGTTGATTTTTCAAAAAAAGGAAACAAGTTGGTTGTTCATTATTAATTGACGTGTTATTTTCTCATGTTTAGTTATAATTACTTTCCGATTACTCGATTAATCGATGGAATAATCGGTAGAATAATCGATTACTAAAATATTCGATAGCTGCAGCCCTGGAACAATTGTATTTTTTCTATTTTAATTGTCTAGGAAATATGTTTAACTTTTACTGAGTTTTAAGAGTGCCCTCATCTGGACCACAAGGCAAACTACTTAAATATTTGCTCCTGCTTTTAGAGTGTACATTCTGAATTCACACAGGCAAATATTGAAATTAAGAAAGATAGAGAAGCAAAATTAGAAAGGTAATAAATTGTTCAAATTAAATGCTGAAATATAATGACAGTGACCAAGAGGAAACATTGATACAGTGGGTGGTCCAAAGTGAATGGAAAAAAGAAAGAAGGCCCCCTGCATGGCAGAGCAGTGACTGTGTAATGTCTCCATTAGCTGCAAAGTAACTCTTTATGCTTTTATAGCTTGATAAATGAGCTGTAATGAACAGAGAGATCATTTCTCTGGTTATTGCACTCTGCGGGATAAAAGGAGTTCACCTGACTCACACATATTTATGTGTGCACTAAACTATGACCATTTTCATATTTCCTTATTTCTGAAACTGTGGTATTTGGTATAGGGATGCACAATCCAAATTCTGAGAATACATTTCTGATACTATTACTGTTTTTATACAATTTTGTATGTTACATGGGGCTCTTTGGAATTGGAGCTAAAACCTGGGTTTGAGGCCTGAATGAATCAGTCACATCCTGTTGATAATGCATTTAATATAGTCCAAAATGCAAAACATAATCAACAACTAATTGGACTGGATGTCAGTACTTTGTGTTTTCAAGTTATTGATGTAAAAAGTACCATCTGATCTAAAATGTAGTACTTTACGATGTATTATTAACTTGAATTTAATATGTGGTGTTAGTTCCCTACAATGACTGACTGTTGTGTAGTTTGCAATACCACATAATGCTACTAACACACTTAAAATTCCATGGCCTTTTAATTAACAATTATCTATAAGGCACTCTAATTGTGTGAACAGTTGTTATTTTGTCATAAATGATGAAGTAGTTCAGCATTGGGAATTATGGAATGAGCTGCAATGACAGTAATGGACTTGCCCCACTTGTTTGTTCCTCTCCTGATTCTCTGCCTGCCTCTTACTCCAGAATTTAAATCGCCCTCGATATATCTCTGCATTTTAAAGGATTTCACAGTCATCTACTGGCAGTCACCTCCAGAGTACACTTTATGTGTATACACGTTCATACTTTTGTCTATGCATCACTGTGTATGATGCCTGCGGAGATGCGTTACTAATTTGAAATATGGTGGTGGATCTCTCCTTAAACAGAGGCCAGAAAGCAAGGCAGAAAACCGGCAGATACAATTAAGACACAGGCACACACACACACACACACACACACACACACACACAAGGGGACATATAAGCAATAACTATAATCACACAGATACTGAAATGACTCTAGGTCGAAGACATGCATACACATTCTAGCATATGGAAGGAGCAGACAAGCATCAAGAGCAAACACACACACACACACACACACACTGTGTCAGCACTAAAATGAAATGCTGCCATAGCAGATTATTTGACTTTACAGGCAGAAATGCACATTGATTGGTATCCACTGTGTATTTGTGTGTGTTTGAGAAGAGAAAGAGAGACAGCACAAGTTAAAAACAGAATGAACAATTGTTAAAGTTGGGAGCAGTCACCAGAACATTCATGATAATAGAGGGAGTAGTTTGTCCAATCATTTCACACAAAAACAAGAAATCAGTTGGACGTGCACACACACACACACACACACACCTACACACACACTCACACACACACACACACACACACACACACACACACACACACTCACTCGCCCATTCAAGCAGTGTCAAATAATTTGTTAACATTTGAAATGCTGCATTTGTCAGGGAAAACTGAGCTGCCGACTGGGAGAGGAAGAGAAAAGTCCTTACTGTGTGACAATGTTTACCGTAACACTGCCTCACTGTGCTGACTGACTGTGCATGTAAGTGGCAGACTGTGTCAGTGGCTTGAATGCATTTAAGCATGGGATGCAAATTGAAATCCCTGCTGAGATGCATCAAAACCTTTCAAGCTCCCATATTCAGCATGTAACTTGTAAAGGTTACCCCAGCTTTTGAACTCCATCTCGGGAGTCGGATTTCAGTCTGGTCTTCAACTTGATGGTGTTGTGGATCACAATTGAAAAAGATCAATCAGATTCATGTTAAATCCGCATTATGCTCAAACGACTTTAATCCCCTTACCGGACACATCTGCACACATCCGCAAGTTAGCATTTTAATGACAAACAAAATAGATTTGCTACAATGGCAGCTTTGTAACAGTTTCATAATTGATTCTTACAAATTTAGAAATAAACAATCCAGGTTAAGTTAATACCACTTCACTCCACTGCCTCCTCTGAGCCAGACCTCAATCTATTCATACATGTCCCATAACTTTTACTATCTTTAGTTTAAGAACTAAGAGGCAGCTCCGTCCACCTTTCCCTTAATACAGTCATGTGACTCTGAAAGGACCCGCTCCTCTCACTTATTCTTTATTACTTCAATTATGAGTCACTTCCAGCTTCCGATGACCTCTGACTTATCCAATCCGCCACCTTCCCTACAACATAAACCCTCCATCTAGAATCCTAGTGTTGACAGCTGAGGGGTTATGTTGGTCATCAATAATAGGGCTCATGCCCATCATTCGGACATTAGGGAGTTTGCACCAACAAATAATTTCCATTTCATCAACATTGTTCTATGTCCATGATGTTGTCTCACCTGTTTTAAATGAGTGTGCTGAAATTGAGTGTGACAGTGTTTGACATTTTTTTTCACACTAGCTTTGTCTTCTAGTTTTTCTTGCACACAGTCATTCAAGACCGATCTTTGTTCTATATTATTCCCTTTCGGGGATGTACAAAGTTCGCCTGTGTTTTCTGCACTGTAAGCAGAACATTTGCTTTCTTCTTTTAACATCATGAATCTTTTTTACTTAAAGAGCCAAAGGTTTATTTTTTATTTCCATAAAGGAAAAAATACGCAATTTGCCCATTTCATCTCCCTACAATCAAACAGCCTGTGGTCAAACTCTCCTCAAACAAAGCACTTGTCAACCACCTAAACAGTATCTGCAGCCTATATCCTTCAGTAGAAGTGTTATGGCTACTCTTGTGTTCCAAAAAAAGTGATGGTCAAAAACATTAGAGCAGTGCGTGAGGAGGAGGTCTAAGACTCACTAAATAAAAAGCACTCGCGGAGGGATAGTTTCAATCAAAAGTATAACGATTTATTTACAGAAACAAAAACGATCTCATCTCCGGGTTGACTTCAAACAGATAAACAATATAAACTGTAATTTAGCGGTCAAAAAACTATATCACTCCTCACTCCTTCCACAGACAAAAGAAAATCACTTCCAGCACCAGCTGTCCTCACTCCCAAATCACGGGAGGAGGGTCACCTGACAAGGAGGAGGGCCCTGACTGTGGCTACAGAAAAACAATAATAAATAAATAGTGTAAATAATTATTATTTTACCATAATCAATCAGAAGCAATCAAAAAGAATAATATTATCTAAATAGGCTCCAACATCCCGGCCCCTAATTGTTGGCTTTAGCAAAACAATTACACAAATAAAATTCAAAGGAGCCCATAGAATAATTACGTAATGGAAATTAATTATACTTCTTCAAATTCAAAGTTCATTTAGTTACTTAATGATGACTTTCTGTCCTATCAAAGTTCATAATCATGTCAAAGTTCATAATCATGTCAAAGTTCATAATTATGTCAAAGTATTTGAAACAGTCCATAGTGAAGGCTGGAAGATCACGGCCTCCCTCCGTTCATCCTGCTGCCTCCATTAGAAGACAGAGCTTGTCTATCGGTCGTTGAATCAAACTGGTTTTGGTTTTGACCAAAACACTTCTCACGAAGCCCTTGTCATCTGGAAATGTCTTCATGACAAGGCCCATCATCCATGAGTTCCTTGGTGCTGTGTTGTCAACGATGACGACCAGATCCCCAGGACTCAAGTTCCTTCTTATGCTGTTCCACTTGCTTCTTTCCTGCATGAGCGGAAGATACTCTTTTGTCCAACGTCTCCAGAAGAGATCTGCAAGATATTGTGTCTGTCTCCATCTCTTTCTGGAATATTGATCATGTTTTTCAAAAACTCCTGGTGGCATAGTTGTTTTCGCCTTCAGCTGAAGCAAATGGTTTGGGGTTAGCGGTTCCAAATCATTGGGGTCACTTGACACTGTAGTTATTGGTCGGTCATTTAGGATGGCTTCTACTTCACACAGCGCTGTTGATAGAGTTTCATCGTCCAGTGTTTGTTGTTTTAGAACAGATGTGAGGATCTTTTTGACTAGTTTAATCAGTCTCTCCCAGACTCCGCCGTAGTGGGCTCCAAAAGGAGGGTTAAAAATCCATTTTATTCCTTCTGTCAGACAGGTGTTTTGAATTTTCTGATGATTTAGCTCTTTCAGAGCTTCTTGCAGTTCCCTTTGGGCCCCGATGAAATTTGTCCCACAGTCAGTCCTGATACTTACAACTGATCCTCTTCTGCAGATGAATCTGCGTATAGCGTTTATGCATGAGTCTGTGGTGAGGAAATTTGCCATCTCCAGGTGGATAGCTCGACTCACCAGGCAGGTGAAGATGACCCCCCAACGTTTCACTTGAGCTCGTCCCCTCTTCACTTCAATGGGACCAAAGTAGTCAATGCCAACGTGACTAAAAGGTGGTAAGTCTGGATACAATCGATCCGCAGGAAGATCTGCCATTTTCTGTTCTCCAGGTCGTGCCTGCATGCGTCTGCAAAATACACAGTTTCTGATGATTTTCCTCGCTAAGGTGTTTGCATGAGGGAGCCAAAACCTTTGCCTTAGCCTGGAAAGCATATGACTTCTCCCTGAGTGTCCAACTTGATGATGGATATGTTGTAGGATGAGGTGAGAGGTGTGAGACCCTTTAGGGAGAATAATTGGGTTTTTCTGGTGCACTGGCATTGCACTTTTGTTTATTCTACCTCCTACTCTCAGGATGCCGTTATCAAAAATCGGATCCAGCTTGTAGATGGTGCTTCTTGAACTGAGGGTTTTGCCATTTTCCAGGTGAGTGAATTCATGGCTGAAGTAGCGTCTTTGTTCAAAGCAGATGATAGCTCTCTCTGCCTCTTGCATATCCTCCACTGATAGGTTTTGTGTTCCATGCTTGTCTTTTACTTCTTTCTTCGTCTTTGAAGACACATGTGTCTGATTCTTTCTTAGCTGACTTAGCAGTTGAAGTATTCTTTTCACCTTTAATATCCAGGCCACAGATTTCTGAAGTCGGTTCCATGATGAGTGATACTTGATTAATGTGCATATGGGATGTTGATTTTCAATCCTCACACTGTTGACTGTGATCTCCTTTTCCACACTGTTAACTGTAACGACCTTTCTCACCTCTGGGTCATTTGCTGATATCTCTCCTAGGTCTTGTGTGACCTTTGGCCATGTCCTTCTCTCTCTGCTCAGGTATTCAGGACCTTTCAGCCATCTTGATCTTAAGAAGGATTCCACATGCAACCCTCGGGAGGCGCTGTCAGCTGGATTTTCTTTTGAACTTATGTATCTCCACTGGCTTGTGTGGGAGAGATCCTGGATCACTGCAACTCTGTTGGCTACAAATGTATGAAATCTCTTGGTTTGATTGTGAATGTATTTCAATACAGACGTACTATCTGTCCAGAAAGTTGAATCTGTGAGTGGTAAGTGCAGCTCCTTCCTCAGCATCCGATCCACTTTTACAGCCAGTGTCGCTGCAGTGAGTTCAAGCCTGGGGATGGTGATCTGCTTGAGAGGTGAGACTCTGGCTTTTCCAAATATGAAGGAGGTATGAATTATGCCTTGGTGATTTGTTAGTCTAAGGTAGCTTACTGTACCATAACCTGACTCACTTGCATCGCAGAAGTGATGCAGCTCAGCAGTCTCCACTGGGTCAAAGTTGTCAGGCTTTATACATCTTGCTACTTGAAACTCCCGTAATTGGTTTAACTCCTCCATCCATCTATGCCAGGGCCTTGCAAATTCCTGAGGAATAACTTGATCCCATCCATATCTGGATTTGCAGAGTTCTTGGAGTAGTTGTTTGGCTTTCAGGATGAAAGGTGAGAGAAAACCTAATGGGTCATAAACTGAACTTACTGTTGAGAGTATCCCTCTTCTGGTTGCAGGCCGGCTGTTTACAGTTACTTTAAAGCTGAAGGTGTCACTGTGCATGTTCCAGTGGATTCCAAGTGCCGGTTCAACTGTGATTTGTTCTTTCAGCTTTTCTTTATCGAGGTCCAGTTCCTTGACTGCTTTTGCTCTGTGATGCACAGGAATGCTTGCCAACACCTCACAGTTATTGCTGACCCATTTTGTCAGGGTGAAGCCTCCTTGACTGCAGGCTTCAGTGAGATCTTTGACAAGCTTTATGGCTTGGTCAGCTGTTGCCACAGATCGGAGGCAATCATCCACATAAAAGTTAGTTTTGATTGTTTTCATAACTTCATCAGAGTAATGCTTCTGGTTGTCATCAGCAGTTTGACGCAGGGCAAAATTAGCAATGCTCGGGGATGATACAGCGCCAAAGAGGTGAACTTTCATCCTGTAAACACCAAGTGGTTTGCTGATATCACCCTCTGGCCACCACAAAAACCTCAGGAAGTCTCTGTCCTTTTCATCAACATGTACTTGATAAAACATCGCCTCAATGTCTGCCATAACTGCTATTTGTTCTTGGCGAAATCTCAATAGCACTCCAATGAGGGTGTTTGTTAAGTCTGGACCTTGGAGGAGCTCCTTGTTCAGAGATTTTCCCTGAAATGAGGATGTACAGTCAAACACCACCCTCAGTTTGAGTTTTCGTTTGTGGTAGACACCGTGATGTGGGATGTACCACAACCGTCCATCCTCTCTGTGAAGCTGCTGAGGTGGAACCTTTTCTGCATAACCTTTTTTGAGAATGTCCTCCATAAAAGAGGTGTATTCTTCAGCATACATCTTATTCTTCTTGAATTTTTTCATAAGGTGCAGTGTGCGTTCCTTTACCGTGTGATAGTTATCAGGCATGACCTTGGCTTTATCCCGGAAGGGCAGTGGTAGATGATAGTGGCCATCTTTAAGAAATGCTGAGCTGGAAGCAATCTCCATAAAACGTTTATCCTCAACTGACATCTCATTTTTCTCATCGTACATGTTCTCAGAGAAATCCTGGTTATATTGTCTGACGAGTAGATCCTTCAACTCAACAACAGAGATTCTGTTACTTGACACAGCAATGGGCCCAGCATATTCTGCAGCACTATCAACACTGAGTGGTCCAGTTACCACCCATCCCAGTAAGGTCTGGACTGCATATGGTCTGTTTTCATGACTGTTTATTATGTTCCACGGCTCCATTGCTCGAGGAACATCAGTTCCAATGAGGAGTTCAATGTCTGCCTCAATTTCCTTTAACTGGATACCATTGAGATAGGGCCATCTCTTCAAATCAGCTTGAGTGATTATGTTTTCTTTTGAGACAGGGATTTTGCCTTGTGTGTAAACTTTCGGCAGGTCCAGATATGTGCAGCCCTCCAAGTTCCCCACCTCCAGTCCTCTGACCTCATAGGTCCCTGCAGGCTTCTCCTGTCCCATTGTTCGCAAAAGTATCTCTGTTTTGCGTCCTTTTACATTTAGCTGGTTCATTAGGTTTTCTGTGCAAAACGTTGCCGTGCTGCCGGGATCGAGGAAAGCATAGGTCTGAATGTACCTGCTCCCATTTGCCACCTTAACTCTGACTGGAAGAATCGCAAGTGCGCAGTCCCTCCCGGCCCCAGTTGCATCACCTGCTGAAACAAGAGCGCTGCTTATAGGGGTTTCTTCTGCCTCGGCAGTGGCCTTTGTTCGATTTTCCTGTTTGGGGCCTCTTGCATTATAAATATGGAGTACAGTAGGATGTTTCATTTGACACACTTGACACATTAATCTTCTCTTACAATTTTTGCTTATATGACCTTTTAGTAGGCAACCAAAGCAATGTCCATGGCTTCTTAAGAATTCAACCTTGTTGTCATGTGACTGTGTTTTGAATCGTGAGCAGTCAATCAGAGCATGTTTCCCATGGCAGAATCCACAGGAAGGGACGATAGGACTGGGTGTGGTTTGAGGAGGTGTTTGTGCAACAGCTGATTGCTTTACAGTGCATCCTGCTTTCTCTGTATTCACTGCTACTGAAGTAGCGAAGCTGCTGTTTTTGCCTCTTATTGGTTTTAGTTCATGTTTGCCCCTTGGGATAGATCCTTTCATTGTGATTTGTTCTTGAATGTCACCAAACAATGGATCCAAAAGCATCTTAGCATGTTTTTCCACAAAATCCACAAGGTGCTGGAATCTGACTCTCCTGTCAGTTCTCTGTTGTGTCTCATAAGCTGTGGTTCGCCATCTTTCTCGGAGCTTGTAGGGTAGCTTGGATGCTATTAGCCTTAGGTTTGATGGGACCTCAAGTTCCTGTAAATACTGTAAATCTTGCATTACATTACAGCATCCTCTCAAATACATTGCATATGCCTGCAGCATTTTCCCATCCTCAGCTTTAATCGCTGTCCAGTTCAAGGCTTTCTCCAGGTAAGCTCCAGAAATCTTTATTTCATCCCCAAAGTGCTCTTTTAAAAGGTGTCTTGCTTCACTATAGCCCCTGCCTCCATCCATGTGCAAACAGCTACGAACCAAATCTCTAGGCAAACCAGAGGTAAACTGCTCGAGATAGTAGAGTCTATCCCGATTATTTTTAGTTTTGTCCTCAATCCAGTGTTCAAATGCATGGATAAAAGTCTGATATGCCAATGGGTTACCATCAAACACAGAAATCTCTCTCACAGGTAATTTAGACAGGTTTTGCTGTGAGACAATCAGTTCTGCTATGTCCTTTTGTCTTCGAATAACGACATCCAAGTTATCATGGGCAGCATTAACACCTCTGTCTGAGTAATCTTGTGCAGTATGGGTTATGGTGTGATTATGATTTGCAGTTCCAGTTTTGCATGTTTGAGTTACATTCTTTATTTGAGGTTTATTTTCTGGTATGTGTCTCATAGGGGGAGGTCTTGGGAAACTCATAGGGGGAGGTCTGGGATGGCTTAAGATGGTTTGGTGAAGTGGAGTTTTGGGTATGGCACCTAATCGCATGAATTCCACATTGCTCTCCCTTGTTTCTAGTTCATCATGGTGAGAGCCATAATACTCATTCATGCCATCACCCAGTGGCTCCTGCTCCACCTCGTCACTTTGAAGGATTTTTATTTTAGCAGCCGATGCTGCGAGGTCTGCATCCAACTCCATTTGCTCCATCTTTGATTTCAGTTTTGTTTCCTCCAGTTGCAAAGCGAGCTTTTCTTTCAGTGCAGCAGCTCGTGCCATTGCAGCAGCCTGATCCGCCTTTGCCCTTTTTAACTCTGAGGAGACTGAGGAAATGGAAGACGAAGACTTTGATTTGCGTGACACATTTGATATGCTGTCCAGTGGTCCAACTCTTGACTGTGCAATTTCTCTTTTCCATAAATCAACCTCTCTTGCGAAATAATTCAGGTTCATCATTCTGGGTTCATACCAGTCACAATAGTCAGTTTCCTTTTCATCCACCGACAAGAGTTCTTGCACAGATTTATGAGTATTTACAAATTCATCCACAGCTCCTTTAAACGCTTCAAATGTGTCATTGACTTTATCAACATTTCCAACATCAGTCATCAAAGCCTTTATTTCATTTATTTTCCTCGTACACGCTCCCAATCTGCCTCTGCGCGAAGCAATTAAGCGCGATATCAACTCCTCAGACACAGCTGCGGTCTCAGGTGCATCAGACATCATCACAAATCTCTTTAATTTCCGTTTAGTTTATCCTTAAACATCCTTCCGACATCCCCGTATTATTGCAGTCCACATCCACAGTACACAACTTTGCATCCCACAGTGTTCAATTGTTTCTTTGTAACGCAACGGCGCATTCATTCATAAAGCCGATCAGCTGATTTTACTCACGGCTTCCTCTTCTGTCGGCGGGGGGTCGCTTGGATCCGCCGTTTCTCCGCCACCGACTCTCACTCTCCATTCTCCTTGGAGTCTTCAGTGAAGTTTTTTGACTTGTTATGGCTACTCTTGTGTTCCAAAAAAAGTGATGGTCAAAAACATTAGAGCAGTGCGTGAGGAGGAGGTCTAAGACTCACTAAATAAAAAGCACTCGCGGAGGGATAGTTTCAATCAAAAGTATAACGATTTATTTACAGAAACAAAAACGATCTCATCTCCGGGTTGACTTCAAACAGATAAACAATATAAACTGTAATTTAGCGGTCAAAAAACTATATCACTCCTCACTCCTTCCACAGACAAAAGAAAATCACTTCCAGCACCAGCTGTCCTCACTCCCAAATCACGGGAGGAGGGTCACCTGACAAGGAGGAGGGCCCTGACTGTGGCTACAGAAAAACAATAATAAATAAATAGTGTAAATAATTATTATTTTACCATAATCAATCAGAAGCAATCAAAAAGAATAATATTATCTAAATAGGCTCCAACAAGAAGACTGCAATAAGAGTGTCCACCCTGCAGGTTAGAAAGTATGGCAATTTGTAATGAGTTGGAAGCAGAGGACTTCTCTTATGCCTCGTTTCCACCGAGTAGAGCGGGTCGGGTCAGAGCGGCTCAGAGCGGGACAGCTCGCTTTTAACAATCTGGGATTTGTACCACCGCCGACCCTACCCTTACTGGTAGGGCGGGGTTTTGGCTGGACTGCGATAGCCGCCGCCAGAATATGGGTCAAAGTATGGGGCTTTCGAACAACTGTGGTCAAGCCAGGTGTCTCTCATTTTTGCTTGGCCAAACCGGCCGCTTATTCCCCCGGTGTCGTGAGTGTATTACGCCGGTAAAATCATGCACAGATTATAACTTTCTGACTCCTGATTGGATAAAGACGAGCGGGATACTCAAAATTGTATCTGGCAATGAATGCAAAGCTGCATGCTAATACTGTTTAAGCGATTGTTGTATGAATATAGAGTGATTTAACACGTATATTGACAAAAAAATATCCCTTCTCCTTTAAAAAGTGTGTTTATAAAAATGTATTATAATTGTAACATACTAAAGCTTAGCTATTTATATCACAATTGCAACTACTAGGGACAGCACATCTTGTAATAAGTGATATGCAGAGATTGGATTATCTCATATGAACACTTTTCACCTAGCTTAGTGCTGGAAATGCAATTACTGTAAAACCCATCACGACAAATGATATTCATCAGAATACTGGAGTGGTCAGCAGATGACTCGTGTTTTTGTGCAGATGTTTGTGAATTTTTAATAGGGTGAGCTCAGTCAACTCAAACTCACACAGATGTTATTAAATAAAATAGTTGAAAGACGGCTAATAAGCATCATTTTGAACAAATATGCAAACAGTGGTTGTCAACCTCATACTTTCGAAATGTCCTTTGCTGACCAAATTCATTTCCAACTGTCAATCACAAAGAGAACAACATTCAAATGCTCACATCTCTTTTCTTTGGACAGGATGCACCAAAGCCTCATGGGTTTAGATATACTGTTTCAAAAGAGCTGTGTAAATTACTTTCTTGGTAGAAGTTTACAGGCAATTAAATGTTTCAATTTGCCAAAATTACAGAATTGTATTATATCAATTGTTTTAGAATATTAAAGTAAATCACCCTGAACATTTGACCTCTTAAGCATCAAGAATGAATGGATGGATGGATTCATGTTAAAATGAAAGGTGTTCGTCTTGGTGTAAAAATCAGATAAATGGACATATTCCCAATACAATTGTAAGGACAGCATCTCCAACCTGTTTTCCATGGCCACTAAAAAGCAGTTACAGTAGTAGTAGTAGTAGTACCCTTGGCAAGTGTCAGTACTTGTGCAAACTGTTCAGTTTTTGTGCTTATTTTGAAAGGATAATGAGTGTACAGCAGAAGGTAAAGTATGCTTTAATGAACTGAGTGCATGTGTATCTGTTGGTGAAATGGGTATTTATGTGAAAAGGTCACACGATTGTAATGTGCTTTAAGGATTCGGATTCCCCATTGATTTGTACTGAAATGGCTTGCAGTGAATATAATATAATTCAGTGACATGAAGTCTCGCTGTTTACAACTTCAAGCTATTACAGTCTCTATTCCCCAAGCGCTCATTCCTCAAAACTAATCCGACAAAGCATCACTTTGAAGATGAGCACTGGCTCTGTGAGTGCCAGTGCACTCGAGACTGTGTGTGTGTGTGTGTGTGTGTGTGTGTGTGTGTGTGTGTGTGTGTGTGTGTGTGTGTGTGTGTGTGTGTGTGTGTGTGTGTGTGTGTGTGTATGTGGAAGTGACTGTATACTGTATGTATGAGTGTTTATTTGTGTGTGTGTGTGTGTGTGTGTGTGTGTGTGTGTGTGTTTGTCTGTCTGTCTGCGTGTGAGAGTCTAGAAAATAGCCCCAGTGGAATAGTAATCAGTGGAACAAAATGAAAGTTGGGGAAAAAGAAAAGAAAATATGAATAGCTGTTGAAATAACACAGAGAGGGGGGGGGTGGCAGTTCTAATTAAAATCCTGCCCATTAGCTCAGTGTAAATTGGATGATTTATTCTCCCAGGGGAATAACTGACAATCAAATGATGTTGCTGGTATTCAAATGGATGTGAAAACGGCTATTATCATGCTTGTGATGTGAAGATAACTAAATGAAAATGATTGTGGTTTTGATACCGCAAATTTCTACAACCCCTCAGCCCGACAGAATCACTTGATCTCCAATCACAACAAGTGCAGGTGCAAATGCAGAAGATGCAAAACATTGAGTGGAATTGGTAAATCTAGTGGACGTTGATATGCCATACATATGAGGTAGACACAAATGTATACTAAAAGATGAATCATTCGTAATCAATAATGATATCAATACTAGAAGACATGGGGCCATACTAAATACTTCCTCATATGCAATATTGTTAGGGGAAAATCTAAAAGAGTTAGACGGGAAAAAGTTAAATGTGTGTCCCAAACAGCAGCCTGAACATCTATGGCGTGCATTGTGATTCTGGTCAGCAGGTCCCTAAGAGCTAAGGCTATATTCCGAGGGTCAAGTCATTTTGTCAGAAACGGAGCATTATTTCTTGGATATACATGGCTATTATGCCTTTTTGGCAGGCTGTTTTGAAAGTGGCAGGGTGATATTTGCATATGCTCAATGCTCATTGTAACTCAGGCCAGGCAGTTATTTCAACTAAACATTACTATGTTAGTATGGGGTTGCAAGGAATGCTCTTGGCAAGTTGTGCCATGAGCCAAAATCCCTTGAGGACACGTTTGGACCATTTTCCCATAACGATGATGTGATCATCATTAATTGAATGATCGTAACCACAACAGGAGTTGAAATCATTGCTTGATGTTCGTTCACATAGAAATCCTTCTTTAAGGCTCTCACAGTGTGGTTTCTTCTCATCCTACATCCCTGATTTACAGTAATTTACAGAACTACATCTTTTAAATAAGAAGTCATTTACCAGAAGTGTAGCCTTTTGGCCGCCCAAGACAGAAAGCATTAACTTATTCATTAACTATATAACGTATTGAACAACATATCAGTTTGTGTAGACTTTTACCCTGGCATGTAACAGTCTTTGTGTGATTTTCTCTCGTCTTTTTTTAAGTCCAAATTGCTCAACTCTGTAACTCCACTATTTGCATGCCAAATTGCCCACCAGCAGGGTACATATTGTTCCCCTTGTATGACTCATGAATTCCCATTGAGGGAGAAATCACCACCCCATACTGTGCTAAGTCAGTGCCTGAGTAGTTTGAAATATGTCCACACTGCTAGCTAGTAGCCTACTTATTAGGTGAGATTACATTATATCATGATGATCATTGAGCGATTGAGAGAGTCATAAATGAAGAAGAAGGTGAACAGGACAAACAGAAAACGGCAAAATGACAACCATGTATTTTAGCTCAGCTGGTGTGGTCTGGTGTAGCGTCACAGGGGGGGAAATAATGGCCTTATGGCCAATTTTGAAACAATTACCATTTTTAATTAAGACAACTGAGAATAAAGCTCAACTATGATTAAACTGAGGTTATTAACTTGCTAATTTGCATTATTACCAGCATCACATTTACATAAGTGTTCACCGGGTGCAGTGCTCTCCTGCTTCGGCAACACATGGCTCAAAAGAAACAGCCTCTTTAATGGCTCTCTGGTGCTTTTATGTGCATGTGCATGTTGGTGAATGTGTGTGCTATTCCACTAAACAGAATGTGTGCTTTCCAATGTGCTCATAAATTGAGACGCTAGTGTGCTTAATGTGTGAGAGAGGGTGGGTGTGTATATATGTTTATGGTCAAATACCTAGGCGCAGTGTGTGTGTGTGTGTGTGTGTGTGTGTGTGTGTGTGTGTGTGTGTGTGTGTGTGTGTGTGTGTGTGTGTGAGTGTGTGTCTGTTTCTATGTGTATGTGGACCTCTAAGATTGGCTGAGTTATTTAGATCCCCCTAGTCCTTCAATAGAGGACTTCAAATTGATTTAGCTGAATTGCCTTTCAAAGCTACTTCTATTTCACCCCTATGCAAATTTACACTCCTCTCTCTCCCTCCGTCTATATCACTCGTTCTCTCCTTCTCCCTCCGTCACACCATCTATCTGTATTATACCCCACCACCAAACTTTTTTTCTTTACCACTCCCTCACTCTTCCCTTTCCCCTTGTCCTCCATTCACTCCTCCTTTTCATCACCTTATCCTTCCATCCCTAATCATCAACCTCTCACTATTTGTTATTTTTTTATCAATTATGTCCTCCAACTCCGCCCCTCTCCTTGTCTGCTTATTTACTCCCAATAATAGTGTGCAACACCTGGGAGGCTATGTGTTAGCGTAGCAGTCTCATAGCCAGTTAGTCAGCTTGTCAGTTGTGTGTGTGTATGTGTGCACCTTTTGAGTGTGTTCCTTTGTGACAGCAAAGCAGTGAATCATTTAGTTAGCGCATGTCTGCGCCGCTCTGTGTGTGTGTGTGTGTGTGTGTGTGTGTGTGTGTGCGTGTGTCAGGCGGACTAAGAGACCTTGACAACACCAACACATTGCAAGACCATAAAATGGCGGCGACGTTTTAGCTTATGTACCTGGAAATTACTTCTGGCATAAACCGCTTGTCAGCTAATACACACACACACACACACACACACACACACACACACACACACACACACACACACACACACACACACACACTATTACAAGGGTAAAACACACACCCATATACACGCTTGCACTGTCCTGGATACTCTCACACAGTAACAGATACACAGAAAGATACTGTACATGAACCTGTCATGTTTCCAGTGAGGCTAACTAAGTGATACACACACATGCATGTACACACACTCACACACACATGCACAAGCCTCCTCTTTTTCAGCCTAAACAAGCAAACATATTTTGTCTGTAAAACACACACACTCATGCTCTCTGCATGCACACAGAGCACACACACATACTAAGGTTCTCCATTGCTGCCTTACTGCATCTTTTACTGAGGAATCGTTACATTTTTTTGATGGATTCAGCAGTAGGGGGTCGGACTGAGATAGTGTCTATTGATTTTATATTTGGCAGGCTGCGCTCTGGCCACTTAGTCCTGCAATATACCTTACTCCCCCTCGCCCCTTTTCGCCCCCTCTCTCTCACTCACACCATCAGTCTCTGTTTCTTTCTACTTCTTAATGCTTTTTTGCAAAACTTGCCTTCTCTCATACACTAACCCTTTTTTCCACCTTCTTCCACTCAATTGCTGTCCTTCCGCTTGTTCAATTCTCCTTGTATACTCTTTCTTCAGCACACTCCCATCTCCTCTGACTCCCTCCGACTCACTCTCTTTCTCTCTTGTCCATCTTAACTTATTCTGTGAATTCATCAGATTTTTCCCAATTTTTGTCTTGTCTTTTTTTCCCCCCCGTGTAATTTTTCTCAGACTATTGCATTACCACCTGCAGCCACTTTCACTCAATTCCCTTTAATCCTTTCTCTCCTCTTTTCTGCCTCTTCACCTGTTTTATGTCCCATCTATCCAGCCCCTCCCTCCCTCCCTCCCTGCCTCTCTGCCTGCCATTTCTGCTGCCTCATCTTTTTATTACTTTTCCCCTCTCTATCCTTCCTCTCCTTTCTTTGACACTATTTCTCTCGCTCCCCACATCTCTTTGTCATTTCCCCGCTACCACTTTTCTGCCCCCGAAGATTTCCACGCCATGTTTTTTTTGCTCTTTCTTTCTTTTTTCCCCTCTTTCTCTCTCGTTCATGTTCTTTCCTCTTTATCCTCCTTCTCTTCCAGCCCCACACTCTTTTTTTCTTTTGCTTTGCCTCGCCTCCCTTTGAGCCCATTCATCTATTATTGTGCCTCTTTCCTTTTACTTTCTCCCTCTTTTCTTCTTTCCCCCACTCTTTCACTCACACCTGTCATCCTCTCTCATTTTCCACTCATGAAAAAGCCACACATACTTTGAATTGTAGTTCTGTCGAAATCCTTCCTTATTCCTCCTTCAACTTTTATGTACCTTTTGTTTCCGACATTTATTTTCCTCAAGTTGCTCGCCTTTTCCTACATTATATCAACTGTATCATTGTCAAATGAGTTCATGAGTGCTTGGTATAATAACCATAAACTAATGAGACCTTGGTCAAGATGATTTGCCCTTGATGAAAATTGTGAGAGGATGTATTTCCTCTGCAGGGAGGTGTTCACCCTATCACTAACAATGAGTCACACTAAGAGCAATTCCAAAAAGCCTTATGGAACAGCAACTTTGACCAAGAAACGTTCGGCACACAGATCTGAAGCCAGTAACGTAAGGCCTGTTCGCCTATGGGGACCTGCAAGCTTAGGCTGATGAGATTGCGACTTGCAACCTGACCCCAAGCCATAAACAGGCAAAGTTGTGTGGTCAACAGTGTTATCATGGCTCTAACACTAGTCAGTAATACTCATAAAACAAATTCCTGCCTTATCAAAGTATTGTTCTTCTCTTTGTTTTTCTTTAATGTTTGCTTTTTTTGTCTGTGAAGTTGTCATGAGGAAAAAAACCCGGGAGCAACTGATTAATAGTACTATCAAACGCATTGTTATTGTGATATATTTATGTTAGAATTAAGGTGGATTGCTTAGAAGCCTAAACCACACTTTTTTTGGTATTTGTTTTCTTGCCTCCTTTCTCTTATTTCCTCTGGTTTTATCTTCTTTCCTTATATTTTGTGTGCACATGCAAGTGAATCGATCACTGTATTGAACAGAGAGCAGACTTTGGGACAATGGCTATTCTTTAGTTTGCATACAGGCGTGTGTGTGTGTGTGTGTGTGTGTGTGTGTGTGTGTGTGTGTGTGTGTGTGTGTGTGTGTGTGTGTGTGTGTGTGTGTGTGAGAGGAGAGAGTTGAGCACATAGGGTGTGTGTTTGTTCAGTGCTAGTATTGCTTTGTGTGTGTCTTTACTGTCGATCAGTGGACCAGTACACCTGTTTGAACATGTCAGTTGACTGAGGTGATAAGATCTATATTCTATTACCAATGTAACTAATCCTGAAGACTAATGGACTGTCACTCTAAGCCTTCCGCCATTTCAATATGTAAACATCAAACACTCTTCTCCTCTCTATATGCACACTGTCCCAAGAATTCCAAACCGTTTTATTTCCTCCCAGCTTCTTTAGTTTAATGATAGGGTTGTGCCGATGGGCGATATAATCTTCTATGAGCTAATAATGGCACTATCAGTAATAGTTTTTTTCAGACGATGCAGTTGGAGTGAGTGAGTGTGCAGTGGAGAGAGAGAACAAGAGAAAGACAGGCAGACAGATAGAGAGAGAGAGAGGCAGAGAGAGAGCTTTATTTCATAAATTTGCTTTTTGACATAGAGTGATCATTTGACTTTAGACTCCTGCTGTCTTCTCCGCAACGTACACTTAATTAACCTGGCTGAGCTGATTGAAGGTGGAGCAGCTAAATACAAATTATTAAATATATCTAGTAAACACAATTAATATGTTGTGTGATTTGCGTCAGTAGAGTACACACACACACACACAGACACACACACACACACACACACACACACACACACACACACACACACACACACACACACACACACACACACACACACACACACACACACACACACACACTCTTACTAATGACAGTTTTTGTTTGGTGGATAAAAGTTAAAAATAAAGCACCACACACCATCAGAGAGTATCAGCTGCGTGAACAGGCACGCTATGGAGAGTGCTGAGAGGGATAGATAATGTTCACATGGCATAACTGCTCTTAACAGCACCGCAGCGGCTAAGCTCAAGCTGAGACCCATAATCCTAAAGTCAAACAGGAAGTCATTCTCTGCCATCTGTCCCTCTATTCACGTTTTGCCCCTCGACAATCTTAAAGCGGAAAAATGCAGCAAAAGTCTGTAGGATGTTTGCTTTTCATTCATTTAATGTGGGAATGTGTAATCTGGTTCTTACCCGTGTGCCATCAGGATCAAAGAGGGTGTGTGTTCTCTGTGTGAGTCCAGGTCAATAAATGTTCCCAAACTTCACAGTTTTATATTGGCCCATGTCGTTTTTTTAACTTCATTGTTTGCTTTCATCACTAAAGGACAAAAGATGCAGTTTGAAAATGAATGCTGCATGTGTAACTTTATTCTGTCTCCCCTAAATGGTTAAATCACTGGATTACCCATGTAAGACAGTTTACCTGCAAGGTAACCAAAAAGGAGCGCAAGCACAATTAGCTTATTTCAGTGGGTTACTCTGGGCAATGTTATTGGCCATATATAAAAAAGATCCCTAGATTCAAAACCATTTCATAGATAATTCTGCCCTTCTCCTCCTGTCTTTGCGCTTTGGTCCTCATTTGTCCACCTCCCACTTCCCACTTCCTCTTCTTCCACGCTCCCCAAGTCTTTCAAGCGTGTGAGCGTAAGCAACTTTTTCCAGTCTGTTGCTTGTTCCTTATCATGCCTCAGACCAAATAACATAACACGGAGTCTGACAGAGCAATCAGGCAACAACAACACAGAGCAGGGAGAGTTTTTAGCTTTCTGTTTGTCTGGCCGAAACAAATGAAGCCGGCAGGGGCACTGGCGTACATCAGGGGACAGCTTGTCGCAGATAATGCTCTCATTTGGAGGGAAATTGACCCTGGGCGCTGAATTCGCAACAAGATAAGTTAGTCGAGCTCGAATGTATGTAGGACTTTATTGGAGCGAGAGAGAGAGAGAGAGAGAGAGAGAGAGAAGGTATATAGATGGGAAAAAAGGATAACAAAATGGCATTGTCGCAGGGTTGCAAAAGGTAGAAGAGGTAGATGAATGTCCTTGTGGAAAAATACAGAGAAAGAATAAATTGCAAGAAAAAACCTTAAACAGTATGGCTGCTTCTTATAAAGTACAGTATACATTCATTCATTTATCTTTGAAAGTATGCTGTATGCTGCAGTTGCATTATTTCTAAAGAAGTTTTAGAATCCGTTCTTGTTTATGTTTCCAGTAATCATCATCATACTAATATAATAGGAGGCGAGTCGCACCAGTTGCCCGCCGTCGACACTCCCCAGCAGCCGGCCGGGCTTACATGGACCCCCGTCGACACACTCTCCCAGGTAAGACGTTATGTTAAGATACACTACACTTCTCCCAGGTAAGACGTTATGTTTAGATACACTACACTTTTTTGCCAAACGGCCCCGCCGTCGACAAACTTTCTAAAATACTTGCTAAAATGTAATATTACTCTCCTCCCTCACACAAGCCCGTGCTTTATTTCACTGTAGTTAGGCCCCCGCCGTCTAAAATGTTATATTACTTTCCACGTCAGGTAGCCAATATACATTTGCGATCTCGCCCTCACACCTGACCCCCCTTCTCCCTCTTCCCCTCCCCCAGAAGCCCGTGCTTTATTTCACTGTAGTTTGTTGCTGCCTTAGCTGTTTTTACACTTACTTTTATTGCTTTGAGTATTGTAGAAGCGGCTTGTTATTATTAAATTGACTCATGCTTGCTTCATATTGTAGCGACCCAGCAGAACTATGGGGGGGATTGATGGGGAGTTGTGGGGGGAAGGAGTTGCCCTAGTTCAGCCTGATAGGCCAGTTTGGGTTATGGGGCGGGGACAGCGTGAGAAGTGGGACGTTGAGCCAAGTAGGCGCCAGTTCTGAAAATAAGGCAGAGAAGAAGACACGCTCCTACAAACCAGTTAGCTAACAAGCCACGCCGCTAGAAACCGCAGTTAGCTATCACCCCTTTGTTGTTTTGGGCACTCCTCTAACCCCGGGGTTAGCCTGTACACTAGGCACAATAAAGCCCGGTTCTCCGGTTAAACGTCAGCTACTCTGTGTCCTCGTCATTCCGCTAGCTAGCCCCCCCCCCCCCCCCGCGGTGTCGGGCCGTAAACGCTACAATACGTTATACTAAATATACAGTATATCAATATCAAGATATAGTCTACTACACTTTCCATTGAACAATTACCCCGTCAAACCATAAATGTATTCTTTTTATAATGTAATTAAACGCTCACACTATACAGAGAATTATTATGCTTGCTTCATAATGTAATTGGTGAACCAAAATATTTTAGGTTGTAACATTATGGGCAAACTGTTATAATATTATGCGCTCAGCAATTTCTTACATTATCAACCACGGTTTCCACATTAAAGGCCTAGCTATGGATTTCATTAAAAAATTACATATTGGGTCACTGTTACACTATGGCCTCTTACAAGCCCATTGTATTGACTATAAATGTAAAACGCTATTATGGTTCTTTACTTTGACTACATTGTGTCTGACCAGTGCCTCTCTCTCTCACACACACCATCTCTTTCTTTTTGATTCTCATTTCTACACATTGCTGTTCCTATCCCCTCTGCTGCCAAACACAAAGCCACGCTTAAGCTTCTCTTCTTCCCTACTGCTGCCGGGCCCTAACATGGTAAATATGATTGATGTTTTTAAATGTGTTCTCCTTTCATTAACAATTGTGAACATTCCCCTATGACACAGGCATTTAACTGATCATTATCATGACGGATCACATTCACATCACAGATCAAAGTAAGTTATACAGGCCAAAGTAATAATAACAGAAATACTTTTTCATACACAGGACAAAGACAACCAACTGTTGACCGCTGCCGAAAATGTGGATGGCCTTTGAAGGGACTCAAGCTGCCAGTAAGAGACAATCGCACTATGCCGTTGGTTCCACACCTTAAACAACAAAACATTGTGCCAGAATACTTACTTCCTGCCATGGACACCTCACCATGACCAGGCCCAGGAGTTCCTATTCACTGTGGTCCAGAGGCAGTTCCCCCTTCGCCTGGCCTTTGCTGTCACAATCAGTAAAGGTGAGATACAATCCATCTAGCATATGCACATTTTCACATTGCACTTTCTTTTGATTGGTAAGAACCTGACCCTGTGTCTTGTGCAGGACAGGAGAACAAGAGAGTTGGTGTGTTCCTGCTCCACAGGACACGGCCGGCTGTACACTGACTTCATCAAACCAGCAACAAGTGTGAGAGTTTTCATGGGAGACAATCAAGATGGTCTGACAAAACAACATTGCTGTTTTACATACATTTTTTATCAATAAATAAGCCAAAACATAACAAACTTTAAAGTTGTTGAGATCATTTACAACTCCTCATTGACCCTACCAATCCACCAAACTTCCCCTATGCCACATAAAGTGCACACCACAAGGTATTACACACCTAAACATGTGTCAACATTTTTACCAAAAAAACATCTGTCATAATTCCTTGCCCACTCCTAAGTGGGCAGGGAATTAAGCTGTCGACCGACTAGAGGTTGAGCGTGTGCAACGCGCGCTGAAACTCTAGTATTAGTAATAGTAATAGTATCATTAGTGTGTGAATCCGCCTGGTGCTTGCACCTGTAATAAGAGTAACAAGAGTATTATTTTCAAGATTTTACAGGTTCTTTATTTAATCATCTACTTTAAGTAATTGCTCTCCTATTTGATCAACTCCCACATGCCCCTTTGCTCTTGCACATCATTTTCAGTTGTTTAGTCCCAATGAACATAATTACCCAAGTATATGTGGATATGCATTTGGTTATTTTGTTTTAACAAGATAACAACTCATTAAAATCTGAAAACTTTAGTATACCCTAAAATAATGTAATTATAAGACACTGTATTTTCCAAAACTGTGCGTCAAATAAGTAACTATTTTTCACTGGAGATGTATGGGTCTGTTTTGAAGCCAGCCCAGTTTCCTCCTCTCTCCTGTACTTTGTGTTCTTTATGTCCAGAGTCAGTTTCTCTTTCTTTTTACTCCTTAGATCCTGCAATGTAATGACAGCCGTGTAATAGTGGTTTCATCTAAGGGCTTTGGTGTACTTGGATCGGTGTGTGTGTGTTTCAGTTTGGATATGCATGTAGATACGCTGGCAAGTGACATGAGAATGTTTAGCGAGTGTGTGAGAACTGTTGAAATGTTTTCATATAGAGAAGTTAGACAGCCTGTATGTCATATTTAACCAGCAGACAAGATGTATTCTGCGCTGTTTGGTTAAGCAGACAGAGCGTGCCTGCAGGGTCCCCCAGGGCCCGGACCTCTGTGATCCCATTACACAGCTGCCACCAGGACACTCCAGAATGCAAAAAGCTACAGTCAACTGGTGCAAAGCTCACACATACAGCATGAAGGTATAGGGCTGTGACAATAACCACAACACCACCGCTCCAAAAGCAGAGCCTTGTTTAAAAAGTTCATCATTAATCATTATTAACACAATCATTTCAAACATCTTTACTTTTTTACTCATAAGTTTTATGTATAAAATATAAGAAACAGGGTCACTACCTATTTTCCCTGGTTGAAAATGACACCTCTTCCTTTAAACCTGCTAAAATGTGCATGTTAATTATCAGAATAATTGAAACTGAACTATATAACTTATCCCAAAGAAGGAAATGTATAATTTTTTTTACAATTATTCATCAATGAAAGATTTATTAAACAAAATGTTCAGCTTTTCTTTTAATAGCATTTTCATGTGCCTTCATGATCCTTCACCCTTGACTTCCGAGCAGCAGTAAACGAGTGTGCCTAGTGCTGGAGAAACTACAAGGAGCTTAAATCACGTTATTACACCAGAGTTTTTGTACTTACTGCAACAATCTCACCGCCAACTTTCCAGATGGAAGGCAGCCATTCATTAAGAACACAACGAACCCATTTGCTTTTACAAGCCGTGTTTGGCATTACTTTAAAGTTATCCGGCACAATTGACATAATCAATGACTTCTTCCTGATTGCTTTAAATAAATGGCCGTTAAATAAAGTACACATGTTCTATGCTCTTACGGATTCTGACAGAAATATGTAGCAGTGATCCATGGAAGATAGGCGGAGGAAATAAAATGAACAGCAAAAAAATATGAAATGCAACGGAAGAAAACAGCTATGATGATTGAGATACATTTCCATTTAGATGGCAGAGCAGAGTATTTTTTTCTGATGTGAGGGGGCAGTGTTTTTGATGATTTTTTTGAATCACTTCACAAAATCATCACGGTAAAATAGAGCTTGTATTTGCATGAGTTTGAATCCGAACTTTCAAGGGGCACATCATAATAAAAATAAAAAAAGTAGTCTCCTCCCGGCCAGACATCAAAAATAACCTTTAATGTAATGTGTTTCAGTGATAGAGAATTTGAAATTGAAGCAATTATTTCATTGTGTGTGATGTTATTGTGCTGCCTTCAGGCTTTGCAGTTAACCGGCAATTTCAACATTTTTGGGATTGTGATCATTAGCTTGTCTCTATGTTCTCCTACTAGAATGAAGCTCACATAGAAATTTTTCACCCCTTTTGCATAAACCGTAAAGATTACAAAATGGAAAAAAAAACACTTATACACATATTTGCAAAAAGTTAAAAACCTCAAAGTAAATGGAATAACCCAAGTCAAATTTCAAGGTATAAGTTCTAAATTTTAAAAATGTTTTGCCTCACTCATAAGTTGTAAAATGATATGGTGCAACATAACTTGATAAGTAAACAAGTCCCAACAAGCATAAAGAAGCCTTTAGCGATGGTGTAAAGTATATATTTTGACCTGTTCTACCAGCTGAGCTTACCTAGATGAGTGACCATTTCTAAATAAACAATGCACGCACAGGAACGGTTTCTGTCACCTTTTCTTGAGCCGGAGAGAGTGAGGCAAGAACGTCCAACATTTTTGTACTTTAACATGTCAAATGTAAAGCAAAATGTAATGTGTTGAACAATGACTTTAAGTTAAATAGGTATTTAAGTAGATGACACTGTGTGTGTGCACGTTGCGTCACATCTTTTAACATGCAGACTCATTCCCCCATCAGCAGTTTGGACATCAGGGTGAATAAAGTTCATCACAGTGGCAACCTCTTCACCTTATTGATGCACCAATCAATGTCTGGTATCATCCATCACCATAGAGATGCAGAGGTCTGGCATATCAAATATTATTTCAATTTGCTTTACAGCTTTTGAATGTTAATAGTGTCTTGAATCTTCTTTTAGCAACATAAAAGGCTACACTGGTATAACAACACTGTGCGTTAAAACTTCAGCTGGCGTGATCTAGTAAATGCGAATTAGCAAGATGAATAGGCAATGTGAAAAACATTGTACCTCTGAATGATAAACAAATTTTAACCAATTACTGCTTGGAATTGTTTGCGTTTGCCGATTTCCTCTGAGGCTACAAATATCATACAAGCTAAGCTTGTATTTGCTCAGCTGCCTGCAGCACAGCTGACTCTTATCTCAAGAATAAGTGTATTTGGAAATCAAGCGTTGTTCCCTTTCAGCCTCTGAACGTTAGAGTGAATGTGTGAGTTGGCTCGGGGATGCTTGTGTTTAAGTATGTGGTGCCTTCTGTATTATATAACATAGCGTACCCAAAGTTAAACATAGATGTGTAGGAAATGTTATCAAAAGCATGAATCTCGGTCCACTAGTGAGAATGGAAAAGAAGCAGTAATAGAAATATAATTAGGTCCCAGCGTGCCTGTTTCTTACACTGTTTGCATTTTCCATTTAACAACCCATCATATAGGAATTTCTTTTGTCTTATTATAGCATAATTACAGAAGTGATAATGCAGTTTCAATTGTGTTTGTCATTCTCAGCCATTAACTTTGAAACTTTTTTAAAACCTAAAATCTATTCTGATTAATCTCCCATCCGATTTACAGAGAAAAAAAATAGAAGAAATTACTCGTAAGAGCAGCAGACTGCTTCCATTTCTTCTAATTGTACCTTCATTCATGTGTCTTTGAATGCAACTTTTTAAATTATTTCTATTGTTGTATAAAATATAGGCTGCCTTTGTCTTCCCTATTCCTTTCCTCAACCGTAAATGGTGGAAAATTGATTCATTTTCCCAAAGATCTGAAGGAGGGAGACAGAGAGAGCAACAGCAGTGTAGAGAGAGATTAATGCATAAAATGATAACAATCTCCATACAGCAAATGGCTCTTTCGTTGCCGTTAATCATTGTGTGTGTGTGTGTGTGGGGTCTGCAGAATAATGACGACGCCATAATTTCCTCGTTATCCGTGTTGGAAAGTAGAGGTTGGCAGAGGAGAAGGGGGAATTGTGAAAGAAAACAGAACAAATTTGAGTAATAGAATAAGAACTGTAGAAAAAGGGAGAGGAGTCTACTTGCTTTTTGTTGGGCGGGATGAATTGTTTTTCCATATACCCTGACAGATTAATTTGTAACAGAAGGGATTCTGTTGTCAGTTCATAAAACCTATAACATTCACTGATCTTAAAGGTCACATATTATGCTAAATGCACTTTTTAAATGTGTTCCAACATATCCATGGGTCCACGGTGTGCCTAGAGACTGCCAAAATATAAAAAAAAATTACAATCTCTCCTTTTCTCACTCTCCCCCTTTCTGAAACCCCCACCCCTCCCCCCCAATATACTCCGTTCAGAATTCTCGCGGTTTATGACGTCATAAACTGCACAGCCACATCCCCATATTTTCTTTATATGTCCATGCTTCCCCCCCACATTAGCAGTAGTCTATGATAACCCCACCCCCCCATTTCTTATTGGTCCACGGCCCCGAGATCCGATGGAAAATTTTCCGAGTGACAGCCATGTTGCTTTCCCCGCTAAGCGACAAGAACAGTGAAACTGAAAGAAATGTTTTTATTGGTATTTTTGCCTGACTGGTATATAGCTATAGCTTTGGGACAAGCATTCAGCTTTTGCTCATAAAAACATAATTCTATTACCCACACCAGTCTGCAAATGCCTCGTTTTTAACAGGACAAAGGATTGGAACTTAATTGTGTGGAAGTCAACGTTGAAGATATTTTTTTCACTGATTTTAGTGGTATTTTTAGTTTATTTTATCGTCTTAGTCTTATTTTTAGCGTTAGCGCCCATGTAGCTTCGGTTGTAGCACCAAGTTTTGCTCATAACACGCTGTTTATATTCCCCACAGCAGTCTGAAAATGACTCGTTTTTAACATGACAAAGGATGGGAAGATATTCCTGTAGAAATCAAACTTTGAAGCTACTGTTTTCACTGGTTTTAATCATGTCAGGTCATGTCAAACTGTTCTCAAAGTATGGCTTAGCTCCGGCCGGGTAAACACTGTGTTCGCAGTCACGCAGTGTCTCTCTAGTATCGCGAGAGCACGGCAGAGACGGTGGGAGAGCCCCATGGACATATAAAGAAAGCCCGGCAGAGAGGTGGGAGGGGACAGCCAGATCGCACAAATATAGGTCATCCTGAGACCAGAGGACAATCAGGGTATAGAGGCTTGCTACAATAAATGATCTGAACGGGTTTTTCAGCAAACATCTAAAAAAATAAGTATTAGGGACTACTTAGACCATATAAAATTGACAGCAAAGTGCATAATATGTGAGCTTTAACTCCAGAGCTGGTCAGAGCATTCGGCAATTTATCATAATAGCCATGACTATACCGCCATTAGGCCGGACATCTGTGTCTTGAATGGCAGAGGTCGGACCAAGCAATTTGTTTGCTAGTCACAAAGCAGTATCAAGTCTTTGCACTCAATGACCAAGTCAAGACAAGCAAGTCCTACTCAAGTCCCAAGTCCTAAACTTTGAGTTCCTTTACCAAATGTAATGATTTATTTTCACTTAAGTAAAAAATTAACGTTCATTGCTAGCTGAAGTTCATCCAAAACCGGACGTTGTGTTTTTAAGACATATTCATTTACAAACTATAGTGCCACATATATTTGTTTTCCTTTTTTGGCTTCAGGTAAAGTCAGGAAAGTTTTGAAAACCTTCTAGGGAAAGTCTGCCTTTGATCAGATAAACTCTGGAGATATTCAGAAGAGCCAATGAGATGATGATTAAACAGCAAAGGGGAGATGTGGGGGTTAGAGGTTTGAGAAACAGGCACTGACATGGACCTCGTTACCCCTTTCACACCAAAAAGAACCAATAGCCCAGTGCTTCTCAAATGGTGGGGGGCGCCGTGAGTTGTCCGTTTTTTTTTTTTTTTGTGCTGGCAAGCGCGATATGTGCTTGTGTATGGTCATATCCACGCGAAAGGCCGCAATTTGCAGTAAATAAATGTCCACGTGTCTCCAAGTGTCTCAGTAGGCTATTTAAAAAGAAATCAAGCAAGCAGACTAATAATAAATTAATGAATTATTGGTTATTGCATCACAGAAGGCCTATTGGCCTATAATAATAAAAAACACCACCTTAACTATGTTTACAGTTAAAACATTTTTTGAATGAAATGCAAACCTCAGTGAATCATTTGCTCTTGTTTCTCTGTCCTGAGATTCACACAGACTGAGCGGTCTTGTTTAAATGTTACAAATTGAGCTAATAATCTGAACTTTTAATTTTCCAGTTCAAAACTGGTTACAGCCTTATCCCAGTTATGAACTGGTTGGTTTCACACCGACAAGAGAGCAACGTCATGACGTCACTGTATACATCTGTGTACGTCGCCCGACGCCGCTGCTCTCGTGGCCAACGCTAAAGCTAGCGCTAGCTTTAACCACAACAACAGCGGCGGAAACGTCTTATTTTTACACTTGTTGCCTCTCGCTTTGCTCTGTTAACCCATCGTACAGTATTTTTGCCGGTCAATTTGATCCCTACGTTCGGTAATTATGTTATGTTTACGTCTCCTAGTAGCGGGGTTTTTAAATATGGCTGCATGAGGTTTGAGTTGGTCTGGTTGGTCAGGATAATCCCTCCCCCGGCCGCTGGTGCAGGCAGTTCTCATCTCTAGCCCAGCTCAATCCTGGGGCTGGGGTTGAACCAGTTTTTACAGCCCGGAGCCGGCTCTCTGGCGGTGTGAAACCAAAACACTGGCTCTAGCTCCGAACTAGCTCGGAACAAGCTCCGATTTTTCGGCGGTATGAAAGGGCCAAGAGACACCTGCTGCTGCACTGATGATAACGTTTTAGCCCCCTTTGGAGGAGTGGAAGGGGTGGGCAGAGAGATAGCATGAGAAGGATTCACTCAAAGCCTTCTCCCTTCTTGTTGTAGAGCCCAGAAGCCTTCGTATCACACCTCTTATAAGTATAGCAGCACTCAATGCCAATTTTCTCTATATTCTCTGACCATCTCACCCATAATCTTCATCCCTTTCTGCCATGTGTCTGTGTTTCTCATTTGGAATGCAGTTTTTCTAGTGCTGGGTTCTGCTTAGTCACCCTCCCCACGCCTTTCCCCATGTGGAGCTGATACGGTGTTTTCATGTAAAGTTTATCTTTATATTCACTCTAATCTTGGAGAATTAGCATTTCTATTTCGGTTTCCATTCACATTTTTTTTCTTTTTCTGTGCCATTCCCTACCACTGTCATCATAAAATTCTAAAGAAAAAGTCATGTTGTTGCAATTTTCTATTATAGTACCTTGGTGTAGTGGTAGGTCCTCAGTCCTAATAGCTCTCTGCCCCATTTCATCTCTGTCGCTCCAACTGTCTAATAAAAAAGCAAAAATGCCAAGAAAAATTATCAAAAAAAATTGCTTTGTTTGTTTTATTAAATCATTTACTATTGCTCTATAACTTACATGCCATCAATGGGAACAACTTATGGGTCATAAGGGCTATAGGCTGATATTTAGCCCCCTCCAGCATGATGCTTCCTTAATGTTTGTAGGTCTTTTTCTCTACTTTATTGATGATTCTGTAGAATATACTGTACTGAGAATTAACATGAGAAGTTAAAGCCAATAGCCATGTGAAATCCAAATGCACACATTTCCCGAAAAATCTGCAATAATAAAAGGTGCCGTTATAGGTGTCTTGCAGAACAAGATGTTGCAACAACATGATGTATAGTTTAAGAAGATGCAGTCTAACCTCAAATGGTAGAAGAAAATGTAGAAGACATAAAGGAAATTTGAAATGAGTTTTTTAGTTGTATCAACTTAAGGAATGTCATAGTTTCCTCATTGCTCCGTGCATTTTTTAGGATTAAGCCTGCTGAAATATCAGGCTCTTCAGTGCAGCAGAGGCTTCAGTGGATGTTTAAGTCAACTGTTTCATGTACGTCATGATATGCTAAATCTGCTTCAATACTACTTTGTCACATTTATTTAGATATTATGGTTATTGTGTCCGTGATCTGCATTGGGTTTTTTTCATACAGGAACCCAACTTAATAGTAGTTTCACACAGTGGCGGTAATACTAATATGATTGCTTTTAAACAAACTGTAACCAACAAACCTGGAGACCTTCAGACAGACACTTTAAACAGCCAGGGGCATCTCCAAAGCCCTATATAGACAGGGTTAGGTGATGTATGGAAGTCAGATTGATTTTGGCATGGGCAAACAATGCCCTCTGTGTATTGTGGCATTGAAAAAGATCTGCCACGTCCTGACAGCTTTGATTCCTGTAGATCCGCCCTTGGCTCTAAAGCCAGGGAACAATCAAGAGCTTCGGCAAGAAGTTGGCAAGCAGCTGGGAGGAAAGAGTGGATGAGGACAGAGGGAGAGAGGTGGAAGCATAGGAGGAGAGGGATGTATAGAGAGAGGGAGGGAGGGACAGAGAGATTTAGACATACAGAGAGAGAGGGGGAGTAAAGTATTAACAGAGAAGAAGACAGCAGGAAGGAGGCTGTTGAGGTGATGAGGTAGGGGAAAGGAGGAACATAGCAGGCAATTTTAGCCAAAAATACTGCAAAGACGTCAACGAGCTACACTGTTGCACTGGATGACATGTTCCTCCATTATGATGAAAAAAAAACTCTTCAGTTTATTTCAAGATAATGAAACATACACTGTGCCATGGTGCACAGCAGTGGACCACCTGTGTATTAATCAATGAAAACATGCAACTTGTCTCCTTTTTCATTTTCCTTTTTTTTTTTACAAATGCTGACGCTTTCTTCGATTTGTGTGCTTGCAATGGAAACCATCTTGATGCAGGATATCAACAGTTGACACAGATAGTGAAGCACTGACTTACCATAGTTCTCTTTCTATTACATTGTGTCCATAAAATTAATCAAATATATGCAGCTGTAGTTTATGCAAGAGCGAAAACGTTGTAATCCCAAATTAAGCTTATGTCTGAGAAACTTCTATGTTGCGGTGGGGCACACAGACTAATAGAACACAATTCCCAGCGCTAACATCTGGTTTGAGTTCTAGTGTGGCCTACGGTCACTTTAAGCTTCCAAACTGTTATAATGTATTCGGAGCTGCAAATCCTGTTAACTCCTGAGGGGTGTATTACCAAATGGGATTGATGGGTTAACCAGGTATATTGAGCCTGAAGCCAGAGTTTTCAATGTTAGGAAGGTTGCTCTCTTTTAACCTGGCTAAATCACCTGGGTAACTCGTGTTGCACACCTGCTCCGTGGAGGTTGTGTCCAGAATTTGGGATTGAAATCGTCCTGAAAAAAGCAAAACTCTTTTACTAATATCAACTCTTTTGGAAATCCCATGAATTTAGTTGGCAGAGTTCCCTACAGTATTAATCAGTATGAGTATGAAATGCATTATACTGTATATTCCCCCTTGGATTCCATAGGTTATCTCACTCACATACTGAATCCTCAACGGAACATGTTAACATGTTAATAGAATATCTGTCACACTAACAAATGTTCAGGTAAACTATTGGTACTCATTTTTGTCAGGTGATTCTTGGCACATTGCCTGCTGGCAAAGTCAAGCTTTAGTGCTGTACACAATATTTACATACAGCACATGCTTTGAAGTTGAGTAGTTTGTAATTTATCTAAGTATTCATAATTATTAAACATCTCTTTGGTCAAAGACTTGAGTGACTTGAATGTATCCTTCATTATCTGACAGTGCCAGACCTTTTATATTAGTATTGAGGATAATGTTTAAATATGCTGCTGTATAGCGATTCTAGTTTGAGCTCTGCAATGACTGTGCCTAAGTCAATGTTTGACCACTGAATCTCGGTAAGCACTCCGAGTAGCAGAAGCTTTAGGCATAAGGAAGGGACCCCTGATTTTCAATGGGGCCACTATTTCTAAAAATAAAAGCACTCAATGAGTTACTTCATGTCATTTTGGACAAAAGTGTCTGCTAAATACCATTTAGTATATTGTATTGCTCCCATTAAAGCAATATGGAGCTCACTCTCTCACTGCCCATTGACTTCATCCATTCCCAGTGGGCCATCTATCTGTCCATTGACTGCCATTTAGTGTCAACAGGGCCATAACTTGTTAAAACAGAATGACGTTTAGACACTCAGCAGCTCGTTACAAAGGCCAGGGTTCAGAAGGCTGTTCAAGGGACACTTCACTGTCTCTCTCTCTGCACACTGTCAATGTATCCACCTTGCTCTTAAACATACTTACTGTTCCCACTTACTGTACACAGCATTGCTCTATCTGTCGCCTCACTTACCCTCTGCCCCCTTCCTTCTATTTAAAAACTCTATACTTTTTCTGTCTGTTAATGCAAAGACACATTAACTATATAAATTCGGGCATGGTTTTAATCAGGTCTGAGGTATAATACTGTAGGGCCAGTTTCACAGACATGGATTAAGCCTAGTCCAGGACTAAATGAGGATTTGAATGGAGATTGTCCATCGAAAGTAGAATTTAGTCCAGAACTAGGCTTAATTCATGTCTGCGAAACGGGACAATAATGTAATAAGGCCCAATTTACTTTTATTTTGTGATTTTCTTTTGTTCTGTTTTATTTTATTTCCCATCCACAAACTGATTCCTGAATATAGCCTACCGATTAAATCCTAAAACCCACTATGCAATTCACAAGAAGCCAGAGACAAGATTTTGAAAAGGTTTCCATCTAGTTCCGGTATAAACTTTGCTATTCATTACACCTTACCTTTCCACTGCATGCATTTTTCCACATGATGGAAAATAAATATACTGTATATGCCGGTTTCCACCATAATGATGTTGTAACAGTCCATGGGGATTTAAGGATGTACAATGTTTTGGACTATATATCATATCTTGCCAATGTTAGCAGAGTATTTTGTCAGTATGTTATAGATAAATGGATTACTATGAGGCTGCGTGGGTGAGTTGCCTCAACTTTAGATTTGTGTCTTTGCTTGTTGTTAGTCTGACAGAGGCGTTGATTGTTCCTGCTGTTGTGGTTGAATCTTGAATTGGTTTGCTTCAATGGAATCACAAGAAGTGTGGTTTTCTAAATATATCTAGCATAGCAATTGTGTGCACAGTGGTGTATTCAACAGCTGGAGGCATTTTATCAGATTCTACAAAGCATATTCAATGTGTCAGGACAAAGTAAAAGCTAACATAAAATGCAAAAATAACAAATCATTGTATTGTATTTTGAAATGTCCAAGCTTGTCTGACGTTTTAAACAGGGCGTCTTTTCTGTCTGTGTTATGTCCCCAAAGTGGGCTAGAGGTAAGGAATGTAACATAAAACCAAGTTAAAAATGATAGGAGTCAAGTGGTCAAATGATATGTATTTATTACTGCTAACACAAGCATAAACTTTAACAGCAAGCAGCGCATGGGCTGAGACTGTGGTTCTCCTCTTGCTTTCACACTGCTCACTTATTGAGCACACCTGAATGTGATTGAGTGAGTAGGTGTGTGGAGTCACCTCATTAAGTGGCAGACTATAAGGAGGGACAAGAACAAGCTCACAAAACACAAGTCAATACGTAAGAGTCTGTGTACCGCGCTCTCGCAAAGTGAAAAGACAAAATCCAGGATGGAGTTTGCTGTATTATTTTCCCTGCTGGTAGTTCTACCATTCCAGGCCGAGGCTGGTTCATGTGTCGGTAAAACAGTGGATGTTCGGGTGTTGAATGGCAAGGATCTTACAGGTGATGGACTGTCTGACCCAGATCCCTATGTTGTGGTGAGTTTCCTTCTTTGACTATGGTTTTAGAAATCCATTCATTACAATTATTTTAATTGTTTTGTCTACCTTTTTCCCTGACTGGTTGGTAATAAGATATTTTGCCAAATGTGATTTTTATGTGTCCCATTTTGATCGAATAGGTTAAAATTGGAGGTGCCACCAAAAGAACCAGAGTCATTCACGGGGAAGCCAATCCAAATTGGAATGAGGATTTAAAATTTCCTGACGTCACCATCGATGTGGTGGTGATTGAGATATGGGAAGCTGACAGTGGAATAAGAGGTGATGACGACCACCTGGGAACCTGTGTGATGCCAATGGACTCGGAGGGTAAAGACTTTCGCAAAATACAATGCAAGGCAAATAAATCTGGTTATGTCCAGCTCCAATACAAGTGTTAGTAAATGTAACCTGCTCTTAAGTTCAATTTGAGGTGAATGAAGAAACCTTCTCTTTGAAATGTTTGCAAGAGAAATTCAGCTTCCTATAGCATCCAGATTCCATGTGTTTCTTGTTGGCAATATTCGTTTGGCTATTTTACAATTGTTGTTTGCTGTAGTATCCAACAACACTGTGTACAAAATGGTTAATATTCTCAACCTTTTTGGTGAAAAATAAACTAAAATCCATCACCATAATTTGTGTCATTGAAAATATGTTGGGTTGTTCATGTTTTTCTGTGTTTAATAACTGCAGCAACTCGGTATCTTTCTGCACAACTATTATATATTTTATTAAAAAATGGTTTGGATGAATCTTTTTATAGAAGTCCCTTCCATTAAAGGGAATAAAACAATGTGTCAGTGACCTGTTACCTCTGCACTCTGTCTATAACATGCAAACATTATCTTCAGGAGAAAGGTGACATTTACACACGTCAGAGTTTAGAATGATCCAAAAGTAAAAAGTGACGGCACTGGCAGGACAGGGTCGGAATCAAGACTATGTTAAATTTAAATGAGCAGCTGCTTTATGCACATGTGAAGACCAAGTAAGTAAGCTTTATTAATATAGCGCCCTTCACAGACCAGGGTCACAAGGCGCTTCACAATACACATTTTTTATACATACACTCAAACACCGATGGCAGTAGCTGCCATGCAAGGCGCTGTCTGAACCATCGGGAGCAATTTGCAATAAACCATTACTGATTATCAAAACCTTCATATGCAGCAGAGAAGAGATGTGTTCAGTATACTGACAGACCCTAAGAGACACAACTGAGCAGGAGCCAGTATTGTATATGTTTTTATGTATAAAATAAAAAATGTTGCAGTTTGGGTTGAAATGGCAATGAAAAGCCAATGTTGACTGTATCAAACAGGAAGCAGAAAGCAAAGTCCAACTATTGTTGACCCATCCATCCCTGCTTACCTGCCTCCCTATGTGGGCTAGCAGTCAATGTCGCTTTATTTAATCCTTTCTCACCCTTAACTCCTGAATCATAATGCCTTAAGCTGCCAAAGGGCTTTCTCACTTGAACTTAAACATGTTTCTCCCGACGTGCTGAAAGGACTGACGCTGTCAGTTTTGCAGAGGACCATTTCAAAATTGCCCGCATGATTCAATAATGAAGAGCACGCCTTGACATGGATTTGAATGTCAAGGCTCCCAACCTCTTATATCCTAATTATTTCTCTCTTACCTGTTGTATGTCTTCTATTCTTGCCTTTTACTCTGCATTTAACCTGCTTCCTCTCCTATTCTCTCCACTCTTTGCACCCACTAATCATGCACTCAACAGTTCCATAGGCCCCCCAATTCCACTTCAAAGGCCAACCATTTCCTCTTTGTCTGTAAGTGGACCTGTCAGCCCTGCCTGCTTACCTACCTACCGCACAGAGGGAGCAAGAGAGACGGAGTAAGAGAGAGACAGAGAGAGTGGATGGGAGGCAGATGGAAAATATAAAAAAAATAAAATAAAACTAGAAATCCCGCGGAGATTTTGAAAGTACGGGCCGCCCGTGCAAATCGGGGAAGGAAAAAAATCACGGCCGACCCCCGTGGTCCGAGAGGCGTTACCGTAGAGCAACACGAGTTGTACATGTCTGACAAATGATAAGTCGATCGGAGTCAGGGGGAAAGGGGCGTGGCCTGGCAAACATTGCATTGGTGAATTAAGTTTTTCGCATTTGTGGCGCCCCCTATGGGTTAACCTCGACAAGCTTAGAGGGACACGCTACCACATGTCATCTGCACATAGCCTGCAAGTTTCATGACGATAGGGCCTATGGTCAATGAGTTATGGCCAATTTGTTGATATGCCCCGCCCCTGAGTAAAACGTTTTGGTCAATGACCGCCATGTTTTTGAAGCTATCCTACTAATATTTTTCGGAGACGTGCGTCATAGTCCCCCGGGGCTTCGTGAGACATTTGGTGTTGATAGAATAAAACTTGACAAAGTTGTGGTTAAAACCCTGTTTTTCAGTTTATGCTAATTAGCCGAAAATATTTCCAGGTTGACTTTTATGGTCCCAGAGGCTTTTTTGTAGAGCACCCTAACACACACCTGTGTGAGAAATTTCAAGTCAATCGGACTTACGGTTTGCGGGGCGTGGCCTCTCAAACTTTCTTTAGTCGATGCCTAATAACAGCGCCCCCTAGCGGAAATTCTGAAAACTGTCCGTGAGGCTATATTGTAGAGTACCATGAGCTGTACAAGTGTAATCAATTTCAAGTCAATCGGAGTCGGGTGACATTTGTGGCGCCCCCTATGGGTTAATCTCGATAAGCTCTGAGGGACATGCTACCACATGACTTCTGCACATACCCAGCAAGTTTCATGATGATAGGACCTATGGTTAAGGAGTTATGGCCAATTTGTTATTAAGCCCCGCCCCTGCGTAAACGTTTTGGGCAATGACGGCGAAAAAATTAATCATGGCTGACCCCTGTTGTCCGAGAGGCTATATTGTAGAGCACCATGAGCTGTACATGTGTAAGAAATTTGAAGTCAATCGGAGTCGGGTGACATTTGTGGCGCCCCCTATGGGTTAATCTCAATAAGCTCTGAGGGACATGCTACCACATGACTTCTGCACATACCCAGCAAGTTTGATGATGATAGGACCTACGGTTAAGGAGTTATGGCCAACGTGTTATTAAGCCCCGCCCCTGTGTAAACGTTTTGGTCAATGGCGGCCATGTTTTTCAAGTTGTCCTACTAATCTTTTACGGGTATGTTTATTGTAGTCCCCCGGGGCTTCACGAGAAATTTGGTGTTGATGCAGTCAAATTTCAGAAAGTTGTGGATAACACGCTGTTTTTTGGTTTATGCTAATTAGCGGGAAATATTCCCAGACGGATTTATATGGTCCCAGAGGCTTTTTTGTAGAGCACCCTAACATACACCTGTGTGAGAAATTTCAAGTCAATCGGAGTTACGGTGTGAGGGGCGTGGCCTCTCAAACTTTCTTCAGTCGGGGCTTAATAACAGCACCCCCTAGCGGAAATTCAAAAAACTGTATAATAGCACACGATTCGGGGTAGGGACCATGGACATATAAAGAAATGGACACCGTATTGAAACATGGCGCCCATTCATTCCTATGAAAGCTGCTCATAGGCGCAGAGAAGCAACAAGGAAGTATAATCCGGAAATTCCATGCGGTCCAAAGCATGACGTAGCATGGACGTAGCGGCATTATGGACCTATCAAGAAAGAGGGCGGCAAGCGTAGCGGACTGGAGGCGGGTGTCTCGTTCTGTAGCATCTAGCCTGGCGAAAACAAACTGAAAGCCGTTAAAAGCCGTTGGGCTAATAAAACGCTTGAGGTGGCGTTTTGAAATGAGAAAACTTACATTTTAATAGTATATGGTCTAAAGATAAGTATGAGCCTATGATTGATATCCAGAAAAAATGTGCAGAGACACAATCTTGTTCGCTGCTTGTACTGTGTGGACAGGGACATCTGCCTACGGGCCGCATGAAAATAAGCTCCACCCCTTACCATGCAATACCAATGGGTTGGCCACATGTCCATGCTGGCTGCTCGGAGAAGGCAGCATCCTGGGGGCCTGGTAGGGACGGACGTTCTGTGAAATTTTTGCGTTTCTAAGTGAAACGGTGTGGGAGGAGTAGCAGCTCAAACTTTTGCATCAGAATAAGAAGAAGTAAGAAATAAGTATGGTGGAGAGTAATAATTACGGGTGTTGCTGCTGTAGATGGCACTTCAACCCAAGCCCCAACCTCAGCAATTTTTACCTGCATCCAATAAGGAAGTGACCACAACTGTAGTAACCAGGAAGTGTCACTGGGGGCTGGGGGCAGAAGACAGCCATCTCTCATTGACTCCAATGTTAAACATGCTGTTTTCACAGCATTATTAAACCTATTTACAGCCTGTGCCACGAAACCATTTTAGTCTGTATGTTTAGGTCATATCTCCATGACAACACTGAGGGGTGATTTTTTTTGGCCCACGCTAGTTTTTATTCTTTTTGAGGTTAAAATGTCGCAATCTCTTGAGTGAGCTCTCCGCCCGTTGTCCCTCACTTTGCCTCGGAGGTATACGTCAGCTATCTCCCTCCCCCTCACAAAATGGTAACGCGCACAAACCAGGATTATTGGATGCCGTGTGAATAATTCAAATTCAAAGAACTTTATTCTTCCGTTAGGAACTTCATATGTGGAGGAGCATCAGGGTACAACAGTACATACAATATACAAGCACACACGCGCACACACACACACACACACACACACACACACACACACACACACACACACACACACACATACACACAGTATCAGCTCAACACATGGCAGATAAAAACAATCTTAGCTTAGCCTAGTGAATAAATAGTACATAAATAGTACCGCCATAGAGGAGGAGTAATAAATACGTTTAAAAATGAAGTTAAAAAATAGTCCATGTGTTGAAAAAAAATAGAGAGAGGAGACAGGGGTTTAGCCATTCAAAAGTCTGATGGATGCCGGGACGAAGCTTGACAGGGCTCGGTTTGTTCTTACTGTAGGGGCTCTGTATCTGCGGCCTGAGGGTAAGAGGCAATACTGGCTGTGTAGAGTGTGTGTGATATCCAAGGTGATTAGTGTTGCTTTTTGCTTAGTCCTTTTGTTGTAAATGCTGATGAGTGATTCCTGCTGTTGTCCAATTATTTTGCTGCTCAGTTTGATGATTCTGTTGAGTGGGTTTCTATGGATGTTGGACAGTGCTCCAAACCAGGAAGTGATGTTAAAGGTGATGATTGATTCAATGAAGCATCTGTAAAATGCTGTCAGAACGGATTGATGGACCTGGAGTTTGCGGAGTTTCCGAAGGAAAAAGAGACGCTGCTGGCATTTGGAGTGGATGGTATCAGTATTTGTTTTGAAGTTTAGTTTGTGGTCGATTTTTGTCCCAAGGTACCTGTATGTGTCAACCCTCTCTATCGGCTGGTTGTTGACAGTCAGAGTGGGGAAGGTGGAGGGGGCCTTACGGAAGTCTATTATCAGTTCTTTTGTTTTGGTGATGTTGATATCAAGGCAGTTCCGCTTGCACCAGTCTGAAAAAGTGGCCAGTTCAGACTGTAACTGATCAGTTGAATTGGTGGAGTCCATGATGACAGTGTCGTCAGAATACTTGATGTATGTAATGTTTGGGTTTGTGCTTCTGCAGTTGTTGGTGTAGAGTGTGAAGAGAACTGGTGAGATGACAGAGCCCTGTGGAGCACCTGAGGTCAGCCCGGATGCTACATCCATATTATTTACTATTTATGCTTCAACCAGATGAATGGCGTCAGCAGCACAGAGGTGCGTTTTTGTTAAGTGTGTGTTAAAAGTATCTGAGTGCTCGTATGTGTCTGGAAGAGCACACGTCAGCGCTTCGCCAATCTTAGAGTTGGTGGAGAAAAATAGAAGTGAAAAAAAAAACAGAAAAGGTACTCAGGACCATTTTCACGCTCATGAAAAAAAAAGCTTTACCTTGCGATTTCCATTTGAACTTTTCTCCTGCTTTGCCCGTACCTCTCTCTCTCTCTCTCTCTCACTCCTCGCTCGCCTTTACAAACCCGCAGGAGGAACAAGCGAGAGGAGGGAGCGCGCGGTGTGGTGTCCTGTTCCCTCCCCTGTCTCGTATCCGCAGCGTGAATTAAAGTTGCATTCCGTGTTGCCATTGTTAGGGTAATAAGAAAAAGTTATCTTCAAAGGGTTCGGGCGGCGGGAAAAAGAGAGAGCCAGAGGGATGGCAGACGAGGTGTACGTGTGAGTGTGTGGGGGGAGGGGGGCTGGTCGTTGGGGTTTCGGTAGAAGCAAGATTTTTTTTCTTGAGTCCTTTTAAACGCGTGAAATTACACCTGCCACCTTTCTGTCTACCGTTTGTATGTGTTTTGTGTGCACGTCATTGCGCACTTTGTGTATGTGCTTAACCCAAATGAAAACACTCATGTGTATAGTGCACTGCATACCACACACACACACACCGCCACGTATTCCCCGTCCTAGCGTGTGCTGTCTAAAACTATATTTCTGCTAACATGGTGCGCAACACTTTATACTTATTAACAGTTCCAATTCCTATTAACAGTCAGTCCCAGATAGCAAGTTAATTAACTCTCTGCCCTCCTTCTCCCCTGGCTATCGGAGCACAGGTAGCCTTTCATGTTGCCACTGAGAGATAGTGGGGAATAGTAGAGACGTGAGGGAAGAGATGGAGGAAAGATGGGAGAGGAGGGCTGGAATGGGGGGAAGAAAAGGATGAGGAGTGAGGTGAAAAATAGAGGGATGAGAGAGAGAGGTAAAAGTAAGAAGGGGGATTGGGGGGTGGACATGGGCTAAATTGGATTTGGATGAGAGACGGTGGATAGAATGTAAGAAAGGTTTTTTTTCTTCTTTTTTTTCCCATGTTCAGCCGTTTCAACACCTGCTCAGAGCGCAGCAGGAGATGAAACAAACACAGAGGGGATGGTGGGGGGGAGCTTAGGATGCGAGAGCTCCGAGTGAAAGTGGTTAGGTTTTTGATCTTTCATGTACTTAAACAGGGCTGACATTTGGGATCACTTGTGTTTTACAGTATAGGGGCCAAGGGCCCCCACTGGAGAGATGGGCACTGCATCAGTGTAATAGAGGGCTATTGCTTGACAAGTGTAATTATTAAGATGTTACAGCTCTTGTAAGACATCCAGAGTACATCCAGGATGCATCACATTGGCAATGGCCTGCTAGTGTTCTCAGTCGGAAACAGTGTGTGGTTGTGCAGTGACGCATGCATGCTTTGATTTGTGCGTCTGTACTGCGCTTGAAGCCACAAAGCTGCTCTGCTCTGCTTAGTCAAAACAACCGTGGCTCTGGCACTGGAGATGGATCGTTTTCACACGCTAGAACAGCAAGTGGGGACAAGTAGTATTTCTTTAAAATATTTATCCAGTCAAGTGTGAGTTAACAATATTTCTCTCTTATGTTTTCAGTATTCAACTTGCAACTATATGCCTACTTTTCTCCCAGGAAGAGCAACAACACCAGTCTTTCCTATCACATCATCATTATATAATTCTATCATATGGCAAACAATTTATGCGCATGAGTCATTGTTTTATTAACTGCACATTCTTTATTTTTTACATTTCGCCTTTTTCTGCAAGATTAAAATGTCAAGCTGTGGCCCGTAGTAGTTTGGCAAACCACTTTAGTGTATGCCCATATCCCTGTATCAGTTGCATAAAACAGTACACTGGAACATGGCTCGAAGATTTAATTGCACCTGTGATAATTTTTTCAGAAAAATTGATCTAGATGCAGCCCTGTGAGAAGCATTGCAACCAAGCCAAAAAGTAATAACATGTTGTTCAGTCAAGGTTTCCTCAGACATTATAGGTATTGCACCTAAACACACCACCTCAAGCTACAGAAATGAGAGCAGAAGAGTTCATACACTTTAGAATTGGCTCTGGAATGCAGCATTGTAGATTCGTGGGAATTTACTTTTGATCTCATCCAAATGCTTTTTTGAAGGCTGTGTGTGTGTGTGTGTGTGTGTGTGTGTGTGTGTGTATGTGAGAGAGAGAGAGAGAGAGAGAGTGTGTCATGTGCTGGTTCACTTGTACATATGAGTCTAACCTTCAGGCCTTTCTTCCAGATCAAGGCCTACAAGAAGTCAGCTCAATGAGGAGGTTGTGACAGCCAAATTAGCTCTTATCAAATTGATCCATCGTAGGTGTGTGTATGCGTGTGTGCAGGCCTGTTTGTGTGCACGTGTGTGTGTTTCCCAATCAATGCGTGTGTTTTATTGGCAAAGCTATTACTCATTTCATTGAGTGATTGGTGCATACAAAAGACTCAACATTAGGTGAATGTAGACCATATAATGAAGTTGAATCTGTCTGATTCTATAGATATGTTCAAAGACTTGAATTTGCAATCATAAGAAACATGTAATGCCAAATTAAAAGTGAATAAATATGATATCCCGTTTTCAGTGGTAATACCATTATCCCATGGTTGCTTTGTCTGCAACTTTGTATTTGAACAATACTTCATGACAATAGAGTACCATTCTGCTTTGTTTTACCTTGCTAGAGATGAATGTTCCTTTCAAGTTTGTTTCAAAATGTCTCCTCTAGCTCGTATGCAGACTGCCAGGCATGCTAACACTGACACATTCACTTTTGTAAAAGGGGGAAAGGCCGACATTAATCAATGCCAATGTTACTGTACTACTAAAGACCAGCTGTTAAAGAAAATTACCCATTCCGTGCTCAACTGTAATGCAGTCCCCACTGTCTTTGGTGTTGTTGTGTTCTTTACTTGGTAGCAGACCTTTTGCTCATCAATAAATTAGTTTTTGCCAAGTTGATAAGGTGGCTGCATCCGTCTTCTTGTCTTTGTTGAGGGCAAACAAAAGGCTCATTTGGTATGCTACATACTGACTGGACAAAGATGCTGTCTTGATGTCTGGTCCAGTATTTTAGAACGTCATTATCTGAAGTAAAACATTGTTTGAAAGCTGGTTTCACCAAACCACTTGATGTTGATGTAGAATGGTTTGTCACCAATTAGTACCTAGGGGGCAAAACCCCTTTTTTTTTTTTAAAACAGACATGGAGCGTTGTAAAAGGTTGTTCACCAGAAATTATATCCAGGACCTTCCAGGATCCCAACCTGGGTGGACAACCTGGTCAACTAGCTGCTGGAAAGATACAGCGGGCCGACATAGAGCAAATCAGAACCACTGTTTAAGCGAATGGGGGTGAATGAGGATGGGCTAATAGGGAACTTTTTAAACTTATAGATATCATTATGAAACTTTGCAAGTTGATTACAGATATTAAAACAACAACTTTTTGTATTACAGTATTTTCCAAAACGTTTGAATAAATATGAAAAATCATCAATCTTACTAATGATGCGTACATTTGCATATCTGCAAAGCCCCAACATCTAGATGTTGGACAAAAGCAGAGTCAATTTGTTTTTAAATTTTGAAAACAAAACAAGTGTCCAACTGCCTGAAGCTGCCTGAAGATCAATAACCCATAGAAAATACATTTTTTACACTGTTTTTTCCAAGGGAATGTCTAGCCGTTTCCTAAAATACCAGCTGGAGACTCCAAAAGGACACTTTTGGTCCATAGCACATGAAATGTAAATGTGTAAAAAATGTATTTTCTATGGGTTATTGATCAAATTTAAACTGTGATTAGGAAAGGCTTCAGGCAGTTGGAAACTTGTTTTGTTTTCAAATTTAAAAACAAATTGACTTTGTTTTCTTCCAACATCTAGATTTTGGGGCTTTGCAGATATGCAAATGTAGCATCATTAGTAAGATATTGATGATTTTTCATATTTATTTAAACATTTTGGAAAATACTGTAATACAAAAAGTTGTTGTTTTAATGCCAGTAATCAACTGGCAAAGTTTCATAATGATATCTATAAGTTAAAAAAATCCCCATTCACCCCCATTCACTTAAACAGTGGTTCTGATTTGCTATGTCGGCCCACTGTAGCTTTCCAGCAGCTTGTTGACAAGTTTGTCCACCCAGGTTGTGATCGTGGAAGGTCCTAGATGTCATTTTTGGTGAACATCCTTTTACAACGCTCCATGTCCATAAAATCACTTTGCCCCCTGGGTATAGTGCAATTTATTTGATTAATACAAGTTGGGTTTTATACAGCGTACATGTATACATGTGTATGGAGAGGGTCAAGCAATATAACAAGGGAAGGTTTTCTAAGGGATAGAGTTTGATAGAGCCCAGGGCAACGTCCAGGAGTTTTATGTTTTTCTAAGTACAGTAAGTGAGGGCAAACATTTTAATCTTCAAAAGTCAGGCCTGGATGCCAGATTAAAGAAGTTTCTGGCAATATAAGAAATGAACTTGTAAACCTCAAAATGCAGTTGGAGTTTAATCCGGAAGAGCAGAAGGGGAGCTTTGAGTGCAGCAGTGCTTAGTTTTGAAAGTGGCCTTTTCCCCAACACAAACTGATGAAAATGTACTGTACAGCTAGAATCATTGGTGCTCATTTTATGAAATGATTAGCATGGTGATGAAATCTGAATTACTTTTAAATGACAAACTACAGTTCAGATGTTTACAGTGGCAACAGTAATGTCAAACCTCTGTACATTTTGGCAAATTGGCACCATGGAATGTATGTTCCATTCTTGTTTGCTGTCCCTATAGCACCTTTTTCCTGACAACATGACGCACCGCTCTAGAGATGGAAAGATATGATTGGTTGTACAGATTGGTTGGCAGGCATCAAGCGGTGTATAATACACAACTATGCTGTGTGTGTCCACAACTGCTATACTTCCGTGTGTTCAGCCCTTAAATATTCAATGTCAGCAGCACTAACACTGATCCGGACTGCTGTGCAAAGAACTTTTAAAAGAGACCATTCCTGTGCATGTAGTCTTAATGGTTCGAGAATAGCTCATAATTAACTTTGGGTATGCCTTGATTTGTCGTTTAAGCTGGGAATACATAAAAGCATAGATTATTCATGAACAATAAGGCAGACAAAAGGCTTCATACTCGTATTACTTTTATTTGTATAACCCCTTTTTAGAATTGCTACTCAGGAAACAATAATGGACAAAAGAAAATATATTTTGAATTGTGCACTAGCCTATCTTTATTCTTAAATCTAGATTTGAATGGAGTCTAAAGAAGTTTTCCAGCAGTTGACAAAACATGCATTTTAATGTAAGATCCGATCAACGTAAACGATGCTGTTTAAATGCAATCAATGTGATCATCGTTAAAAACCTCAACTTGGTCCTTAATATGTGTCAGCATGAGAGTTATTTTGTTTCCCCCAAAGGCAATTTGAGTTTGGCTCCCCTGTTATCTGGATTTCCTTCAGTAAATCATGATTTATGGCTTATCTATAACTACTTTTAGCACCCAGGGGTACCCAGATGAAGAGTCTCAGAGGTCAGTTTATCATATTGGTGAAACAGGTGTGGGAGGGAATGACAAATCCATCCCCCTTCCTTCAGCATGTTGTAGATTCCTTGATTAAGGAACTTGACCCAAGCAGAAATGCCCAGCAGCAATACTAAAAAAAACGGTGGTGATAGTGTAGCACTTGGAGTTTTTTCATTATTATTATAATTTTGACTTTTTGACTTACATTGAAATTGTTACTCCTGTTAAAAATAGAGGATAATTCCGCTTGAGTTTGTATGTTAAATATAATGGTCCCTTTTGTTGGGGAAACAAAAAAAGGCCCTGTTTTGATGGAACGCTGTGCAGCAGCTATAGGCTTCCAGCTGATCTTTTAAGATGGCAAGGAATAAGGCATGCGTCATATGCACATAAGGTGATTTAAGTCTTGTAGTCCAAACATTTGCCTAGAAAGGTGCACCAGGGGGTGGGGGCATTAAAGGTGGAATCAGTGATTCGGGAGAATGCTTTTTATCAAAATCAGTGAATATTTTCTCACGCTACACTACCTGCCTATACTGTGTGTGCGCTGAAAATAATATACAACCTAGGCACTGTAAACTGGTAGGAGACAAAAGATATGTAAAAACAAAGGGGGCCACCATAGCTAGCAGCATGCCCGTTTAATGTATGGACAGGTAGCGGATTGTGAGGAGATATTCACAGATTTTGACAAAAAGTTTTTTTTAAAACAAGCGTTCTCCAGAATCGCCGAATCCACTTTTAAGTTAGAGAAGACATCTGGCCATCGTTTGCTTAGAATATTAAGGCCATGGCACACTTTTTTGTTTACTGGCCCAGTTTTGGGTTGTTTTGTGGGGAGAGGTTTACCAATCCTGAGGTATCCCTTAATTTGTTTATTTTAGCGCACTTCCTTTGTGCGTCTTTGGGGGATTAAAACAACAAGATGTTTTGCACACTACAATATGATGGAAGGTTGGCACTTGGCTCTTATACTACTCAAATGTGTGAGCATGAGTTATTTTCAAAATGTGAACCTAATCAACTGTAGTAAAATGTGTGTGTTTAAATAAGTTTCTATCTAATATGAGATGCTACTTTTTTAACATAAGACATACACATATTTTTGTAATCGAATAACTTTTTTCCCTACATTCTTTGCCTAAACAAGTGCACATTGCTTTCACTAACTCCCTCCATTTTTCCTTTCTAGTTTTTGCTCCCTCACTCTCGCAACATGTGAGCGCACACACACACACAAACACACACACACACACACACACACTCGTTCCTGTCACTGTTTGATCAAGCTCCGCCATTCAGTTGATGATGCTTTCAGCTGAAAGCGCTGCGGTAAATAAAAATAAAATGAAACAAGGGATGAATAAAATATGAGTTTGATAATGAATAAATAAAGGTGTGACTGTATTAATAAGAACGAGTCAGAGGTATCAGACGAATAGAAAACCAACACACGCCACCATCGCCTACGCATATAGCACTGATGAAAGGCTAAGGTGTGTGGGTTAGCAGACAGCCCCTCTACCTTTGCCTCGTCTCTTTTTTCCAGTGCCTTTCATTTTGAGTTCATTCTCTCTGTAACTTTATTGAAGTAACTAAAATAACTGTGCTTCATAGTTTATACATATCTTATTTTGCTTTAAAACATGCATTACACAATATCAAACAATTAACAGTATATTGTATATACTGACATAACCTTCAGAAAATTCAAGCAAACATAGTGCCAGGAAACAGAGGGGGAGATATTTTAGTATGAGAGAGTGGCTGAATCAGGAGGAAGCAATATTAAGGAGCAAACCAGTGACAAAGATTAGATATGTGTTCAAAGAACATGGCATGGGGTTGATCATAGTACCCTGGGGAAAATAAGTCCCTGACAACATATAAACTTATTGAAAAGTGTATGTAATGTGTGTTAACAGAATATTGAACTTGGGGATATATGGTCCTGTGAAGATATAGGACCCCAGGATCAAAAGCATTCTCCCAATAATTTCTCTAAACTTTCAGTTTTTCTTTCCAAACTTCGATCATTGAATAAAACTGGCTCTGGTGTTATCGTAAATGAGGCGCGGACAAGATTATTCTGATACATTTGCTGCATGTTGTAGACACTTAAGAAACGAAATGCTGACAGTTCTACTAACAATGTTGATTACTACGTGTCACAACAACAGCTGGCTAGAAGCTGGTTTGATCCAAGCAAATGTGCAATGCGTCCTGCAGTTGGGGCGGATTGATATCGGATCATGAGACCAACTGTTCAACAAGGTCTCTGTGCGGTTGTTTTGGCCCACTGCCGAGTGAGATCATTTCACACCTGACCAATCAAACTGAACTAACAGACAAATGTGAAATCAAACGGAAAATGTTCATCTTTTTAAAACTGACTTGCATGTTAACAGAACCATCAAAATGCAACGCCTCACCCTCATTCGCCACCGTGGGCTTTTCCAGAACGGGCTGATCTCCTTGACAACGTGACAGAATTGTGGTGGTGATTGCTCGTGGTTGTTAACATTCCTGTCAGGACAGGTGTGAGCCTCCCTCAGTTAAACTAGCTCTTGATCGGTTCAAACCAGCGGGAGGCCAACAAATGCCTAATCAGACTGTTAGCTTATGAAAAACAGAGGCTAGATAGCGGCAGGAGGGTGAGAAAGAGAGAGAGAGCAGAGAAACTGAAAGGGTGAGAGAAAGAGAGAGAGAAAAAATTGGAAAATGAGAATGGTATTGAGATATTTGCAGTTAGAATGATTGGAATTGATCTACCATGCCACACCACTATGCACAATGCATGATTACAGACATGCCCAAACATGCGTATAAAAACAACACCTAACACACACATGTACCACTTCTCCAGATGGGCCAGTGTGTGCTTTTGTGTGTGTAGCTGTGTGTGAGACAAAGGCAGATGGTGTGGTTAACACCCTATGGCACATTTCCATCCATCCACATACGCACGGTGATTTAGCACAAAAAGGACGATCTCTAAGACCGCTTTTCCAATTTACTTCTGCAAATTAGAAAGATGTAATCTGCTGAGTTTGACACCTAATAAAGGTGCAGATAACAATACCAATTATCATCTGAGACATATTTACCACTTTAGTCCAAATTAAGTTGCAACATTATGTAATAAGTGCATATTGGTGTTAATATGTACATTATCATAACCCAATGAGCTACACAGGAAGCCACACAGTTGGTTAAACAAGTCGGACAAGTTTAGGAATTGAATTGCCACTGGTTTCAACTATGCCCAAAGTAAATGTTGTACGAATTAAGATGAAAAAAAATGCAAGGATCATTTAAATAAAAACTGTATGTATGTCTATAAATTAAAAAAAAAAAACGTTAATTACTAGCCTTGAGAAATTGCAGACAATTCTACATCACACACCACCAGCATCACAAATATACTTACTCACCGTAGATACATACATGAAGCAGCATTTCAACGCAAATACGTGCAAAACCAAGAAAAAGAGCAAACACACAGACACTGCTTCTTTCGGGGGAGAAAGTGAAAATGAAATAGGATTCTGGTCCTCAGATACCGTCTCTGATGGATGTCACCAGTTAATGTCTTTTCTCTCAATTTCTTCTCCCTTTCTTACCTCGACTTTACACCTTTGTGTCTCTAACTGTGGCAGCGCTAACACCAGGAGTTCTATCAAGAAAAACTATTTTCACTTTGATGTGTGTGTGTGCACGTGTACTCTGCATGTTGGGTGTGGAGCATATGAAAGGGGTGTGTGTGTGTGTGTGTGTGTGTGTGTGTGTGTGTGTGTGTGTGTGTGTGTGTGTGTGTGTGTGTGTGTGTGTGTGTGTGTGTGTGTGTGTGTGTGTGTGTGTGTGTTTGAGCATGTGCATCAATGTGTATGTAAAGCCCAAGTCAATGTACTCCACCTATCTCAGTTCTTGCATAAGGGGCTGTTACATGAGTGCTTTAATGAATACACGTTTGTATCCTTCCACACACATGTTGTGTACCTGCATATCATAAGTGTGTAAGAAGTTATGATATGCCCGAGACAGAGAGCGGTAACCCTCATGGTAACCTGTTATCTGTGTCCTCCTGCAGACATGGAAAACACTATTTCTGGTGCAAAAAGTAACAATTACACACAAGAACTGAGCCGACAAAATGAGACGGTCAAACCTTACAGTCACCAAAATGTCAGGAAAAGAGAGAATAAATTAGGGATACCAAAAAAATAGGGAGTAAGGAAGAATGAAAATCAATATGGGAATGGACAGCAACAGAATGAAGATAGAAATATGGCTGAAAAAGAATCATTGATTTAGAAAAAATATTTAACACGACAAAGAAAGAGATTGGAAATAGTTTTGATCTGATTGGCATACAGATGTACACACACACACGCGCACACACACACAGTTTGGTTTCTCATTCCTGAGTGTGTAGAGTATGAATAAATGGCATGACAGATGACATGCTGGATTGCACTTGACAGTGTTTGCATGTGTGAATGGGAGAATATGCTTCTGGTCTCAAAGACTGTATGCGGACATTTTTCCATATGTGTATCCTTGTTTGTGTGCACGTGGGTGGCAAACAGTATGGGTCAGCTGTGTGTGTGTCATAGAGAGCACAGTGTGTGTGAGCAACAAGATCCATCCATCACACTTAGCAGCTGGCCCTGTGCATGACTGGATGTTTTTCTTCACTAACGCGCACACAGACATTGTAAGGCTACCATATAATGTCAGTGAACAGTTTCTTGTTATGCTGATAAAAAAAAGCATTTTTCAGATAGCCTTGTGTTTTCATCCACAACTACAATTAATATTAGCAAATCAGTTGTGTTGAATATTGCAATTTCTCATCAATTGTTGTTTACCTATATATCTTTTACATTGGTACCATTGCCCTTCTCCCTGACTTCCTCTTTACCCTGCACTGTAGATGTCTGCATATCTGTTTATCCGTCTCTAAACCTCCTGATGTTTATCCTTCAACACTCACTCAGCAATTCTTCACAAAGCCAAAGAATAATACGATGTTTACTTGTTTTGTTTTTTTTCTTTTTTTAGACAATGAACGCCCATTGACGTATGATTCTTTCTGGGTGGTTGTTGTTAAAACCATGATACAGCAGAGACTAATGCTGGAGGGCACAGACACACACACCTCAGTAATTTATGGAACAACAAATATGTCTGGCCTCTATTTACTGCAAGTTAACCTTGTCTGTCTTCTGCTCCTGACCCTTGTAGAGTTATTAGAGAGACACGGCTAACTCCGTAGCTGGTGGGTGGAAAAAAAGACACAAGAGACAACTCCTGAGAGAGGCAAAGTCAGAGAGAGGGACAGAAAGAGAGAGAGGAGGAGATGGATGGATGGATGGATGGACATCTCTTAAGTGGCTATGTCACAGCCAATCAAACCTGTAATTGATGAAATCAATTTAACTGAGCTAATCAAGCTCTCTTAATCTGGAGATGATTTTCCTAAATGGATCTCAGCTGTTTCAAACTAAATTATTTTGTGTGATATGACTATAAATGAGTCAAAATCCCATAAAAGCCAATAGATAGTTTTCCAAAAAAGGGAATTCAACCTTATACCTGCCTTTACCTGACGGTCTTTGTGCTAGCCTAAGTTAATCAGATAATCGCTCCATACTACACTTAAACAAACACCTTTGCACACACATCTACACACATTTCAGTATCACTTTTCCAGGTGTGTGTGTGTGGTAGGTATGTTTTTTGAGTGCAAGACAATGTATATGTGTTAGGCTATGTTTGAGCATGTACATTTTACACTCCTGCATGTGTGTATGTGAGAGGCACTCGCTAGGCAGGAGTGGACGGTTCTAGCTGTGCATCTCTTGCTCGCTCCGCCTCAGCAAAGGTGTTTCATTATCATTGGTTAGCACCCAGCAGGAAAGATGGAGATCGGGAGGGAGACAGAAAGTGAACCAGATGACACAGCTGAAACTTTCTTGAAGGATAAAACCAGTGTTGTATTTCTGTGTTGGTTTCCTCACCACTGTCCTCTTTCCTGCTGGTTCTTATCTGCAAGCAGTTGGCGGATGTGGATCATGATAATGATGTTATTTTCCCCCAGTAAAACAAAATCATTCTTGATCAGTATGAAAAGAAACTCCACAGTGGATAAACATGAAGCATGTGTTTGAGGAAGTAATCTCTCACTTTCTATTTGGATGCGAAACAGTACGTGTTCCACTATCAGGTTTGTTTAAATAGAGTGGAAAAATGATTTGTATAAATATCTAAAGGCACAGTGTACCAATGGGCCTGTTTTAACATTCCACAATGTTAAATATTACACCAGTTTTCAAAGGTAATTGGAATTGCTCAAGGACTGCCCAAGGCAAAGTACTTTGAATACTGCCAAAACAAAGCTTTATTTTTTCTCTCTCTCAGGCAATTTTGTTTTGTTTTTATAATGCAAGCCACATTTGCAAAGTATTGCAACCAGCTAAACGTTTGGTGGGAAGTTGAGCAAGCCGGCCAAATACAAGTCAAATAGGATGGCCCATTTGGATGTTCCATCTCAGACAGTTAGCTGACTCTGATCTCATTCACAGAGAGAGGCACTGACAAAATAACTGAGAGAAGTGAGAGCTGATGAGGGTTGCAGAAGAGTTATCGGCGAAGGCTCTTAATTGTTTGGAATATCTCTGCTCTGGTCAATAACACGAATGGCCACTTCAGAGGACGGATTCAGTGAAATGCCTTAAATGGTCATGTTAATGAGGGCAGACGTTAATCACTGTGTGTGTTGCTGTTGTGACCGTATGGCAGACTCTATTCTTACAGGAATGAAATTGATGTTGATATTTTCATCAGTATCTCATACAAGAAGATAAATAACCGTACTACCACACATGTTGAACTATTCCTGAAAAATACAGGAGCGCCTGCATGTTTTTGTATAAGCCTCTTCACATTCAGAGTAGTTTACTTTTGACTATTAGTTCATCCAATTCAGTTGGCATAAAAGAAAACTGGTCTCACAACACAGTTATATTTCCTCTCTCTGATGTATTTCATGTCTTGTTTATGCTATTCCTGCAATATTTCTGTTTTGTTGTATTCCTCTTATGTGCTTTTCCCCCGGCGGCCTGTTTGATGTTTCCTGCCTATAATGATTTAAATTGTAAAGCACTTTGTAACTTTTGAACTCTTGAAAAGCGCAAAATAAATTCATGCTTACATACTTACTTACTGATTCCCATAGCAATCACCACCTTCAGGGAATTTAATTCCGTTTTTAAAAACCTCCAGCAAGACAAATAGTGATTACCAGTCGCAGTAACAGCCTTCATTATGAAATGTTTTGAGAGGATTAAGGTGTCCTCTTAAGGTATTGATTCTTGTCACCATGTAATTGGCATGGGCTTGTCACAGAAGTCATCATAAACATTGTCACACTTGGGCCTTTTTCTGTTTTCTTAATTGTCGTTCAGCATTGAAGGTTAGACAGTTATGCATACTTCTTCCAAAAAAATGGCATGTGCATGTTTCTTCACTAGATGGTATTTACAAAAAGCATTAAGAAGTAAGAGCTAATAATGTCAGTGCTAAGGCTAAGGAATACTTTTTAATGTGTTACGAACCCTATGTCCAGACAAAAATGTAAACATTGGATGATCCTGAAAAACCCACAATGTTTCTAAAAATCTTGATTCATACACTATCTTCATATGGTTGAGGTGAACATTGTTCCTGGAGAAAAGTCTTCATAAAGAAAGGACTGCAGAATAACACAATATTTATTACAGAATCCCAAATCGTATATTAAAACCTCATAAAATCACCTTCCATTAATCAAGGGGTAAACAAGTCTGTTGTTTAAAACTGTTTAACTGTGGGTGGAACGGTAGCTCAACACTCAATTCAAATCCAAATGCGTGCATCCATATCTTTTGGTGTCTAGTATATTTATACCTGTCCAAGGTTACAGTTTCCCCTTCGTATGAAAATGGCCTTGCAGCATGGCAGACAGCACAACACATAATGACAGAACATTAAGATATACACTACATAGGCGTAAACAAAACAATGCAGCAATAATTAAAAACCATAAAAGAGCAGCAGATTGAATGTCCTGGGCACTGCATAGTCTGCAAGTTATGGTGTGTGTTTGAGATAATGTGTGTGTATGCACCCATCTGTTGTGGGGCTACTAGTATCCATGGAGACCCAAGAAACACAGAGGAACCACTGTGCAATGTCGTGTTTGCTGCACAACCAATCTTGTGCATTTGTGTGTGTGCGTCTGGATTTTGGCATCCACCTGTGACTCAGAAGCATGCCTTTGTGGCTTTGGGTGAGTGCGCGTGTGTGTGTGTGTGTGTGTGTGTGTGTGTGTGTGTGTGTGTGTGTAGCATGTGACTTCACTGCCAAGTTCATTAAATTTGCATTACTCAGCCCGATTAGAAAAGGCCCCGTCCCTCCTGTGGAGGGATGAAACTATGAGCAGAGTACAGCAAAATGCCATTGAGATGGAAATAAATTAGGAAAAATAAAAGAACAGATAGGGACAACAAGGTTAGACAAGTAGGCTTGTAACCGGATGAATGATGATATGACTTTGGACACCCTGACCAACTTGTTTTGTGTCAGGTATTCAAGTATAAACTGTTTTATATCATACTCAGTTTTTTGTCAGTCCCCTGACAGCAATGGGAACATCTCCTCTGCAAAATATTAAAGTTGCCTTGCAAATTTAGGCTGGGCAGGATTTAACTTTAGGTGACTTTTATCTTCCTTTGCACTATAGATAACTAAATGAGTGTAGTGGAGGGGCATGTAACAAGGCTGATGATCCCCATGCCCAAGATACATATGAGTCCACATCCAATCATAGACCTCCAATAACTCTTTTTTTTATGAACCACAACCGCAATCTTTCCATAATCAAAACCAACTGTGAGCAACTCTACTAACTGCAAACCCTCCTGTAAATAACCATCTATATGCATATTTGCTTTAAAAGTGTTTGGGCTTTAGAAACCATAAGCAGATGAAAAAAAAAGTCAAATCAAAGGAACTCTACTATTCTACGCACACCCTCTTTAATCAAGCTTTTGCTTATTTGTTCAGAAATGTAATATAAAAAACCATTGAACACAAATTCATTCTTTGTTAAAAACTTTGTCAGATTAAGAACGGCTGCTTCTCCAGGTCACTTGTTGAAAGAGCTAAAACAAGCATCTACAAAGAAAATCAAGATGAGAATTGAGGCAGGCGATGAAGGAAGGTAGTGCAGGAATGAGGTGTTTAAACTGGAAAGTATATGACAGTAGAGATGAAACGAGAAAGTAAAGCAAGCAAATCAAAGACGATACACAGGCAAAATGACAGACAATCAAAGGGGGAAATACGGAGGAGATGGGTGAGGGGAAAGAGGGAGGTGGAGAGAGAGAGAGAGAGGGGGGGGAAAGCAGGAGGCTCCAGATGGAGGGTTTGCGTTGCCGGGGCGGGTTGCCGAGGAAGTCATTAAGCAGCCATTTCATCTGCGTCTGCTTGGCTAGCGAGGAATCTAATTGCATCTGAGGAGTGGAGAGGAGAAATGCCAAAGTACATTTAGATCAAAGATAGAAGACACCAGAGAGAGCCTGTAGTCACCAGGCCCTCCCTCCCTCCTTCCCTCCCTCCTCCCCATCTCATCCCCCTCTCTCACACTTTGGCTCGTTCTCTTACTTTCCCCTTTTTCCTCCCACTCTCTTCCCAATCTTTCTGACTTGTTCCCTCATTTTCAAAATGTTCTTTACATTTCATGCCTCTTCTCCACTTTTTATTATATATTTTTGCGCTTATTCCCCCTAATGGCTCTAAAAACTGTGACACTTCATAGTCATTAGGAATAGCAGTGATTCTTTATTTTACACACTCAAGAGAGCTAAAAAGCCATAACACCGCCCCTCACACCCTTCCTCTCCTCTCCTCTCCTCTCCTCTCCTCTCCTCTCCTCTCCTCTCCTCTCCTCTCCTCTCCTCTCCTCTCCTCTCCTCTCCTCTCCTCTCCTCTCCTCTCATCCATCTCTTTCTTCACTTTCTTTTTCACTTTCACATCGCTCTCTCTCTGTTAGCTCTCTTTATTTGGGTGCTGCTGATTAGGTGCCAGTGTGCCACGGACAAAAAGGTCCCTGACTGTATTTTGTGGTAGTTAACTATCAAGGTTTGCTGTTCTTCGACCGCGCTTGTGTGTGTGTGTGCTTGTTTGTGTGTGTGTGTGTGTGTGTGTGCTTGTGTGTGTGAGAGATGGTGTTTTGATTTTTGGTTTTCTATTCTTAGCTTTTTCCTCTTGTTCGGAAGGTGTCTCTCTCAAAAATGGTGATTAGCTTCTGAGAGAAGCTTCTGAGCAGGAAAGGTAATTAGAGTCAGCCTGTTGTTAATCTAAGACACAGCACAAATGCAGCGAGTGTGTGTTACTCTGTGTGTCCCTTCTGCCTTACTCATGTGTGCGCGTATGTGTGTATGGACAAGAACTTGCAGTAATTGCTTTGCGTGGGATTGGCCTTGCACTTTCACCCTAAAATGAGAAATTGCTTCTTGGTTTTAATCACTAGAGAGAGGGAGGCGGTGTATGGGGATGTTAAAAGAGTGTTGGGAAATAGGCGAAGGGGGTTATTGTGTCCGAAATGATTTTAGCCTCTCCTAAGGAACCATTAGAACCATTTATACATTGTGTGGCAAAGCTAGAGGTCAGTTCGTCTTTAAGCAGAAAAGCAGCAAATGGAACTTTTTCTGTGGAATTTAATAGAAAAAAGCTGTGTAGACAAATACTACTCCATACCGCTAAACCTTTCCTGCAACTACAGAACATTTACTATGAAAGAAACATCTTCAATAAAGTCTGTTTATTTCCTGTTGAGCTGAATGATATGGGAAACTCAGCCATTATACCGTCAAGGCTCGTCAGCTGAGACGAGATTAGAGAAGAGCAAACTGTAGGCGATGCTCATGAGCCTAACATCCCCATATGGGACAGTTATTTTATTTGCTGATGATACACACATGTTTGCAGCAGTGGTTTCCATAAAGGGGGGCGGGGGGCATTTTTCCCACTTCATGAATGAGAACGCCTGAAAATTGCTAACAAACCAGAGAAATATGATATGATATGCTGAAGGGAGACACAGTTCAATGTCCCAGTGTGTTGCAGAGTTCAACCAACTACTCATTAACACAACGTCAAGCCCTGTGATTCCAGGACCTATGCAGGAGTAGAGTAGAGTCAACGGAGGGAAGGGGCTCGTATGATGCAGGGGAAAGAGTATGTAAAAAGGCAAAGAAAGTGTGGAGATATGGATAAGAGAGAGAGAGAGAGATGGCTGGAGAGGGAAAATTGGGTGGTTGACAACCAGAACGCGTGTACAGGGGGAGGAGGGGGAGGAGGGGAACACGTGTGATTACCAAACCCTTCCACCTGTGAAATAATAAAAGATATGCTAGCTTATCATGTTCCCTCTCCCCTTTCCTTCCTCCTCGTCTCTTTTGTTCCCATTCTTGCTTCAGAGTGTTGCCGGGAGGCAGAGGAGCGTGGCTTTGTTGTGGCTCCTATCAGTTAGTGCTGTGATGTCTCTGTCCCTGTTACCTTCTATCGTATCTCCCTGCACCACTTTGTCACACCGAATTTTACCTCATGAAAAAGCTCCATCCAACTTATTGAGAAAGTTAAGGGGTAACTGAAAGACTGGAACTCAAATCTGGTAGGTATGAGAAAGTCATTCTGAAAAAAGTTCTTAAAAATAAAAAAAAGGGTGGGGCGCTCCGGTGGCATAGTGGATAGCGCGTGTACCATATTGGCTCCGGCCTTCGCTGCAGTGGTCGCGAATTCAAGTCTGACCTGTGGACCTTTACTGCAGGCCATCCCCCCTCACTCTCTCTGTCTCCCCATTTCAACTCTGTACTGTCAAATAAAGCTTGAAAATGCCAAAAAATAATCTTAAAAAAAAGGGACAAATTATATTTGCAATCCTGAAAATATCGATGTTGTCGAGTAACACAGTTCTATATATACTGCAATTATAAAAAGTTATGTTTTTGTTAAATAACTTCAAGATTCATATATTTATAAAACAAGGTTTTTTACATTAATCAACATTGCCTGTACCCGCCGCAGTGTCCATAGATTTCCTTATTACTTTGAATTGAGTTGTCTGAGTTTTGTTTTGTCGTGTTTTCTGGTGACATCTAATGAGGCTGTACAGAGGAAGGCACTTGAACATTTTTAATCAACTAATTGATTTTTAATTTAGATATAACACTGGCCTCAACAAGTCTATTGAAATGGAATGTAATGTTTGTTTGGACATGAGGGCAATGTGGTGTGATGCTGTGCCACTAGAATGGCTGGATTGACATTTAATTGAATTTAGTTTGTTGCCTTAGGGTATTTATCTAACACAGAACATTTCAGCCATCTGGCTGTCTGAGGCTAATGCAACAGCCATGGTAACTTTGATTTGCTGTTGGATTTGTTCATATTTTACTCTTTAAACTTAAACTTTTATTTAGTAATAATACAATTGTTTTTAAAAAATATATTATTAATAGATGTATTACTGCCTTGTCCTTCTTCTGGGGACTTCATTTTGATCTTTTAATAGCGGGATGTGGTGTGTGTCTTGCATGGGGACTGTAACAGAGGTCGTCCTTCAGGTTCAATCTTAGTCTTAATATTGTTTTCACTTATTTCAACCAACAATTGCTGGCTGAAAGCAAATGTGTAATAAAATACCATGCAGAGCGACACCAAAGTTCTGTAAAACTCAAGTGGTTACTAACCACAGCCATAAGGAATGAACAGGCCACACGCCTGCCTTGAATAATAGCTGCCATGGAACATGGCAAGGACTAAATACCATCTGTAAATAAAACTGTCCTCGAGAAAACAGTTATATTTCTCATTGAAATACAATTTGCTCACTCCAAGTGCAAGCTTTACATCTTCTCCACATAGAGCTCTGGTTTTCCAATCGGATTTTATTTGATAAATGTGTATATTTTTGGATATTCCACATATTGTTAATGTATTTAATTCAATTTATGATCCTATTTATGTTCTGACTTTATTTGTTTCTTGATCATTTTAAAATCTTAAATACTGTTTATAGGGATGTCATCTATAAAGGTTCTGTGACATATGTTATTTTTACACACATTGTTTCCATATGATCAAAACAGACTGTTGCTCCTATCCCAAGATGATGTATTAGGATACTGTTAGTCATCTTCTCTCCTCAACCTTTGAAAGATTCAAGAAATAGCTTGGAAACATGCCGAGTCAGACTTTCAAACTAATTTCCACTTTGTTATATTTCAGAAAGGAAATCATTATACCTGCCGTTCAACATGCAGGATGGGTGCCGGATTAATCCATAGACCTCCACTTTTACAATTACTAACACTGGGAAGTTGTGTTATACGGCTGCATGGCCGAAGCATTGCATGCTGGTGTATCACAAATTCCAACCTTTTTCTTTAAGAGAGTACAACTTCCTTGTTGTAGCAGTTCTTTTTATCCCCTCTTTTGACAGCACCACCACCGCTTCTGTGACACACACTGTGTATTTTAATATTAATCCCTGCATACCATCAAAGGGAAGAGGAGGTATGATTGTTACAGTAATCCCCCAGGATCCTTAATGGGCAAAAGTGAATGAGAGTGGAGGATTAAGGGGCTGTGACGGCCAATATATTCCGTAATTAGCCAGTTAACAGCCTTGGCGATGGCAGGATTACCCGGGTCTTAGCTGAAAACTTGACAGAGGCTACACATGACTGACAGATTGCTCACTGCTGCTGGAGAGGGAGCCGCTAGAACGAAATGGGGAAAAAAAAGAAATAGAGAAAGAGAAGGGCAATGGAGTGAGAAATTGGAGAATGAATGGACGTTTTTCTATAGTTAAACTTGTCATTTAGTCCGGCGTTTGAGATTTCAGCAACCCGGCTGATGTGTCTCTGAAGTCTGAGTGAGAGGGTTCTAGAGACTCCCAACAACATATCTGTGTGATGGGCTTTTCAATTACAAACTACAAAGGCAAATAATTTATTTACTTTTTGTTCTGGCATGATATGCTCTTATATGAATCGTAGCATAAACCTCTGTAATGGATGGACATTTCTTATTCAGGAAGATGTATGTAGGGCTTTAATGACACATGCAGTTTTCTATTGCAGAATTTTAACACTAATATGACAGTGTCAACACAAACTGATCCATTGGCATCATTCAAGTAGTTCTGATGGCAACATTTGCATTGCATTACACTAAAGGTTTACTGAGTACTGCGGCCACTGAGCATAATGTGCAATGTTCTATCATCCTGTGGTTGCTCTTTTTCTAAGTCAAGTCAGGTCACCGAAAGTGGTCTGTTTAAGCTCAGTACATCAGTATAATCAGAAAAACATACCAGCTGTCTGCTAATAAAGCTTCAATTTGACGGGTCTGATGTTTATTTTAGTGGCATACATATTTAACAGGGGAACATGTCACAACAGCACTGTTGGCTTTGCTACACTTGACCGTCCTGCTGTTTACAGGCATGCCAATTCATACTTCATACAAAATGTGACAGCAGGTTAATATTCACAGAACAAACAGCTTTTGGGTGTTTTTACAACTTTTGTTGAAACTTTTTTTTTAGCTGGTATCCAAGGTGACACACAAACAAATAGGCTACAGATAAACATGTATATTGTGTCTTTTAGTGTCACAATGTGTGTGGAAAATAAATGATTTTGCAGTAGGCCTATATTCAAAGATATGTTGACCCTTAACTACAGAATACCTTTGCAGTTACTGCCATTGAACATGCAAATGTATGTTATCCTTGGACATGGCATTTAAACTGCTTTAGTTTCCATGAGTGTTGGCAAGGGCAATTTTAGTCCATTGAATCCATTCAGTGGCACTTAATGTGTAGAACCTCTTCCTTGAACCTTTGACCCAATGAAGAAACAAACTGCTTTATTGCACAGCGAGAGTTGCACCCGTACGTACACACAGCTTCCCTCATCATGTCTGAAAGAACATGATTTTCTATAGGAAAAAAAACTTCAATAAGCATTCAATAAAGCTGAAAACTCTAGATATGTAAAAGTCTATCGAGACTACAAAAGCATATTTCACCCTTAGGGCGCACTCACATGTGGCCAAATGTACTCTGTACCTGAGTAGTTTGCCCCCTAAAGTCTAGTATGTTCAACCAGTGTGAGTAGGCCATCTGTACTCAAGTACAGTACACTTCCGTGGCCTGAGTACACTTGGGAGAGGTGTACTCAGGCCTCAGTACAAATGCAAATGAGCCGACATGCGCACAAGCACATGCACCGCGATCCTGACAGGGATGCACATAGTCGGTTAAACGTTTAAACTTCCGCTGCCTTACTTGTCTGCACCAGAATTGCCTATCACTTGGACTTGAAATGTGTGAGAATTAATATGTGTGTACATAGGCCTAGGTGTGGGCTAATAAAATAGGGAGAGAGATGAAAAAAATGTGAGAAAAGCATAAAGCAAAGCAAAAAGGTTTTCTTAACTGCTGCCTTAAAGCTACTACGAGTAAGTCGGCACGTTGGCGACACCTTTGAACAAAAGCGGTAGTATTATTACGACGCCAGCTGTCGTGAAGCTGTTTTGTAGCTTGTGCAGGGAGCGCAAGATTCAAATAATCAGGAAGCAATATGGTGCGTGTCCGTGTGTTGAAAGTGTGAGGGCACCGGACTCTTTTCGGCTCCGTGAGTCTATGGGTGACACAGCATCAACTAATGCCAGTAAGTGCTAAACACACCTGATTGCAATGAGTTGATGCATTGTCACCTCTCACGGAGCTGAACGAGTCCCCGTGTCCTCACACAAAGCGAATGAACGAGAGATGGCAGTTAGTATGGATCACGATGAGGTAATGTGTTTATGTTGTAAATAATGACTATTTCCGATGAATAATGGTCATCTGATGATGCTGGTGAGGCAAAGTAAACTTTGTTTTAGTAGGCTACCGCTCATTCATTTAGGAGTAAACACTGCAGTCTAGTTTCGCTGCGTGAAATTGTGTAGCCTATACGTTGCTTGGCAACGCCCTCCCGCCCGACTATCACTCTCCCTTTTAGCTTTTCTTCATTGCATTTTCTTTTTTTTCTTTTATGGTTCAGCCCCGTTATCAGTCATTATGACGACAAACAACTGTCTCAAACAAGGCTCCCGCTCCCCTTCCCTCACCAGGAGGGATAGGCTTCTCAATTCATGTTCCTGCGCCACACTGAAATCTGTGACCAATACGGATATGTGACCATAGAGCATGCACGTGTGAACCGAAAATCGGACTGGGTGTGCGACCAGACCAAAAGCAGTAATAAAAACTATTTAAAAACGTCTTTCTTTGCACTGATGGTCTCGTTTGCTGTTAAAGGTAATTTATGATTATCAGAGGAAACATGAAGCTGTATAAAAGATATTTAAATGTTACTCGTAGCCGCTTTAAGGCCCGCTGTGTTTACTTTTGTTCGTCAGCTGTTTTTTCTTCTTTTTCCTCCCGTCAGCTGTTAATTATGTATAATGCTACTTTTACGCGCGGCGGTGGAGACAAACCCAAAACAACACACAGCAGGATTCGGCAGTCCGGCCATATGGAAACAGTAGCCTACACTATTTAACATGAAACTTTATCTTATCTTTATCATACTTGAGTATGGTACAGGGCAACTTTGCCTAGCCCAAGTGTGAGTGTGCCCTTAGTTCAATTGGCAACTAGCAGTAGTAAAATATGAACTCTAATACCCTCTGATAATGAAAATATGTCAGTAAACATACTGGGTTCGCCCAAATGTTAGTTAAGTTTTACCAAAGTAATCCTTTCATCCTAAAGGATACAAAGGAGAACAATATGATGTTATTGTTTCTCTTGACAGAGCACAAGCTAACAACAGGACATGTTGAGGTAGCCACATCCAGGTATGTTAAAGTAAGTCATGCAGTCCAGTGCAAGCTCTGCCTTATGCTTACTCATAATATTCTTACATTTTGAAGGGCAAAAATATGTGGGTCAATACAAAGTGAAGTAAAGAAGTGTCATTACTGTATCAGTGATTTATTCTGGAAGCTTTCCCAACCCTGCAATCACTATGATGAAGGACTATGACACAATTCAACAACATAATTTGGCTTATTTTCTGTTAAATCTCATGAGCCCTCGCAGGTCCCTATGGGAGGCCATAGCCCCCGTTTGAGAGCTAGTACCTGGCCATTACCAGCATCTGCTGTTTTCTAATCAGCGAGTGTTCTCTTGAACAAGCCCTTATCCTCTGAGGACCAATTAGAAGTCTCCTTTGGCTTTTGTTTCCTGGTTCCTCTCAAGCACTGACCAATAACAGATGGCAAAACATTGAAACAACAGCAGACAACAAGAGTTCAGTGGATAATTAGAAATAAAGAAAACACAGGCCTTCCATGATCTACAGAAGGCAAGTGGGTTAAAATGTAGAAAATAGGGGCAGAAGAAAGAAAACATTCTCAAAGGAGAATTGAATTGATTAAACTAAGGAAAATAAGTTTTCGACACAAACAAAAGGTCATATTTTATGACAACAGTGTATTGTATGTGTATATATTATAATAGGATCACAATTAGAAAGGGGCCACATTTCATAATTGTTACATCTACTTTGGATACATTTTGAGGTTTATATGAAAAATTTGCCTATTGAATATTGTTTACTCAACATTGACAATTTGAATGCAAGGCCTATGACATTTTAGTGGGCATAGATGACTGTCTTTTCTTCGTCTTTTTGTCTGTGTTTTGCCGACTGGAGAAAGAAAGCACAAGAGCCTCCATTTAACTGGGTATCTTATCTATGTATTTATCTTTTACAGCTCCAGCCCAGATGAAAAATGAAAATATCACAGATTGCTCCTTTTAATATGTACGCTACCATTTAGTCTCAGTGTGTCTGCTCCTCTCCAGTGATGAGGATGTATCAAGTTTTCCCACTCCTCAAACAGTAGCTTCCTCTGTGTCCCTTAGAGGAGTGCCAATCGTGTAATCTGTTGTTTGACAAGTATTTGGGCTGAGAGTGTTTTCCACTCTCAGCCAGGTGTGCTGACGCCTCTTTCTCTCTGCATGCGACAGAGGGACCGCTCTCCCTAAGTCACCTTGGAGACGAGCGGGAACCAGATGAGCAGAAGTGAGATGGGAGATATGGAGAGTAAGACGGCAGAGTAGCAGAGGACAAGAGAAGTGGATCCCAGCATATAGGAGCATTTAGAGTGTAGAATACAAAAAGAATGTGAAGGGAGAAATTAAAGGTTGTTGACAAAATCAGTGAATATCTCATAATGATTTGCTCCCTGTCCGCACTGTGTGTGCACTGAAAAAAATAATCTGGTGTTATTACACAACTCTGGTATGTGACTGATAACTGGTATGTAAACAAAGGCAATGTAAACAAAAGTGGAAAGCATTGAAATGGACAGATAGATAATAGTTATTTGTGAGTGAAAAACACCAGAACAAGAGCACGGAAAGGGCAAGACGAGTACAAGCAATTTGCATCAGGAAAAGTCTTTGGTAGCTAAAATCAATGTCACATATGACAACATTGACATGTCACACACACTGTTAAAAACTGCTGACTGACACAGTATGATTGATTCAAAAGCAAACACATAAACTAAGAAAACAAACTCCTCCTGTCATGCCAAAAGAACACATTCCCCATAGAATGGTGCCCACAACACAACTTGTGGTTTACTATAATAATAATAATTGATAAGATTTATATAGCGCTTTTTTGGAGGTCACTCAAAGACGCTTTACATCACATACAATATACAATAGGCCAGGGGTGGCCAACCAGTCAGAGACAAAGAGCCACATTTTTTACTGTGTTACTGCAAAGAGCCACATCGTACACACGGGTACACACAGTGGCGATTCCAGGAAATGTTGACAGAGTTAGAGTGGGGTGGCCATCGCACCCCTGAATGAATAGCATGTGATATGCTGTACAACCAATTCAAAGATGATTTATAATCCCAAATGCCCAAATCATGTTAGTATCCATTGTAATGTTTGTCAGAAGACTAAACCCCTGAAGGGGGGTCTGGGGGCATCCCCCCCAGAAGATTTTTTTGTGTTTTTAACATGTAATCTAAGCATTCTGGTGCATTCTCGCGAAGATAATAAAGGAAAAAGTCAATATTTATTTCAGCTCAGATGAATAGTAAAATTAGCAAGACAACATAACTTGCTAGCAGCCAGATGCTTAACAACTGGACAGAGGGACGGATGACCACTAGCTTTTGACCAAATATCTTGCTAAAAAAATAAACCTTTATTTATGAAAGTCTGCCCTTGCTAAGAACATGTTACACTCGCTAACTACAAACTTTAATTTTTTTATTCAGATTTCAAAAATCTGCTGGGACACGTGCCTATACACATGCATGGGTGGCACGCATGTCACAAGCACACTTATGCTGTTTTCAAGACCTTTGCTGACCAGAGACCAGTTCTAGTGGCCACAGTCCTACCATCAATTTAGTAATTGAAAATTGAAAACTGATCTCATATCAGTGGATTGGAGTGTTTGTGTGATGAACTTGGCAACTACCTATCAAAAAAAGTTAAGAAAGAAAAAAAAATACATATCATCTCTGAACTAGGATACATATCAGGAAAAAAATGTAATTAAAAAAATAAAATGAAAATAAAAATTAACATTTGAACTGGGGGGGCACTGGGGTGGCCAGTAAGATTTCAGGGGAGGGGGGGCGGCGTTTTTATTTTCGCGGGGAGCTTGCACATGCATGCACAAGCATTGTTTATTGAAAAAAAATAAAAAAATAGGGGGCCCCACACTAGGACTTGAAACGGGCCCCCAGATCGTTAAGGCCGCCCCTGTGATAATGACAGGACTGGACTAAAGACGACAGGGCAGTCATTTTCAACAATGAACATTGTGTGCACTGCCTCACACACAAACTCTCAGTTCAACCAAGTCCACAAACAAAAATATAACAATTTAAAATAGCGTTTTTCTCTTACTATGCATGTTGCTTTGTGGGACTTACTTTTAGCATGGAGAGAGCTGAAGTGGCGCTGAAGATTTGAAGCCTTGAAATGCGCAAATGACACCTGGCATATAAGGCAGAATGGCTTGGCATAACGTTCAACAAAAAATATGAACTCTCCCACTCTGTTTCGGAGCGAACTTGACACAAATAGTTTACTCACGGAAAACCTCCCTCCAAGCTGAGCGGGCAGTTTTATGTTGCGTCCGCACCAAACGTTTGCGAACGTTATGTTGCGTCCTCAATTAAACATTTGCCAACAGGCATACACATAGGGCCTACACATTAATAAAATAAAAAATGAAATAATAGACAACATGTAAAACGAACGTAAGAGCCGCATGAAACGTGTGCGAACATGCACACACATAGGCCCACACAAAAAAAAGTATATATAAAAAAATAATAATAATTATAGCCTAATCACTTAATTTGATATGAACTGAAGAGCCGCACGAAGCTGGGCAAAGAGCCGCTTGCGGCTCGCGAGCCGCGGGTTGGCCACCCCTGCAATAGGCCTACATAAGAAAAACAAAAACAACGGAAAAACAAGATACAGATTCAAAAAGAAGTTTGGAATGGTCAGGTGTGATGGGAGTGGGTCAGGGGTCATATGCTTTCTTGAAGAGGTGAGTTTTGAGTTGGCTTTTGAATGAGTTGATTGAGTCTGCATTTCGGATGTTTATGGGGAGGGAGTTCCAGAGGGTTGGGGCAGCAATGGCAAAAGCTCTGTCTCCTGTGGTACGGTGCTTTGATCTTTTGATGGGGGTCAGAAGGTTTGTGTCAGATGATCTGAGTTGGCGAGTGGGGGAGTGACGTTTGAGGAGGTCGGTGAGGTAAGGGGGGCAAGGTTATTGAGGGCTTTGTAGGTGATGAGCAAGATCTTGAAATTAATTCGGTGCTGTATTGGGAGCCAGTGAAGTTTTTTGAGGATGGGAGTGACTATGCAATTCATACTTTCTTTTGGGAAAAAATTGGACTGAAAATGAATGAAATCCAGAGTTTGGGGAGGCAAACAAAATCGCACTTCAAAAGTAAACATCATTTCAACATGTAAAATACTGTCCATTGGTCCTGAAATTGTATATTTTGAACAGCAATTGCAGTGGAGCTCGGAAAATGATGGAAACAGAAATGAGTGTGTGCAAATTGAAAAGAAAAGGGAGGAACTGCAGGAAGAAAGGGAAGAAAATCAAATGAGAAAATGAGAAAAAAGAAAATCCTAACCAGTGCCTATAGGAGACTTTCGAGGGTCACGTGGAAGACTGAAGAAGCTGAATTTGCACTACCACTAGTAAGCTGATCGTTTGTATGTTTACTGCCCAACAACCACTATTGGATGGGCATTTATTTAGTTTTATCTCATAAATCACATCATGTGTGTTTTATGATTTCATTTCATGAGGTTTTATTCTATACAACTTGTATTTAGGGGATCCCTAAAGGGCTATTCAAATCAATTTAGAAATGCACTTCCACAAAGTTGGGAAGAATACAGAGACAAAAACATGGGTCAAGCTCCAAAACTACATTTCCCATAATGCAACAACAATAACTCAAATTGTCAAGTTGAGGAATTATTTCCCTTTGCTGTTGAGATATTTAAGTCTTTATTATTTAAAGAACATTTCAGTTATGTTGCCTCTTAACTGATTTCTTACAAGTAGACAAGCTGGCAGTGTTACAGCAACATAGCATTCTGCTGTCTCCATCTGTCAGTGACCCTAACATTGCACCAAGTGCTCCCCCGAGTGTCCCCTTGCTCAACAAGCCTCTTGGCAGGAATAAGTTGGCCGTGAAGAGGCATAAGGAGCTTGTGCTTGCCCAGGGAGAAGCCGATGGTGGCTGGCGACGTCAAGGAAACACAAAGCAAATAGTGATGTGGGAGAAATGAAGAAAACTTCCACACAGCCTCTCGAACTGATAACCTGCTCCTTTATTCAAGTGTGCCCACGTTATTCTATTATTTTGTTGCAATTCATTATGTATGTTCTTCTAATCACTGTAGGAAGGCTCTCAGGAAATAAACATGTACATAACCAGATTACAGGAACATACACAAAGCGTATGCATCATATATACCTGTGTTAATAGGGAACAGACATACAGCAAATATGCCTTTGCACATATAGAGTGCATCTGCATGTAATTTAAGACAATGGTTTACTGTATATACACATACATGGTACAATTAAGGTCTAATTGATTGAATAAGAGATTCCACTGAAGACTTACAGTTCAGATCGTATCACACGTTCTAATTGAAAGTTTGATCACTAGATTTTTTTACCTGTCTGTTGCATAACTTCTAATATCTGTTGGGTTGCGACGTTCATGTACCATTAGGTATCTGTAGCATCCACTGCGTGTTAGGTATCATAAGTTGGCCATGTCCATGATGTCAACTGTCTAAAGACTGACAGTGATGTATCATATGTAGAATTTACTCATAGAATCATCAATTAGGTCAATATGTAAATCAATGTGTACTTTTTCTAATTCTATACTGAAGTAACTGTACCTATGGACCTGGTCCTACATTCTGTCCTCCAGTTATTGAAGTATAACAACATAGACATGCATGTGTGATGAATGAGTACCAGCAGACTAAATACACAGTTGCTGAGCTGATTTTGTATATTACTTATTACCAGAGACCATCAGGAGGGGCATATATACTCTGTACTCCTACCAGAGCAGGTTAGAAAGTTATAAATTATCTCACACAGTGTTTATGCATAAAGTAAAATGGCTCATTATCACAGGGCCCAGTGTTGAGCTAAGCAGTCCCTTAGGAAACATAGACTGGCTTTAGGACTAGCCGCTGTCTGTTCAATGTGTGTGTGTGTGTGTGTGTGTGTGTGTGTGTGTGCGTGTGTGTGTGCGTGTGTGTGTGTGTGTGTGTGTGTGTGTGTGTGTGTGTGTGTGTGTGTGTGTGTGTGTGTGTGTGTGTGTGTGTGTGTGTGTGTGTGTGTGTGTGTGTGTGTGTGTGTGTGTGTGTGTGTGTGTGTGTGTGTGTGTTTGTGAGAGATATATTATATTAGTCCTCTTGCTGAAACTGCCTCAGCACATTCCCATTCCATTAAACACTACATCCTGTCAAATCCAATGATCAATAATGCTCTGTAAAATAGGAGTGAGTTAATGTATGTGTGTATGTGTGTGGTCAATTATGTATGTGTATGTATGTGTGGCTGCATAACTGTGGCTTAATGAGGGTATAGTGGATGGCTGTGGTTAAAGTTGTGTGTGTGTGTGCGTGTGTGTGTGTTTGCGTGTGTACGTGTGCATGTGTTTGTGTGCATGTGTCTGTGTGTGTCTTTGAACAAGTTGAGGTATTGTTCTGCTATGGATGATGAATGCTAAAACAGAGCATCAGGACATTATGTGTAACTCACACACTTCTTTTTTAATAAAAAACGCAATGAATTTTATCATTCCTTTTCTGCAATTAATGGCCTTTGTCCTGTTTAAAGTGTTTTGCCAAAGGCTGGTCCAACATCCAGTGAAAGTACTGCATTGGCAAATCAAATGTGTGCTTATAAATTAACAGAGGGAATTACTGTAAGGGTTACTTTTTGCCTGCAGCTGAGGGCTGCATACGCTGATGATAAACCACAAACTTATTTCATATTCTGAATTTTACTATAATGATTTATTCATCCTGATTTACAGATCATTAAAAAACACCTCTTACATTAAATGCAAACAAATACGCTGTGATTAGAATGTACAAGTGTATCCAATAAACAGACACTGTCACAGAATTTTAAATTAGTTGATATCATTCAAGCAACAGCATTACTTACACAACATTTCTTGTGACCCCTGAATGGACAAAACAAACTTCATTCTCACCATTGAGGGGTCACCAGAGACTGTATGCATGTGTCTGCTTATGTCTTTCGTACAATGTAAAATGACTACAAACATATTATGTTCACTTCTATGAGTGATGCGGCTTTGTCAGTTAAGAACACACAGGCATACATGATAAAATAAAAAGTGTATTATGTTGTAGTGTAAGAAAACTTTGGAAGCAGGCCAGTTTAGACTGGAGTTTTAAAGTGGCTACAGTGTTCTGTTTGTGTGAATTACAGTTGGATGCAGGGTCAAACAAAGAGTAAATTATATTAGCATGGTGTCATTACTGCCCCAGCAGCTGCATCTCGTTTTGCCTAATGTGCAGCTTTTGACATAAACTCTATATTAGAGTGTGGATGAGTCACCCCCGCTAAAAGACTGAACTTAAACTCACTATCCAAGTCCTTGTGTTATTGACCCTGACTGTGAGGCCTCTGTGAAAATGGATAGCCAGTTTTTACCTAAAGCCTTTGGATTCTGCTCTGTAATGATGACATAGCTCTTCCCTAATGGAGCCTCAGCCTTGGCTTACTGTATGGTGCCTGATTTACTAATCAATGCATTGATCAGTGGGTTGATTGATGCCTATACGGCCCCGCCGGCTTTCTATTCTAAGCTCTGTGAAAGCTGTACAATGCTCACTCATGCTCAGTTCATCTTTCCCCGTTTCCCTCTCTCTCTCTCCCCCCTTTTTCTATTCTCTCTTAATTCTTCTACATCTAAAACTCTGGTGTCAGGATTTTTTTTATTTTTTTTTCCTTGAAGGGAATGGAGAAGCCTATCTGGATGTATCCCTGACACAATAAAATATAACACTAGAAGGATCGAAAGCTCTCGCTTCTTCAAGCACCAAAGCGTAAATCTCTTTGCCTTGCCGCTGGCAGCTGCCTAAACATACGTACACAGCCATTGCTTCGTGTGTAATGTTAAGCGGGAGGATGCGCTCCTGTTAAACGGGCTCCAAATGGTATTGAACCTTGAACTCCTCAAAGGTTTGATGGTCCAAGGGAGACTTGTAAATCTGGTGGGTGATGGTTTATCTGAAACCCCCCCAGCCCCAGCCCCTCCCCACAACCGCATCCCACTATCAACCTCTCCCGCCTCAGTGTGAATAGGGGCGTAAATCGATGTGGCTTCGCAAAACAGGAATAGTGTCAGAAGGTACTTTAGCAGATATGGCTATAAAATGAAGAACAAATAATAAAAGTGCATGGATGAATGAGGGAGCTGCAGGCCTGACAGCCCGGGAGAGAAAGTTTGGGCGTTAAAGAGACGAGACAAAAGAGGGCGGAGGTGAAGGGAAAGAAGTATAGAGAGGAATGAATAGTTGATAAGAGGAGCTGTGAAATAAGTCTACAGGGAGAAAGAGAGAAAGGAAAAAGTGTGAGTCAAAAAGATGTAGTGTGATGATTAAGATGACAATGAACAATTATGTTTGAATCTCTCTTTAAGAAATGAGAGAACCTTTCCTGATGTGTTCGCATGACCTCTGGGTGGTAGAACAGACTCAAGGACACATGTGAATGTACTGTACTTATGATTATATGAATATATACAGATACATACATATGTCTACAAATACTGCCATTATAGTCAATGTGATTACAGGCTGTGTTACTATCTATCTGGTTGTTATTCCGATCTATGTTAGGTTTTAATACTGTTCAGCAGCAGAGTATAACACTTTCATCTATCAGAAAATAAGAAATTATTTTTTTGGTTCCTCTTGGGATCTCCCTTTATTTTTTCCTCATGTACCTGTATATCATCTCGTGATGCCTCTCTGTTCCTGTTATGTTGGACACTCTTGCCTATGCCTGTCTGCCCAGAACTCAGTTGAATCCCGCCAGAACATGCTGAAGGCAGACAACCAATCAACTTTGAAAGTGAGGATCTGCTGAACATTCTAGCATGACAAAAGATGTTTCTATTTAAGACCTCCAGGTAGTGACTGACCTGAGAGCTAGTCTGAACTTTCCTGCTAAGATTGTCTATTTCCTGTGATTTGGGGGGGGTCGACCTTAAAGGTCAATGAATGTGATTATGAAGCAAGCGGTCAGGAGTCGGATATCCCATCAGTATACTGTATTGACATGATATTACATTGCTTAAAGGTGCTACAAGGAATTTTTAAATATTTCTGAAACAGTTTAATTTTGTCCTCTGGTGATCATAAATGACATGTAACAGCAAAAGAGACCATCAGTGCAACGAATGCTACTTTCATACAGTATAAGTAAGTAATAAGATAAGTTATCTTTATTAGTCAATTTACACAAGGGGGCACATTGAAATGTGTCTTTTTGCATGTCCCCTCTCAAGTTATCACACTTCGGAGGGGGTCAGAGCACAGGGTCACCCATCGCACAGCGACCCTGGATCAGTTTTGGGGTTAAGTGCCTTGCTCAAGGACACAATGGTAGAGATGGTGGGCACTGTAAATATAATACCAGCCACCACTAGTTTTACAAGTAGCACCCTCCTGTCCAGTGCTGGGGATTGAACCAGCGACTTTGTGGTTACTAGTCGGCCCCTTTTCCTCTAGGCCATCCTACCACTTCTATTGTTAAGTATGGGCCCTCAATGTATTGAGGGCCCGTAATTATTACTCTCCACCATACTTATTCTTGAGGGCCCGTAATTATTACTCTCCACCATACTTATTCTTCTGACTTCTTATTCTGCCTCACATTTTCTAGCTGCTTCTCCTCCCACACCGTTTCACGCAGACATGCAAAAATTTCACACAACGTGCGCCCCAACCCCGCGGGGTGTGCTATTATACAGTTTTTTGAATTTCCGCTAGGGGGCGCTGTTATGAAGTCCCGACTGAAAGAACTTTGAGAGGCCACGCCCCGCACACCGTAACTCCGATTGACTTGAAATTTCTCACACAGGTGTATGTTAGGGTGCTCTACAAAAAAGCTTCTGGGAATATTTCCCGCTAATTAGCATAAACTGAAAAACAGCGTGTTATCCACAACTTTCTGAAATTTGACTGTATCAACACCAAATTTCTCGTGAAGCCCCGGGGGACTACAATAAACATACCCGTAAAAGATTAGTAGGACAACTTGAAAAACATGGCCGCCATTGACCAAATAGTTTACGCAGGGGCGGGGCTTAATAACACGTTGGCCATAACTCCTTAACCATAGGTCCTATCATCATCAAACTTGCTGGGTATGTGCAGAAGTCATGTGGTAGCATGTCCCTCGAAGCTTATCGCGATTAACCCATAGGGGGCACCACAGGGGCGGGGCCTATCCACAAATTGGCCATAACTCCTATCATCATCAAACTTGCTGGGTATGTGCAGAAGTCATGTGGTAGCATGTCCCTTGAAGCTTATCGCGATTAACCCATAGGGGGCGCCACAAATGTCACCTGACTCTGATAGACTTGGAATTGATTACACATGTACAGCTCATGGTGCTCTACAATATAGCCTCTCGGAATTTTTTTAAATTTCCGCTAGAGGGCGCTGTTATTAAGCCCCGACTAAAGAAAGTTTGAGAGGCCGCGCCCCGCACACCGTAAGTCCGATTGACTTGAAATTTCTCACACAGGTGTATTTTAGGGTGCTCTACAAAAAAGCCTCTTGGACCATAAGAGTCAACCTGGAAATACTTTTGGCTAATTAGCATAAACTGAAAAACAGGGTTTTATCCACAACTTTTTCAAGTGTTACTCTATCAACACCAAATGTCTCACGAAGCCCCGGGGGACTATGACGCACATCTCTGAAACATATTAGTAGGATAGCTTCAAAAACATGGCAGCCATTGACTAAAACGTTTACGCAGGGGCGGGGCTTAATAACACGTTGGCCATAACTCATTGACCGTAGGTCCTATCATCATGAAACTTGCAGGATACGTGCAAAAGACATGTGGTAGCATGTCCCTCTAAGCTTGTCGAGGTTAACCCATAGGGGGCGCCACAAATGCGAAAAAACGTCATTCACCAATGCAATGTTTGCCAGGCCACGCCCCTTTCCCCCTGACTCCGATCGACTTATCATTCGTCGGACATGTACAGCTCATGTTGCTCTACGGTAAAGTCTCTCGGACCACAGGGGTCAGCCGTGAATTTTTTTCTTCCCCGATTTACGCGGGCGGCCCGTACTTTCAAAATCTCCGCGGGATTTCTAGTTTTTCTTAATGCCTTTGTCATGGGTACGCTCACCTAGGAACTACAGCTGGCGTAGTAAAAAAGACTACCGCTTTTACCCAAAGGGGTTGCAAGGATTAACCCAAACTGAAAGTTCCTCTGAGCACCTTTTAAGGTATTTCTCAACAATTAGCATCTTAACAGTGAATTTCTTGAAGTACACTATTTAGTGTTAAAGCTATCAGCCACTGGGCGGTCTCCTGTGTTTCTACAGGAGTTAGTCACAGATGGCAACATTCATGCCTCATATTTTGGATTCAAATATATAAAGCTTATTAGAAATAATTGTTAAATTTTTTTTTGTTGATCGTGTGATTAAAAAAAGTGTTCATGCTACAAAGATAATTAGTAGAAAGGATCATTTGGAGATAATTAATGGTTTAAAAAGAAGAGCGAGGAGAAGATAAATTAGTGGCACGAGTAAAACCTGTAGCGTTTCAGCTGTAAACCATAAATTGTAAAACTGGCTCCCCAGGCTTCGTCAACGTGCAGGTATACGAGATGACTGACAGCTTAATGATTGGCGCTCAGAGTGAAGGAGTGTGTGGGTGGATGGGGCACAGAAGATGGAAGGATGGATGGGGAGAAAGAGGAGTTAATGAGAGCGGGAACAGAATGGAGAGATGTGTAAGCGTGGAGACGCTTCGGTATGGGTGATGATGAATGAATATGTGGATACATGGGTGCACATATGTATCCGCGGATGGCTGAATAGAGTGACTGATTCTATGGTGAAAAGATTCAGAGTTGCTTGAAATTCTACTTTTCAACCAAAAAGTAACTCATCTCGGTATAATTACACTTAACAAGTAAGATCACTGGCAGCCCGTACTGTATGATTATAATATATCCATTTTTTCCTTTCTATTGAATAGGTACACCTTTCCCTCCTTCTCGATCGTTTGGTGGCCTGCCCTATATAATTTGTTTCTCTCTTGCTCTAGTCTTTGAAATTCTGTGAAGTTTTTTTACACTTTACATTCTTCCTTTTAAAATCCATGTTTCAATGACCGAGCCGATGTTGGGTATGATGAAGGCAGGAGCTGGAAGGCGCTGCTTCTCTCATAAAGCTGTACTAACATGTCATATGAGCGGTGTCTTTTCAAGGGTAATGTTAAGTAATATTAAGTAATTATCCGGGTCAAACTCAAGGCCTGTTTTAATGTCCCAGCCCATCTCTGTGGATCAATGATGTCATTACTTTATGCACATAAGGGAAGTTTATGTTTTTTATTAACGTTAATAAATTAAGAGCACTATTAAGGGGAAAGAGTCATTAAGGCCTGAGTTGCCACAAAAAAACTTAGAAATATAACAAGTATGTAAGCATTTTTACCACATGTATTATTGTTAATGTTCCTCTCTACAGTAACAGACATGACAGAATTGCGAACCGAACTTGAAATTTTATTTCGGATATCAAAAATCTGAGTCACCCCCTCCATCTTTTTGATGGCAGTGCATTTTCTGAATGACTAGAACATAATTTCCTGTGACAACCAACTGTTAAAAAAGGAGAAGAAATTGCTCACAAGAAAAAGGGCAGGAAAGGAAGAGCAAGGCAGACACATTTTCCATGAGGACAAAGGACAACTTAGAGAGAGAGAGAGAGAGGGGGGGGACAATAATATAACAGAAGCAATGGAAAAGGAAATAACAGAAAATGCAAATCAAAAACATGGTGATCACATATCAAGAAGAATCATCATCATCTGGGCAGAAAAACTATGACACATATCAAAGACAGTCTGCATTCATTAATACTAGACAATATAGACGTTAACACTGGATTGCTGCTTCTATGTAACCAGCAACATGCAGTGCTATAGAACAAGTTTCACCTCAGACGAGGTTGACCAAACCTAATTGTTTGCATAGTGGCCCCTGTGAATTATATATTCTAGCCTGTTTTCACGCTTTCCTCAGTTTTCTGCTCTGTCAAACTCTGCCATCAATAAGCCGTTCAGCCTTAAAGAGTGGCGTTTGGTGCTGGTCCAATGCCTGAAATGAGATTGTCTACCTATGGAACTGGCAACCGAATATATGCCATTTCATAGAATTTTAAATAATCAATGTCTTTCTTTGTTAATTGAGCAGAAAATCAAAATCTTCAGGAGGGAGCCAGCGCTGGCTTAGCTGATTAGTGGGTGTGTAAAAGGATAATCTAATCATTATTCTAATTATTACATTTGATTTGAATAGCTATTTTGCTGTGCTTTGATACATAACAGTTATATGTTAAAATCTCCTTTTCTATTTTGTTGTGATTACAGAAAATATTGTAAACAATGACAATGAGGTTTTATAATGTGAAAGATGTGGCTTTGGATTAAAACATTTAAAAGATAATTTCGAAAGTTTTCCAAGCAAGGGAAGTGTGTTGTTAATGCTGAAGTTTAGAGGTATGTGCAATCCATGTATTTTCTTCTCTAAACTCTTATTATCTTGCTTGATACATTCCTTTCATTTTCCTTCTCTGGCTCTCTGAATACACACACTCACAGTGACGCACATTCTTCTACTCCCTTTGTCCAACACATACCATTATAAATATACCCTTTCTCCAAGAAAAATAATGCACCATAGCAAGTCATACTTTAATTAGTTGCTCCTTCTGGCATTCAGGTCACCTGTGAAAGCAAAACCACAAACACACACACACACTCCCTCTCTCTATCTCTCTCTCTCTCTCTCTCTCTCTCTCTCTCTCTCTCTCTCTCTCTCTCTCTCTCTCTTCCTCCCTCTGATACACAATCACCTGAATGCACAAACAGCTGCATTTATAAAACACATTTATTCAAAGCCACTTATTCAGCCTTGCATGCACACCGATGGCAGCAAGCTACCCAGCGGGGTGTGTCAGGGTTTAGTGTCTTGCCCAAGGACACTAAGACATGTGGACCGGTGGAGGTGATCAGTGGGCGATGACTTCCTGATCCACAGCTGACCCACATGCACAGCACTGTGCTAACAAGCTGAGCATCCTTATTTCTCTCTGCCATATATACATACAAACAAACATGAATGCATGAACTCGCTACGCATGTGCATTAGTACATACACACAACAATACTTTCTCCCTATTTGTCTTTTTCATATGTTGACACAAATCATTAAGTCTGCAGAAGTACACACACACACACACACACACACACACACACACACACACACACTGGTTGGATGGAATGAGGATTCTTGATATCGCAGAGGGACCACCGGGGAAAACTCAACTAAATCAATTTATATAATGAATGGCCCAACAGACTGTCTTTCTCTAGTCGTGTGTGTGTGGGTCTGTGTGTCTGTGTGGCCTGCGATCAGCAGACTTTCATAAATATTGAACAGTTATCTTAATGCTTTCATTATAGCCCTGACTCACAGTGGCCGAGCTTTGTCCTTTTGACTCTTTGTTAGAAGAAGCTGGCCCTCACTCAATCTCATCTGCTTATATTACAGCTTGGTAGCCAGCTATACCTACTGCCCTGAATCCTGAATTAATGATGGGGACAGAGAAGAGAGTGTGTGTGTGTGTGTGTCTGTGTGTGTGTGTGTGTGTGTGTGTGTGTGTGTGTGTGTGTGTGTGTGTTTTTGTGTGTGTGTGTGTGTGTGTGTGTGTGTGTGTGCGTGCGTGCGTGCGTGTGTGTGTGTGGAGGGAAGAGATAGGGGCGTGGTTGACTGGATGAGACATGCACCCCAAATATGAATATATGTAAATAATGATGGCTGTGGCCGGTTCCTGCTGCTCTCTTTACTGAAGCAACTTTTAGAACGAAGCATTAGAAGTTCCACTGTTGCAGCTGTCTGAACTGTTGCCCTAGAAGCAATAACTGCAGGAAGTTGTAGGCTATAGGGTTTGAGTTAAAGCCATAATTTGCAAAATTGTATGATTCAAAGTGTGATGTCCCTCCTTTCTGATGCAGATTGACAGCATGAAGCTGATTCACCTTAAAGCACTTCATGAACATGTACTTATTATATACGTATACTTATTAACTGTATTTATTATAATTCACATCACCTTTCAAGTATTTTTCTATTTTAATCTGTGGCTCAACAGTGCAATGCACCTCAAATAAATCCCAACTTGGCCTACTAGAGGTCAACCAAGTGTTTTTTTCGAATCTGATATAATAACAATAGCTTGGAGCAGGAAAATCTGATCACTGAATAATTAGTGAATCAGCATCTTCACCTCAGTTTTGAGTTCCTCCTTCAGCATAGTCGCCGTGCTTTCTTCTGATACAAAGCTTGACTTGGCGCCGTCATTTTTGTGACCGACCAAACATTTGTATGCTTTAATAATAACTTTACAGATATACGTTGTACAAATGCATGAAAAGTGTGCCTTCCTCTTTCGTTGTATTTCACCAGTCCAACCTGTATGCTTTTCAGTTTGTGTTTCTGCAACACTGCAAGCTGCTTCTTGCTTAGAAATGGTGGTATTTTTGACTATACACTTTTGTAAGTCCATTGACGGCCGTGACAGTGCTGGCACTCAAGGCGAGCTCATGCAAAAGAGAGCTGCAAAACAATGTGTGCGAATCGGAATCAATTTCAGAAGACGTGAGTAAAGCATGATAACACATTTGCTTCTGCTGGACAGTCGCCCTCAAGGTAACTGCCCTCTATTATATTTTGTCAAAATGGATGACACGGTCAGTTAAGTGTTTGTCATGTGCTACAGTGCATGTTTTTAATGTGCACATGCTTAATGAAAAAGAGAACAGGGGTGCTTTGCGGTAGGTAAGTTGCAACACCTCAAAGGCTGCTGTTATTTTTTCTCACATACACAAACATCTAGCCTATACTGCACTCACTCACACTGCAATCAGTCAAACAGGATCAACTCTAACATTGCTCTCCACTCTGTGAGTTCAGCTTCGTTCGTCTAATATTCTCCCAATAAACTGAACATGCTACAACCGAGAAAGGATTGAGCGTGGCAGGGAGAGAGAAGTAGAGAAATGACTGCAGATACAAGAACAGAAAAAAAAACAAGCTGAGTTTGTTTCTGTGTTTTTCTGCAGGTCTGGAAAAGTAGCAATCAGCCTGCATTGATTTCCCAGCATCCCCTTGTGGTTTATCGAAAGCCAAATGAATGGCAGATTACAACCCTTTAGCTCTTTCTCTCACCATCCTTTTTGCTTTTTTCCATTTCTTTCACATTGGAGAGTTCTTTTTTTCTGTGTGCTTTCTCTTTTTTTTTATCTTCCCCTCCCGCCCCGCCACATTTCTTCCCTTGTCTCTATATCAGCTGCCTTTACACTTGTCTCTTTTAAACTACTGTAATCAACCAACTGCCCTTCTCTGTTCATTGCTTGACAATGAACCTTTGTAGCAGCCGTGTTTCTGCCACAACCCTGAGCGAAAAAAATAACCAAAATCTAGTTATCCATAGTAAACACTCAACATTAAACATGTCTGTGATAATTTAAGCATGATTTAGTTTGATTTTGATCTCTCTGTCTTTAGTTCCTTTTCACAAAAAAATATATTTTTTAAGCTGTATTTTAAGTGCAATAACTGGTGGGATGTACAATGGCTGCCCTTGTTGCCTCATAAACATCTTTTTGAGCACGTCAACCTTTTTCTGAGTATTTTGTGGCAGAGCAGTGGGTAATTCTTCAGTGAAGCCTTTCTACAAACTCTTGTGTGTGATTGGGTTATGAATCCACATGACAGGGCTGGGACAGAGCAAGGCCACCACACAGACACACACACACACACACACACACACACACACACACACACACACACACACACACACACACACTTGACACACGTTCTCTTTCTTTCCCTCTGTTGTCTCATACACACAGTGTATGTGGAAACCGGTGGCATTTTCTGCTTATGGTGCAATTTCCAACAACAACCATAACAATAGCTCTGGCATTTCTGCAACACTGGTGGAGCGCTGAACCTGGTACACCTTTGTGTGTTTGTGTGTGTGTGTGTGTGTGTGTGTGTGTGTGTGTGTGTGTGTGTGTGTGTGTGTGTGTGTGTGTGTGTGTGTGTGTGTGTGTGTGTGTGTGTGTGTGTGTGTGTTTTCAAGGAGACAGAAGAAAAATGGGCAAACAGAGACAATAGCTAGGCATACAATCTACATTGTGCTGCATGAGTCCCTAGAGGACTGCAACCGGGAATCAAGACATCTCCTCTGTGTGTGTTTTTTTTTTGGTGGGGGGGGGGGTCAATTTGTGTTTTAGACCTTAGGTGTGAGGACCTTTTGGCCAGTCCTCACTGTGGGACATACAAACCTTCAAACAGAAGAAATAAACCGATCTTGATTATGCTTACAAAAAGCCAACGTCTCCTGTGTTAATATTCGGATTTTTTAACATATGTATTGTAGAATCATAAACATTTAGCCCCGTCCACTTGTTTAAACTGCCTGTTTGTAACTTTGTCTTTCTGTATTTCACATGCATTGTCTGTTCTTGAATGAAAATGATATACACAATTGCAAATATACTTACTAATTACTGTCTCCCTATAACTGCATTTAAATTGAGTTGTATAATGTAAACTATCAACAGTTACGACATTCATGCAGAGAAAACTGCCATCGCTGTATGAGTGTGTGTATGAATGGGTGAATGTGGTAAGATATGTAAAGCGCTTTGGGGCTGATAAAATCGGCTAGAAAGCGCTATGTAAGTCAAGTCCATTTACCATTTACCATTTACCAAAACCATGCCAGTAGTCCAGTTGTTGGTTCCACTTATGTGATCTATGATTGACAATACTTCTGCAGTTGCTGATCTTAAAGTGCATTAAAGTACGTACTGGCCAGTTATCAGTGGTTTCCTCTCTAGCATTAAACGGTGTGTGTGTGTGTGTGTGTGTGTGTGTGTGTGTGTGTGTGTGTGTGTGTGTGTGTGTGTGTGTGTGTGTGTGTGTGTGTGTGTGTGTGTGTGTGTGTGTGTGTGTGTGTGTGTGTGTGTGTGTGCGTGCATGCGCCAAATTGTATATATATATTGAAGTGGTTACACTGCCATAACTTATGTTAAACTGTCATTAGGAACAACTCTAATGTGTCTGATGAGCAGGGAAAGAAAGTGTACTAGAATATTATACTCATATAGTAAAAGTACTGTTACTTTAAAGAAAGCACTCAAAAGAAAAAGGAATTGTTTCAAAGTGTTATATAACACGTAGGTCAATTAAAAGGTAAGTAAACGTTACTGCCTTTCATTTAATAAGAGAGTGGGGTTAGTATGTGTTGATGTACAACACCAAATAACGAGCACCTTGAAGCCAACAAATTAATTTGAATTACTGTTAATGTAATTCTAAACACTAACCGACTTATCTACGCCATGTTGGGAACCACATGTGGCCTACAAATATGGTAGCTCATCCAGCCTTTTACTGTTTTCAGAACCAAAACTCGGGTCCAGATCCAACCCCATGGCTTGTTTTTTTCATAAATGCATCACATATTGTTGCAACACCAAAATCTTAGGTGGGTGACCCGACATGAGCCAAAAATGTAACTTTCTTTTTCTCTAAATATCATAAACGTCACTCTCCCTGTTGTTCTGATTCTATCCTATATCCTCACGACTGTTTCCTCCACTTGTTCTCTCCGTCGGAATCTCCTATTCCACTCCCTTGCTGCTCTGTCCCTCACACATTTACATCCCCCATTCCCTATTGTTATTGATTCTGTTCTCCTATGTTTCATCTCTGCGTGTTATTTCTCATCTCTTCGTCCCTCGAAGCGATTTCTCCCAGAAAGCCTCAACAATAAAAGAAACAGAAAAATCACACCTTGGCTGTAAGTTTAGTTCCTCTCTCTGTCTCTCTCTCTCTCTCTCTCTCTCTCTCTCTCTCTCTCTCTCTCTCTCGCTCTCTTTATCACGCTCTCTTTTCTTTCCCCTCGTAGTCGTCTGTCTTCCCAAACAATATTACAAAAGCAATTCCACACCAGTCAATAGGCTGCAGGATTGGCTCTCATCCGCCGGGTCCCAAAGGGGCTGCCATATCATCAATACAGATTTATACTGTAGCCTGCTAGCTAATATACACAAATGCCAATACACTGGCTCTCTCTAGCCGGTAAAAATACATGGAGCAATCTGGGCAATTTTATGAACAGTACTAAAAGATTGGCAGTGGAAAGAAAACAAGCTAGAGAGACGGGCGGTTGAAACGAGAGAGAGAGAGAGTGGGATAAATGAACCCTGTAAAGTTGCAGGCAGGCAGAAACAGAAGATGTAGCCAATCAGCTGTTGTAGAAGGACTGTCCGTCTGGTGGACATTAGGAGGGGGCACACCACCATGCTGGAGAAGTCCATACGCACTTCATGTTGTAATGGCATGTTCGTTCAGCGTCACAATGCAGCAAGTCCTAACTTTTTCAAACTTTAAAAAAAGGGAACTCTAAAACATTATTTAACAGGAAATTGGTAAAAGAAAATGAAAATATATGCAGATTTCTATCCACTGTGGATAATACTGTAGGTTGGCCGCAACACGATAAACAGTTGGCGGCGTGATGAGTTGACGTATTTAAAAGAGCGCAAGTAAAACCTCATACAATGGAGAACCATGTATAAAGTGTTTGTTTCATGTATTTATTTCAGTAAAGTTGCGGTTTCCTCATTAGTTTCCACAGGTCTGATATTTCGTCTACCACAAGTTTTTCCTGTCTACTCCAGGATCTAGGATCCATAACTTATTGTAATTAGACCGTAGTAAGTTGTGTAAGTTATGTTATTTCAGCATTTGTTAGTAGGTAGGCACTCCAAATACCCAAATGTATGTCTACATGCAAGGAGAAAGTGACTTTTTCATATGTGTTCCCCTTTTATGTTTTGTTTGAATCATTTTGAAGAACAAGTTAAAAGTGTGTTTGGTTAAGGGTTACAAATTAAAATGTCTTCACAGTTTCAGTGTTTAGACCAAAACCCTGTTTCTCCTTTACGTACACATCAAACATTCAGAGATTTACTTCCCTGTTACATGTTAAACATGGTCTGTTTTTATGTTTGCCTACTTATCTTGCCTAAATGCCATTTTCTTCTCGGCTTACAGAAGATGCATTTTCTGTTCTGATGATTACACAGGCAGACAGACTGTTTTCTTGCATTTGTCCATTAAGAAGAAAAAAAATAAAGTGCAGTGGGGATGTATCCAGCTGTGATGATGGCCTCAAAGTGTGATTTACCTTTTACTTTGGACACACACAGACACACATACACAGACACACACACACACGACAGGAAGTTATTGACGTTGCAGGCTGCGACCAGATGCTAGTAACATGTGTTGTGTGTGTGTTTGTCATAGTGAGTCTGTGTTGTGGTGGTGTGTGTATTTGTGAACGCGAGTCAGGTAGGAAAATTGTGTTTTTATGTTTGAGAGGGTGTAGTAGGTAGGTAAGAGTCCCCTTGCAACAATATGACCTTGTCCAAATGGACAATTTTCAGAGACTTTCTATCTAACACACACACACACACACACACACACACACACACACACACACACACACACACACACACACACACATACACATACACACAGGCTTGCTCCTCAGATGCACAGCTAACAACAGCAGGATCACAGTAGGAAAACGTAACTGGGATCTGAAGCAGGAAGAGTGAACAGATGGAGGGAAACATTACACATCACACTTACAAGTCACACACATACACACATACACACATATGCACATGCACACACTCCAGCTAAAAGTGTATATTATGACTGAGAGATGCATCAGTGAAAGAAGATGGTGACATTTTTCTTTTTTACTAAACATATGAATCAAATTGTAACATAAGTGGCTACATTCATAAGTGGCTCTTGTCCACAGCAGATAATGTGCGGCAGTTTAAGTGCCCTCGAGAACGGATTTGTAAGGATTCTTAGAAAAAACATTAAAGGCATAGTCTCCTTTTCTTTTGTGGTTTTTTAACGTCAATGCACTCAAAGAATTACACTTGGAGTCAGCACTTAAAAACACACAGCCATTATTTGGCCTGGGTCTCTTGACCACTCTGTTTGAGAGTACAAACTTAAATATTAAATACTGTACATGGTTATTTATCAAGTGAGGTCATGTTGCGAAAAGGAGAGGTATGAGATTATTTTTTAAATGATGTACCAGTTGACCTTTCCTTATGACTTGATGAAGACTTTCTTTGCAGCATTTTTGTCTTTTTCTAATATTAAATCAAAATCTCTAATAACTTAAAAAAGAGAAAAGGTTACTATCTCCTAAAATGGGGTCATGAGTCAGCTGTTGGTTGGTTTCATACATAGTCATTATTCTGGCTGCACAAGAGCTTAGTCCAATATAGTTTGAGATTTCAAATGTGTCCAATGTGATCAACAGTTTTGACAATAGGGTTTGTAAGATGACATATTTCTTTACAGCAATATTAATAATGTTATGGCCACTTGGGGGGGAAGCAGAAACAAGCTGTAAGTATATTGAAATGTATCACTATTTTATGCACTGAAGGAGTGTAAGCTGATGAATCCTTTTAAGGTTTTACATCACAAGCATGACGAGAGCTGTGAGACTCAAACAGTAAAGATACACAGAGAAACAATTGGCTTTGAATATACTAAAGTGCTGTGTAAAACAGGTAACTATAGATATAGCTGATCATTCTCTGTATGTTTGTCACTATGAGCGACCCTTTTCAGATAACACATTGTCATTTGACCCATCATTATTATTGAATATATATCGTTAAGGCTTTCTTCTCTGATGACTGTCAGCAACACACCATTAAGGCCCCCCAAGGAAATCAAGCCCTCATGGTTTCCATTTAATTAACCTAGAAATGTTAAAAACAAAAATGTCAACGGACTTTAAAATGATTGCACCAAAAGGGTTTGTTTGAATAAAGGTAAATAATCCCTCATATCCAAATAGTTTGGCTGCAAGCAGACACCAGCAGGAATTATGTAGCGTCAAACTGGTTTCATCCTTTCTGGTGTATACCTGGGTCCTTTGCTTCAACTTTGCATTTATTTCCTTTCATTTGTCTTCTTTTCTGCCTCACTTATTTTTCTCCCGTTTCCCTCGCTATCTCACACTTGCCATCATATTCATCTCCGTTTGCCACTAGGGAATAGCAGAGCTTTAATGACTATCCAGCCGATGTGTGTATGGTAATGTGCACATGCGATAATTGCTTGTTCCGGTGTGTGATGCACGTGTGTGTCGGTGAATGAGAATCAGAGAGAGAAGAACAAGTGTGTTTGAAAGCGTGAATGTGCAATGGTCGGCCAAAAGCACGGTACTGTGTGTCTGTGTCTGTGTGTGTGTGTGTGTGTGTGTGTGTGTGTGTGTGTGTGTGTGTGTGTGTGTGTGTGTGCAGCTAGTTAGACCTAACTAGCGTCACAAACTTTCTCATGATTCCATACTTCCATACTCTCTGTCTCTTCAAATACACTGCTGCCTTTATCATCACCTATAACACAAATGGCCTCACCCCCAGGCAGGCACAGAAATACACGCCACAAATTCTCTTCTTGTGAGAATCGATCAGTGGCTAACATTAATTCACTAACTCTTTAACCCCAATGTACAATCACTATTTTACCCCAACTTTAACCTGACCCTCATTGTATTTCATGTAGCCCCCGGCTCCCTTTTAATCATGTGTGTTAAAGTAAAGAACAATATAAAATCTACTAGAAACTTTCATCCTTCTCAAATCTGTCCCCACAAGCAGAGAAGTTCACACGCGCACACACAGACCGGTGGGAATCATTTCTGTGTGTAATTTTTTTCCCATTCACTGCCAGTGGAGTTTGCTGTTTGATTGGTTGCAGCAGTGATAGATGCCTGGCCAGTTTTCTGATTACTACAATCTTCGATCTCCAGGGCCCAACATAATCAGAATAAATGTCCCCCACTGTAGAGGGAATAAAGGTGTGTGTGTGTGTGTGTGTGTGTGTGTGTGTGTGTGTGTGTGTGTGTGTGTGTGTGTGTATGTGTGTGTGTATGTGTGTGTGTGTGTGTGTGTGCGTGTGTGTGGGCGCGCGCGGGCGCAATTGAAAGGGAGACAGAGGAGAAAATAGGTATGAGTTTTTATTGTGTCAGGTTGGAAGTTAGTGTTTGTAAAAGAGTGAGTGACAGTGTGTGTGTGTGTGTGTGTGTGTGTGTGTGTGTGTGTGTGTGTGTGTGTGTGTGTGTGTGTGTGTGTGTGTGTGTGTGTGCTTCTGTGTGTGCTTCTGTGTGTGTGTAGCGTTGAAGTAGCTGGACAAATTGATTTTGGTTTTGTTTCTTGGTACTTATGTCCGAGTAGGAACTCCTTGCTGATTTTAATCTCCCTTTTCTTTTTTGCCACTTTCAAAATCCCAGCAGGTGGCTGTGTTTACGCTTGGGCCTCTGAAGAAAGAGAGTGTGAATTACCACATTAAGTGATCAAAAGTAAAGTGATGCCATGTTGAGTACTTCAATAAAGCTCTGGAGATCTTACAAAAGCAGTCTCACTCAATCAATATAATCATCATCAGAGTTAGTATTCATCTCACAAATGTCCTTTTGCTACAGTTAAAAGAGTTCAGCCCAACTGCAAACACACACAAAAAAAAAGCTGATGAGTGTGATATATATATTTTTAAGTCACTTGCCAATTCTGAGGACAATTTGATTAAAAGAGCGCCGGCTAATTTATTTTTCCTCCAGTCGTCACTTGCAAGACAAACTGACTATGAATTGTTGTCAAACTAATTCATCAAGTGCCACCCCAATCAGCAGGGGTTGTAGCCGATTCGGTGGTCTGTACACTGACCATGGTCTCTGCCGCAGACCACTGTGTGCCACCACCAGGGGGTGCTGGAGGTACTGGTACAGACCACTCAGCTAGTGGCACGGACCACTCAGCAACCACATACAACTGGTCATGACCACTAGGGACCAGTGGTCATTGCCACTAGGGGCGCTAAAGCTAGTGGCACGGACCAGACAGTGACTGCTCACTGGTCTCACTTTCTCTTCATCTCTGTACATGGCTGTAATGGCAATGCTTTTAAACATAGAGCTCCATTGACTCTGCATGTATTTCATTATTATAGCACTCTCTGATTTGTTTATAGCATAACTGAGGAAGAAGTTTAAATAAATAAATAAAAAGTCAGATATTTTATTTATATACACCAGTGTTTTTCAGTCGAGGAACACATTGTGACACCTTTCCTGCACCAAGGTCGATGCTCTTTCGGGGGTAACACCCAGTTACTTTTACCGGTAGTTGGACGGAATGATGAGCCCACTGATTCTTGAGAAACTGGTTACTTTATTTTCGGATATCACTCACTTTACAGTACATTAGCTTATGCTGCACCCTGTCGCTTGGGCGCACACACACGCACACACACTCACTGCACTCACATACGCTACTCTCGTATCTCGAATCTTGATCAACTGCATTCAGACATGTAGTATGCCTACCATGGATGACCCAATATTAATATAATTTGACATTTGATTCAGCAATAAGGGAATGCTGCTGATGTTATCCAAGTATAATCAGATTGCAGTGACTGGGGTAAGCAGTTGCTTTTGAAAATATGCTGATGTGAGAGCAAAGGATTGTGGGAGTTTTAATGTTGAAGCGGATCATTGTTAAATTGATGGCATATGCGCATGTTTAGGTTATTTGTGTTATTTTGGGGGTATTTCCAGTGTTTGTACCGTCTGTGTGGTTAGGACAGCATAACTTTATTATTTAGCAATGTCGCCACCATGACCCAAGATGTCCTGTTAAATAATAATGAGCAGGTAACCAGCAACTTCAGAACATCTATGGTAAAGGATTGTAGATGAAAAACTAGCTCTCATGGCTCAACCTGGCACATGTAACACATCATTCAACAATTTATTTTTTTGAGGTGACAGTTAAAAACTGCAGTGACAATCCGCGAGTCGCGGCCGTTAATCAGTGTGCGCATAAATCAATACAATTGGTCATATAAAATAATGGTTGGCAAGCTCCGTGTAGGCTATTTATTTATTCAACCACTTTGAAAAGCTTTTTTCATCCCTCCGCAATCATTCTACTTCTATGCGCCGCAAATAGAGCATACCCACTTTTTGCGCCACTGTGTGTGTGTGTGTGTGTGTGTGTGTGTGTGTGTGTGTGTGTGTGTGTGTGTGTGTGTGTGTGTGAGTGTGTGTCGTATAGCCTGTCCTACAGCATAAGCTAATACAATAACATATATGATTTTTTTTTTTAAACTTCTTCCTCAGTTATGCTATAAACAAATCAGAGAGTGCTATAATAATGAAATAAATGCTGAGGCAATGACCACTGGTCCTTAGTGGTCATGACCAGTTGTATGTGGTCGCTGAGTGGTCCGTGCCACCTGCTTGAGCGCCCCTAGTAATGACCAGTGGTATGTGGTCTCTGACTGGTCCGTGCCAGAGTAGCGTGTGTGAGTGCCGTCAGTTAATGAGTGAGTGAGTAAGTGAGTGTGTGTGTGTGTGTGTGTGTGTGTGTGTGTGTGTGTGTGTGTGTGTGTGTGTGTGTGTGTGTGTGTGTGTGTGTGTGTGTGTGTGTGTGTGTGTGTGTGTGTGTGTGTGTGTGTGTGTGTGTGTGTGTGTGTGTGCTCATGCGTCAGAGTACAGCATAAGCTAATTGCAATAAAATATCTGACTTTTTTATTTATTTTTGTATTTTTTTAAACTTCTTCTTCAGTTATGCTATAAACAAATCAGAGAGTGCTATAATAATGAAATACATGCAGAGTCAATGGAGCTCTATGTTTAAAAGCATTGCCATTACAGCTATGTACAGAGATGAAGAGAAAGTGAGACCAGTGAGCAGTCACTGTCTGGTCCGTGCCACTAGCTTTAGCGCCCCTAGTGGCAATGACCACTGGTCCCTAGTGGTCATGACCAGTTGTATGTGGTCGCTGACTGGTCCGTGCCACTAGCTGAGTGGTCCGTACCAGTACCTCCAGCACCCCCTGGTGGTGGCACACAGTGGTCTGCGGCAGAGACCATGGTCAGTGTACAGACCACCGAATTGGCTACAACCCCCTCTCACCCCAATTGTGGTATCCATTCAATAACAATGCACGGTGATGTTCCGGAAATTGCTGGACTGTCAGCTCTTCCCTCAACAGGCGTTGTAAAGGAGGCTGGTTGCCATGCCAGCCGACATCCATCATCAAGAGAGAGAGCTGATCTGCAACTATGAAAACACTTAACTTGGAGCACATTCGTCACTGACCCCTAATGTCCGGCAAAATACATTCTGTGATGCTTTTACAGGAAGGCGAAAAGACAAGCAATTCTAGTTATGCTCAGGCTATTCTTTATCTTTACTAAACAGAATGATCCATCAAAGTTGCAAACATTCCCATAGACTGTATGTTCTTGTTTCCATGAGTTATTTAATACCCTTAGATTGCCTTTCGATATAGGATATCTCACCTTTTGAGCCACAATTCAATGGTGTCAAACACGCTTCATACACACACAAACACCTCTCACCTTTCTTAGAATTCAGTCAAGCCCCTTTTCATCACGTACTGTATAGATCAATTTCTATGAAACCAATATTTATTAGCCTTGAATTGACTGTGGTGTCAAGCTAAACCTATTGAACCGGCCAAGATATTGGAGTGTCCCCCCTCAACGCCTCACTATTTACGGTTTATGTATGAATAATGGATATAGACCGAGTCACTAATTCAAATAAGAAAGGTCGCAGGGTTTTGGATGAGGGTAAATAACATGTATTTGTATATCAACTAGCAAAACCTGAATTACAAAGTGCTTAATATAAAATCAAAATGCCTCAATAAAACAAAGGTGAGAGACAGTAATGAAATGCTATATATCCGCAGGCAAGTCGTTCCACAGCTTTGAAGCACTTAAAGCAAAAAAAGGATCAACCTCAGTCTTAAGTCAAATACATCAAACATGAGGAAGTCACATTTTACCCTCTCTAATAAACTAGTTTGAAGACATATGTTCAGGGGGCAGGCCACGACATAGAACCAATCAATTACATTCTCAAATAAATTCTTAAGTTCAATAGCCAGTGTTAAGCCTACAATTAGAATGGCATGTACTCTAACTCTGGACCTAATCAGAATCACGAAGAGTAGAAATGACGTGTAAACGACTTGTAGAGAGTTAGTTGTTGCCGGTAAATAGGCTACAGAACTTATACCCTCCCGACTGCTTACCGACAGTGTGCATTGTGCAATGTACAACACAGGTGTGTGCATGTGCATTAATACCATGTGTCTTTGTGCATGTGCATGTGTTTAATTAAGGCTAAATTCAATATTGGAGCCATTTTTGTCAGTGTTTACTGTAAAGACCTATGGTACAACACAACTAGAGGAAGTTGTGAGAATTTGAGTAACCATGATCATAAGTTGAGCACTCTGTATGTTACCTTGGATTTGTATCAACCTACAAAATCATGAGCTCAAATCAAACATTGACCAAAGCAAAGGCTAATGTGTTCCCTAGCAGGCTAATTACCCGTGTGGCTGGGATTTTAGGAATTATTTTGTGTGCTTGTCCGCACAAATCAAATTACACCACCAACATTTTCAGTAGGTACAAATAATGTACTATGCAGGGGGCTACAACTGCAGTGAAAAAAATGAAATGTAGAATTCTTCTTTTTATAAAGATGTTTTTGATATCAAATCTACTTCAAATGTTAGGTATAGGAGAAAGGAGACACAAGAAAAGAAAGAAAAACAGGCTGAGGGTAGTACAGACAGACAGACATGATAGGACGGAGAAAAGGTTACAAAAAAAGAGAAAACAAGATAGGATGAGTAAGCAAGAAAGGTTGTACCACGGCCTTCAGAAAGCAGGGATATTTCAAGGCAAACTATGTTACTGCATTTATTTGTTTGTGCTGTTTGATTCCCCTTGCGTATTGTGTGTGTCCACAGCAAGCACAGCTATCCAAGCGCCATTCATTCAATTGTAGGGTGTCACATTGAGTCGGTGCTTCCTTCACAAAAACACATTTGCACAATAAAATATGTTTGCACTCTGTACACTGCAGAGTCAGGTTCTTTTGTACAGGCCAAGGTTTGTGCAGTATGTTTTTCAAGACGTACAGTAGTGGCTCTTACTGTTTGCAGCATGTGTAGTGGTAATGAGTTTTTATATAACTTCCTCCACTATGCCTGACAGCCTCCCATTTCGACACATATATTGTCTATTATCTTGTTCTTGTCTTAAAGCGGCTACGAGTAACATTTAAATATATTTTAAACAGCCTCATGTTTCCTCTCATAGTCATAAATTACCTTTAACAGCAAACGAGACCATCAGTGCAAAGAAAGACGTTTTTATATAGTTTTTATTACTGCGTTTGGTCTGGTCGCACACCCAGTCCGATTTTCGGTTCGCTCGTGCAGGCTCTATGGTCACATATCTGTATTGGTCGCAGATTTCAGTGTGGAGCAGACACGCGATTTGATGAGCCTATCCCTCCAGGTGAGGGAAGGGGAGCGGGAGCCTTGTTTGAGACAGTTATTTGTCGTCATAATGACTGATAACGGGGCTGAACCATCAAAGAAAAAAAAGAGAATGCAATGAAGAAAAGCTAAAAGGGAGAGTGATATAGGCTACGGGCTGGACGAGGGCGTTGCCAAGCAACGTGTATACAATTTCACGAGAGCAAAACTAGACTGCAGTGTTTACTCCTAAATGAATGAGCGGTTGGTACTAACACAAAGTTTGCTTTGCTTCACCATCATCAGATAACCATTATTTGAAATAGTCATTATTTACATCAACAACACAAACACATTACCTCATCGTGATCCATACTAACTGCCGTCCGTCGTTCATTCGCTTTCTGTGAGGACACGTCTTCCAGCTCCGTGAGAGAGAGTAGTTAGGTGACACTGCTGCATCAACTCATTGCAATCAGGTGTGTGTAGCACTGACTGGCATTAGTTGATGCAGTGACAAAACCACTCTCACGGAGCCGAAAAGAGTCCTCACACTTTCAACACACGGACATGCACTATATTGCGCCCTTTTCAGTTCACACTCGCACGCCTGGCACGAGCTAGAAAACAGCTTTGTGACAGCGGGCGTCGTAAAAATACTACCGCTTTTGTCCAAAGGGGACGCCAACGTGCCATGTTACTCGTAGTGGCTTTAAGTAATGACATCACTGATTTAAAAATTCCAAACCAGAATGTTTTGTTTATCATACATTTTTTTTATTATTTATTAATTTATTTAACATATTGCTATAATTTTTTTCACACCATTCTGGTAAAACAAAAAATGCATATCTTTGGACTTTAATGGCTCAGATAAGACTGTAGATAGAAGCGTGTCTCATTCAGCCATCTTGGCATATGACTACATTTAAACTATAACCTTTGTTTCAGGTTAGCTAATTCATTGTAATAATCCATATCAGTGTTTTCTAATAGGCCTGTGTTTTATATGTTCATGCCATAATGATGTGTCAACAACAAACGCTTCACTTAGAATGTGCTCTTTGATGGAAGCACACTCATACACATCAACTTTGATCAGAAGGGCTGATTTTTGGGAGCACCGGTTCATTTAAAATCAACAAAGGGCAAACCTAAGTTACAATGGTCACACTACAGCAGTCTGCATAAACTGAAAGTAAATAGTGTCAGCTTCCATAATCACTGCTCCTCCTGGTGGATGGATAAAACATTGCAACTGATTTCAGCACAGGAGGGCCACCAAGCGCGCTGCGTCATTGAGGGGGATCACATATCAATCAAGAGCAGAGCAGGGACCCAGGATCAGCCACAGATCACATAGTGTTAGATGGCTGATTAGATGTACTGCAGTAGTGACCAATACCTAAACAATGAAAGAGAAAAGGCAGGAAGGAAGGGAGAGGTTAGTGTGTAGGAGTTAAAAAAAAATATTGTGACATTAGGTAGAGTTGGTCATTTATATTTGTGTAATAGCGTGTACACACTAAGGAGTGTGAATGAGAGAAGAGGGTAATTATAGAGGATGTTTCAGAGTGTGAGTTAGCAGGAGAGAGTGTGCGAGAGAGGAGGAATGTGTGTGTGTGTGTGTGTGTGTGTGTGTGTGTGTGTGTGTGTGTGTGTGTGTGTGACAGTGACTGTAATTGCTCTTCACCTCTACTTCAAAAGCTTTTAGCCCGGTCAGCACTCAGCCAATCAGAACGCCCCGCACAAAAGAGCCAGTCGGTGAGCAGAAGAGAGCCCAGGCAAGACTTGTCTCTTTCGACTAACTGGATTAAATCCACACACACTTTCTGTCATACTGTGTCTGTAACTGTGGTCACAACTCAAATGTACACAATTATGTGACCGATTTTTCGTTCCCTCTCTCTCCCTTCAGTTTTATTTTCCTCCTTTCTATTCTGTTTTTTTGGTATTCCTCTCGCTGCTCCCTCCTTTCTCAGCACTCATTTCATTTACATTGATAAGTATGTTTCTCAATTTGGAGAATGAGTGTCTGAAACTGCCGCCTGCTATCTAGACACAGCTGTGAATAAGCCAGCATACGTACAAAGCCGGGGGGTAAAATGTGTTTGCAATTACAGACGCAAAAGGGAGAGAAGAAGAAGACAGAAAGCTTCAGCTGTCAACTAGATATATGTGTGCGCCTCATCTCTTTCTCTCTCTCTCTCTCTCTCTCTCTCTCTCTCTCTCTCTCTCTCTCGCTCTCTCGTTTGCACAAAATTCAAAGTTGCATCACTCTGTATTCCTGTCAGAAAATAAACACAATTGCCAAAGCGGTTTACATTGCCACGCTCAATGATACAGAGAATACACCTATCAAAATAATGAGATTTCCGTTAGTCCGTCATCTGTCGCTAAAGAGTTATCCTTCAGGTGCATTCACTGAACATTGGAGTTATTTTTTTTAAGAAAAATTTGAAACTTTTAAATTAAAATTCTTCTGGTGCATTTTGAGAAGAATAGTAAGGCTAAATCAGCTGCGTCCTATGTGAGCTATTTAGTACTGTTTTCTGGAATAATTTGGGGACACATAATTACCAAAAAGCAGAAAGAAAGAATGTACAGGTTTAAAAAATCTCTCTGTGAAGTCTTTTTCTTTTTTTTAAATACAGTATACCTCAATATAGGCCCCTGCTCTTCGTAGCCACGAACAAAAATAATCAAAAATTTACTGGTGCCAGATCTCTGAGAATACTGGCTCACTGTCACACTGTGTTGGCTTATGTTTTAGAATTGAATACAACACCATCAGTTTAAAAAAGTCTTCATCAATTGTTGAGGTCATTTTTGGGTAACCATTTTGGTCCAGACTATTCAATACATCCAAGAAATCCTGTACATTTGGCTGCCAGAGGATGAATCCAATGATTTTGGTGATCCCCTGGCTTTGAAGTTCCCTTAACAGTTTTACAAATTATGGTTAACTGTCTCTATAACTATTGGAGGAATTGCCTTGCAGTTTGGCACGCTAATTCATGCCCCCCCTAATGTGGTGGTAGAAGAAGAAGAAGAAGAAGGAGAAAATTTTTAATTTGTCATTTATTACCTCATCCTTAAATAAACTTAAGGACTTCCCATACGCCTCAGCTGTTCTTTGTATGTAGTGCTTTTTAGCAAATGGCAGCATACTAACACATAGCCTATAATAAAACTAACTATGTCGAAAGTCACGGTCATGGGGTGGTCATAAGTCACTTCTGATTCATACAAAGCGAGCCAGTCTACAGATAAATGCAAACCTGTCTTTGAGCTTGATTAATTGGTCGTGGACATGAGAAGAGGATCAGAGTGGGGCTGGTTTAACAATGCTGTCGAGGTATGGAGTCTGTTTAAAAAACCTCCAAAGCTGTGTGTTCTTACTCTTTTTACTAAGGTATATCTTTCACCAATTTGCCAATTCATCCTGTGATAGAGTTGCCTTTGTAAGAGCTCATTTCCCCTTCGGTTTAACTGTTTTCTCCACAGGATTAGATTACCCATCTAACACCTCCATATCTCCATCCACCTCCTCTCTTCTTTTTTTTCCCTAGATCTTCACTGCGGCTTGTTTTCTCTCTATCTATTCCCTCCCTGCTTTCCCTGCCTGGTTTGGTTTCTCTGTCTCTATTTTTGCCACCTCCTCTAACTCTCTACTGATTAAGAAAGAAAGGGAAAAAAAATATAAGTTTACGAAGGGAAAAAAAACAGTCGGTAGATTGGTGGAAAAGTTCAATTAAACTGTGTGCCTCTGGGCTTTTGTGTTACTGTGTGTGTGTGTGTGTGTGTGTGTGTGTGTGTGTGTGTGTGTGTGTGTGTGTGTGTGTGTGTGTGTGTGTGTGTGTGTGTGTGTGTGTGTGTGTGTGTGTGTGTGTGTGTGTGTGTGTGTGTCTGTGTGTGTGTGTGTCTGTGTGTGATCAGCATGCTTCTGTGAGACATGAGGGTTTGTACGTGTGTGTGTGTGTGTGTGTGTGTGTGTGTGTGTGTGTGTGTGTGTGTGTGTGTGTGTGTGTGTGTGTGTGTGTGTGTGTGTGTGTGTGTGTGTGTGTGTGTGTGTGTGTGTGTGTGTGTGTGTGCGTGCGTGTGTGTGTGTGTGTGTGTATTGCACGCTTTGCATCTCTGCTGGTGTGTGTTACAGTCTCAGCTCTCCATGATTAGTTTTTTTTCCCCTCCTTAATCAAGTGAGAGAGAAGCCCACAGGTAATTACAGTTTCCATCCAAAAACAACAACTGGTCTTCATGCTTTCCTGTTGGACTCCCTCACTGACAAATAAAGCCTCAGGTGGTAAAGGACATGCAAAGTCACAACGTAATTTTTTTTTATCATTCCGCATCATGGCTCAAAAAGAAGATTAATTATTTAAAAAAACTATTAATTAGACTGGTGTTATTGTTTCACAGACATGGAGGTTTTGATTCTATAAGTTTAATATATAAAACCTTTCAGTGATTTAAATTAAGACGCCTTTCTAGTGAGTTTTTAAACATGTTAAGCTACTTGTTTGTTTTCATATAGCATTGTTATCCTTCTTTTGCAGAATTTAAAGAATAAATAAGGCAAAGAACAGCTTGACAATCTTTTTACACCTCTGGTCACGACAGCCAATGACTATTTAAAATGAAAACCTACAGTATTTTGTTAATCAACTTTGTGTGAGGGCTCCTTCATGAACGCACAATTTCTGTTTGTGCGGTTTTCTATGTGCTCTTCTCTCTGGGAAGGCAAATAGTAAACATCTAAAACAAAGTTTTTTGGGGCTCCATATAAGTCCCAAGGTTTTCCTATTGTAATTACTTTTTTGTGCCTCCTCCAAACGCACCTAAACATTGTGTTTCCCTGCTGCAAGAACAAATTGATCACAGTTTGATTGACCATAACTGAAGTCATCTTGCTGTAAGCACAACTCAGGAAAAGCTTCTGGTAAAACTCAAATGAAAAGCCCAACTTGCAGTGTGAGTTTCTAGCTACAAGCTCAAGCATCAAATAATATGTTTAATCAGATTTTTGTATCAATGATTTTTTACCAGATTTTCCCAATGTCACAAAAGGCAGATATACCCTTTTCAATTGATTTAATAATAACATTCAGCTATGTTAGCCAGTAGCCATATATACCAAATCAACTGAGGCTTTCTACTGAAGATTACTTTGTTATTTAGTGTACAATCCCGCTAAGGATCTTTGTATTGCCTCACTGCAAACTAGAATAGTCTAAGAAAATATCGTTGACTGCGAGTGTTTACAAAAAAGAATGTTTGAAAAGAAATGTGCAAAAATGTACCTCAAACATAAATAATGAAAAAGTTCAACCGTTTAGTTAAAATTACAGGAAGTATAACATTTGTTTTCAGCCTGTTGCCAAACTCTTCAACTATGTAAAACACCATGCCAAACTAATAAGCAAGCTTCTTTTGACTTTGTTTATCTTTGTATTTTGTCACAAGCTCCGGTTTAATTTGCACTAATCCAAAAGGCCAATGAGTAAACATTTACTCTATGGTTCAGACTCAGCGAACTGTTGGCGTGACTGCCAACAGGAGCGAGACAAAGGTGTCTGTGACAAACAGAGAGGCCTGTTGCACAAGGATTATCCTTGGTGTCAAAGCTGTTTGTTTGTTTGTGTTGTGTATACATGCAAAAAAGAAGGAAAAAAAGTCTTTCTTACGTTGAACTGTGTCGGTGTTAAAAAACAACTGTCCTTGCATCATGAAGCAGCCCATGGTTTAGCTGTCTTGTATAGTTTTACAAATGACTTAGGCTTAAGTGTTGTCAGTAATTAGTGGCTAAAATGATCAAAGAAGAACTACTAATACCTCATTTTCCTAATGCACTGGTGTTGACATGCAACATCAACAATGCAATCAATGGTGGCAGAATGTTTTTTCAATTAAACATTTGGACATTGACGAGCCTTACGGTGCATAAACACAAGAGTGCGGCTGCGTTCTAAATAGCATGCCCTTTCTTTTTTCTATTCTACATGCTACATCAGACCATATAAAGCAGTGCTTCTCAAATGGTGGGGCGCGCCCCCCTGGGGGGGGGCGCCGTGAGTTGTGCTTGCGAGCGTCATGTGTGCTTGTGTATGGTCACAACCGCGCGAAAGGCTGCGATTTGCAGTAAATAAATGTCCACGTGTGTCCCCAAGTGTCTCTGTAGGCTATTTAAAAAGAAATCAAGCAAGTAGACTAATAATAACATAATGAATTATAGGTTATCGTATCACAGAAGGCATATTGGCCTATAATAATAAAAAAAAACCTTAACTATATTTACAGTTTAAAAATGTTTTGAATGAAATGCAAACCTCAGTTAATCATTTGCTCTTGTTTCTCTGTCCTGAGATTCACACAGACTGAGCAGTCTTGTTTAAATGTTACAAATTGAGCTAATAAACTGAACTTTGATTTTTTTTAAGTTGCTGCAGAAGTTATCTCAGCTAATTTATAATTTTAACATCTAATTTGATAATAAGGTGATTGTATGCAGAATGCTCAAGCCAGAAACTCATACAATGTTTTTGTACAGATAAATAAATAAATATTAGCAGGTTCTCAACAGTATTTCAATTTAGGGGGGGCGCGAAAAAAATTCTGTCCCCTAGGGGGGGCATGACAGAAAATAATTGAGAACCACTGATATAAAGAATCTAGTTAGCATGTTGTAGACATACAATTGGGACATAAATACAAGAGTGCAACTCATTCATACTCCCCGTCCTAGATTTCTCCAGGTGTCCCTGACTTTCCTGAGATGACAATAGATCTCCTCTTTTTTTATCCCACACAGTCGTCTTCCTGGTTAGATCAGGTGCCTACATTGCCCACAATGCAATTCAACCAGAGACAGTTCAGTCTGAGATTTTGCTGTATTACGCTAGTAGTAGTCTCGCAAAGCCAGACCAAAACTACAAGTAGTATGGTCTGGAAGCACTCCGTTCAGAGCTGTATATTCGGGGGGAAATGGGCTGGCCTGTTTTTATTTCTTTAAACCAACCACAATCGTCTAGGGCGGGGCTGAGCCCGGGAAGCAGCAGCGGTGTCCGTGCAAAATAGTGGCGGGGGGAATTGTTTTGCTGGAACGTCTGCACTTTCAGAGGCTGTCAGAGAAATGGCTAAATCCCAACCGCAAACAAAATAAAAATATTAAAGACAAAAGGAATAAACATAGTTAGTTGCTTTCTCACCAGCATGTCAAGACACCATACATTTAGCCCTCGAGGAGCTCATGTGATAATTTAACAGGAATGAACGAGTCACACAGTGTTATCTCTGGTAACATTAACAACGGCGGCCCGATGTCCCATAAATCACCAAAGAAAAGGAACGGCGGCTCTTAATCTAGCTGGTTATAAGGTCCGCTGCTCAATCCAAACCCCACGCTTCATTTTCCAGAGTTTATGAGGGTATCTCTGCCCGGGGGAAGTTGTACAATGAAGTGGCAAGGCTAAGCCGTCAGTCTGCCCCAGGGCAGCTGTGGCTATCGTAGTTTAGCCTACCACCACCGGTATGACAATGTGTGAATGAATTGAACCTGGAACCCTGTAAAGCGCTTTGAGTCACAGAGAAATAAAGCGCTATATAAATCCAATCAATTATTATTATTATTATTAAGCTAATAGGCTGCGCCGCCGCTATTAGTAGGCTATCTTCAGCGTATCTCCACACTTTATTTCTGTCTACAGTTACGTCAATTCTCACACCATCTGTGTGTTTGTGTGTGTGTGTGTGTGTGTGTGTGTGTGTGTGTGTGGGAGAGCGGCAATGCCCTGACACACACAGGTTGGCTGTGAGCGAATTGTTTCCGAGTTTGATGGGGTGCACAATACGGGAAAGTCAGCAACAGGAAGGGGGGAGTTACGTTGGGAGCCGACGGACATGCTGATATACGCTGGCAAAACAAGTCAAGCCAGACTACGCTAGTAGCAGCTAATACAGCCGGAGATGAGGAGCTGTTTTTTTTTTTTTTTTTTTTTAACCTTTATTTATACAGGTAAATCCCATTGAGACCAAAGACTCTTTTACAAGGGAGACCTGTTTTCCTTTCCCACATTACCATTCACACACACATTCGTACACCGATAGCAGGCTAACTATCGACATTCACACGAGGCAAGGTGGGTGAAGTGTCTTGCCCAAGGACACAACAACTATGACACAGGTGGCAGGGCGGGGATCGAACCTCCAACCCTTTGATCATCAGCCGACCCGCTCTACCAACTGAGCCACAGTCGCCCAGTTGGTTACAGAGGTCAGGTTAGCTCACTTCTTTCTAGGCCAACACAGGCAGACTTCTTTTATGTACAAACTTGTGTTCCAAAGCCAAGTGACATCACTTGAGGCAATTTATCAGATTTTTCAATGGAGTCATGAAAGGCTTCGCTATATAAAAGGCTTTCACATGTGCAGTAGTGTTCCTCAAGCCCTGTTAACAGTGTTTGATGTGTCAAATTGATGGAGTTCTCTTTTAAAGCCCATGGTTTGTGTAAGAGCTTGCAAGCTTTCACACCTACGTAGCCACACTCAACATCCTGCAAGAATCTTTATTTTATATATGGAATATTTAAAAGCACAATTAATTATTTAAAGCTGACAGTCAATCATGAATGTAACTAAATATACAGTCAATGGTAGCGTCCTTCCGTTCAGCTAGCCCCCAGGAAACCATTTTAATGAGAGAGGCTGTCGTTCAACTGCCATTAGCATGTCAACGCTAATGGTAAATGGTAAAAGGACTTTTACTTAGACAGTGCTATTCTAGTTGTACTTGACCACTCAAAGCACTTAACACAGAATTATGTCACATTAACCCCATTCACACACCGATGGCAGAGGCTGCATGCCCATCAGATACTGTACAGCGTTTTGATCTAACTACATTGCCTCTCACTAAACCATTCATACACCAATGGCAGCAGCCATCGGGAGCAACTTGAGTTTCAGTGTCTTGCCATGGGACACTTCTCCATGTGGCAGGGGGTGGGGATCGAACCATCAACCTTGCAATCAGTAGACGACCACCCAACCATGCCACAGCCGCCCCAAGCTAGGACCCTATTCCCGGCTCTGAGCTAGGATTGGACAGTCCCATATGACAGTCCCGTGTGTCATTTTCATAGACCCTGTGTTCCTAAACCCATACTTTCTGCTATGTGATAGAAAAAAGATTGTTGGGTCTCTTTGTGGTCTTCTCCGTTTGTTGTTTTCAACATGCATATTAATTGTAATTTAAACTTGAATTAATCCAGGACAAAGGACTGACATATGTGAGTTATTACTTTCATCCTGCTGCTCCACTCCATTTTAATGTGTGTGTGTGTGTGTGTGTGTGTGTGTGTGTGTGTGTGTGTGTGTGTGTGTGTGTGTGTGTGTGTGTGTGTGTGTGTGTGTGTGTGTGTGTGTGTGTGTGTGTGTGTGTGTGTGTGTGTGTGTGTGTGTGTGTGTGTGTGTGTGTGTGTGTGTGTGTGTGTGTGCGCGTGCGTGACCTTGTTAGCTCCTACAGTCAAAAACATTGGACCACTTTGATTTATGAGTATTAAATAATGTCATTGTTCTAAAATAAGGGTTAGCGTTCGGAAGTAGTGCATGCTGTATCTCTTTCTTTCTTTCTTACCTACTCTGAAAAGAGAGCAGGCTATACTGCCCTTTAGCAGTTCTTCCTGTAGTGCTGCCTAACGTGCAGGGTTTTTTTCTTTTTACTCTCCAATTTTTTACCTGCCCTCGTGGGACATTTAATAAAAACCTTGAACCTTGAACCTTGAATCTCCAATAATTCACAGTAAATCCCTTTATTTTTAACACAAATCAGTATTATCCAAACTTTATCAAATTCTCACTGTTGTCTCTGAACTAACAGCCCACCACTGCCTTGTTGCTGCCCTCAGCCAGCTTGCAGTCCAGGCTGTAGGGAGCTGGGTCACCACAGTCTGTAATCTAGAGATCGGCACAAGGTCGTGTCTTTTGGCTCGGCCGGCTGTGGATGCATTCACATCATGCTCCTCCCTGGCCCAGCTGACTCACACTGCTACAGGGCTGTCCCAGCTATTGGGATTCTGAAAAGTCTGGGAGATGTTCTGGAAAAGTGAAGAAGAAAGCTGGAGCATCGGTCAAGGTTAACCATCAGGCTGATCTAATGGAGGTCAAGCCCTCAGAGCACAGTGGCCAGGGGAGTTTGAAGCTTTGCATGTTTCTCAGGATTGTTGCACTTCCAAATCTAAGCATGTTGCTGATTTACATCAAAGCGAGTTATGAGGTTATCATCAAAATAGGACTGGTTGTATAATGAACCAGACACATTTTTCATCAGGAAGTCACTATTTCTATACAGGATAAGATATTAACAGACATATACAATACATGCCCATGGTTTTCTGTGTAGTTGACTCGTTTGTTTGTTTGTTTATGTGTGACTGTGTGTTAATGGTTTTGAGGCGCATTTTTATGATCTGCATGTGTTAAATCCCTGTTTGTAGTTGTGCATGTGTGTGAATGCGGTACAGGTGACCTTGAATTAATGGCAATTGGCGACTACATTCAACTTGTGAGTGTGTAACATTGTTTGTCACTTCTGAATCAAATCAAATTCATGATAATCCAGTTAGTGAATGGATGTTGTTGTTTTTTTTTGGCTTTGTCGCTTTTTAAAATGCTGTTTAATACTTGACTCTAGGGAATAGGGAATAACTTTGAATTTAGGGTAACAGTTAGGCATGAAGTTGCAATGGTTAAAAGAGCATTAACTTATTTTCTGGCCACCAGGCAAGTGTAGGTCCAATATTAATTTTATCTTAGCTCTATTTTGGGTTATTTTATTTTAATTTATATTTTGGGGAAATATCTGGGTCAGCTGATAAATGATACACTATCATCACCACTATAGTTGCTATCTTTGTTTGACTCGGTCCTGATCCAAAATCCTTCTACAAAACTTTTTAAAAAGTAAGAATGAAAGTTTTGGGCTGTAAAACCAAAACAAAGAGCCAAAAGAAACAAGTAATGCTCTGTAAAACTAAGAGGAACTGCACAGATGGTGAGAAATGATGTAATCCAAGAAGTTATGTCATCAAGTATTCATATAAGAAATATTGATAATAGCAGCTTTTACATTATTCTTAGTGGAGGGAGGAGAGGGATCATATCAGTGGGGGAACTTGCGATTATAGAATTAGAATCATGTGTGCGCATAAACTGTAATGTGCCGGCACACTTTTCAGGACTAATTCAAATATTTATGGTTGCAATTATATAACAGCGATTGTAGATCATTTTTCTTTCCAGAAATTGCATTTGTTTCATTGCAGCGCAGTAATAAACTTAAAACAAAATACACTTTCTCCTTATGCAACTGACTTGTCTTCGTGTATTAATTCACCAGATAACTGAGTTATGAGAGCAAGTCATTATTTAATTATTAACATATGAGCCTCTCTCAACCCTCTCGTTTCCTAATTATTATTTTTTTAAAGAAAGAAAAAACATTATTCGTCAGCAAAGTTTAATCTCTAAAGTGACACCGCGGTTCAGCAGCAGTTCAGCAGAATAAAAACTGGGACGACTACAAAAGCTCATCACCGCTCGTGGGCTTGATAAAGTCTGAATCCAAGCAAAAAAAAAACACTGCTGTGTCCTTTTTTTTCTTTTCTTGGAGACTTCATCTTCGATTAAGCAAGTCTCCCTTGGATTTCACAGTAAAATGGAAATCATCACAGGTTGAGAGGAATGTATAATAGGCTCCACCTCGGCGATGTGACCCCGGCGAATGGCTCCCGTCGAGGGATGAACACACTTTAAAATCAGTCCTTACTTGCTCTTACACCAAAGACAATACTCCACGTTATTTCACTTGCTTTTCAATATAACCCCATGTTACTCCAACCAAAGCACGGTCTGGAATCTGTGTCTGCTAATAGGGTCATTAATATTCATATCTCCCCAGAGATGAGACGAGAAACACACACTGGCGAGCGCACATTCACACACACACAAGGGAAAGTACACACTCACCAGAAAGAGAAATCAGTTGGCTGCTCAAATATAATTACTTGACTGCTGGCTGCCATTTAGGACGATGCCGAGATAGATTATTTTATGTCTATTTTCTGCTCCGTCTTTCTGGCTTTTCAATGTATTTTTCTTATTTTTTTGGTTTTCCCTGTCACCATTACATGCTGTCTCTCTCTCTCTCTTTCTTTATTCATCACCCTCTCCGTCTTTTCTAAAAACATTGTTTGGCAGATCCAACAATGCTGCTTTTACTCAATTTACATGTGTTTTACTGATATCAGTTTCAACTCGCGCTTGCCGAATTGTAAACTTTAGCTCTTCCTCTGCTATAATACAATAGCTTTCAAGCAATTAAAACCTAATGAAGACATGCATGTTTCTATTATCACTTAAGCTTTGTCTGCTTGCAAGCACATGAATTCCATCTGGTGTAATTTACACTTTTGTGTTGTTTAAGGTAATGTAATTGGCAACCTCTGGAGTCCTTCAGTGGTAGTGTTTTACAAAACTGGTATTTACTATTGACACTGAAAGGTCATTCAAGTCTTTTCCAACAGCAGTTGACCAAACGATGTAACCAGAAGGTCGGTTCTGAGTCCTGGAGCTCTTCTGAAGTGTTTTATCTTATCCCACACAAACAAAATAATACAATGTTGTTTGGGGGAAAGAAATGGTTTAACCTAATACAACATAGTGTAAACTCATCCAGTATGGCACTGTGCTAGCCATTCAAAATTGTGCATGCACACACAGGCAGATTAGTTTATGACATTATCAATGTATATCTACTCTTTAACTTAATGTACATAGCTCCGAAATCTTTCCAGAATTTGTAAATCCCGCCTCATAATAATATAAAACAGTTTTTGGGTGTTTGATAAATGTTAAGAAATGCATAGATCTCATACTCAGTCCGACCTTCTTAGATCTCATCATCGGTACCTGATACAACAAGACCCCACTGTGTCCTCTGCTATCATTTAAAGCAGGGCATTTTTTTTCTTATTCCTAATGTCTGGTAACAGACTGAACTTTGATCAAACAATGCTTCACATTTTGTAATTGCTCTCTAGGATGGCACCTGTGAGCCATCCTGTTTTCTGACCTCACACCCCAATCAGCAGAACAACCCCGTTTGGCTGCATCTCCCAATTTGTTCGTTTCAAATCTGTGTTGCAAGATTAAAACTGCGGCTCAGATCTGACACTACTTTGGGCCAAAACAACTGACACACTGTCATTTACGATAGTGTCAATTGTGTACATTTATTACAAACTTCACACTTTCAGTTTTAACTTACAACTATTGAAACAAATATGTTTGTCACACATCATAATACATAATCATATTTTTCATATTCCAAGCCTGTCCCTTGGATTTTGTCTATTTACTCTCCAAGAGACACAAAAAATATGTTATATATAAAGTCTAGGCGGGTAATGGTTATTAATATCGGTTGCAGCCTTCTTCTGCTTAGTTAGTTGGATTTTAAACAGAACAAAGGAAAACATTTAAGGTGAAGTCATCCACAAGCTTCATTCTGTTTCCTCTTACATCCATGGAAATGTAATTCTCTCTAATTCAGGTGTGACGTGAAAAACTGCATTATACAGTAAGCTTATATTACGATATGGCCAAAGGATAAGTTTTGTGTTTAACGTATTGTTAAATATTTGTATGGCACTTTGAGGATAACAGGGCCCTTTTTGCTATGGAGTTCGAGGTGAAATCTTCCCTATTTGAGTCCCTATATGGACACTGTATTTTTCAATCCTTATTACTGTTGTCAAGCATGTGTGTTGGTGCTGCATTATTTTTTTTAGTCTCCTATGGTGGTGAAATGGTGAAACTGTGAAGGGTGGCTGCCTGCACTGAATATCTCTACCTCAGGCATTTGCATGTGCAGACATTTTAAAGGGGACATATTATGAAAAACCAAACATTGCCGGTGTTTGGGCACACTGTTTAGGTTATTGGCGTCCCTACCAGCACACACAAGCTTCAAAAAGACAAAAATGTCAGTTTCTTCTGGGACACTTATTTCGAAAAAGGGGGGATTTGAAGGTTTCTTCCAAAAAACACCGACTGATGACGAAATCGGTCGGTTTTCATTATCATAAATACTCCCACGGGAAAGCTCACCAGAAACTCGGCAGTTGATTGGCAAATCAAGACGCCCCGTTGGTAACCACACACACCTGGCTGAGCCTCCACTCACTCATGCAACAACAGAGGAGAAGTAAGCTGCAGTGTGAGCTCAAACTCAAGCTACCATCACACCCCAGCCTCGAAGCACACTAGGGCTGAATGGATTTACTTCATTTTTTGTTAGGCTATCTCCAGCAAAGGTTTGCAATCTGTTAGTGTGATCAAAGCCTTTTTACTGGAGTGTGGAGGAGACTGTGCCAGGAAGACTGAGACACCATCCGTCCGAAATGTAAGTAGTCCTATTTTAAAAATAATTCTGTCCGTTTGTTAGTTCAATGTCTGTAATGTGCTTTATTTTATCCCTCCTATAATAACCAACACCGACTGAAATGAGAGAATGCGGGGTTTAGTCGTTAGCATTAGCGCCCGCTAGCTTTATGCTAACGGTTAGAGCTGTGATTCTTTTGCAGTGACTGTTATTTGGCTCTTTTGTGAGCTCACGTTAGTCCTGCCGTGACAGCCCCTGGGTGAAAAACAGACGGTGAAACTGTAGGGTGTGTTGGAAACTGAAGAGTATTTTTTTAATAGCTTCATCCTGCTACCTGCTAGCTGTCTGATTGTATAGCTCAAGTACACACCGCAATAAGTCTGCGGACAGTGTGTAGTTAGGGTGACCAGATCCCAATTCACCAGATGTGGGACAAAGACTACGTTTGTGCGGGAGAATGCGGGACAAAGTGCCGTTTTTTTTAAGCAAAATAAACCTGTAGTACAAGCAGCAATAGGCCTATTACATGATCTCCAGTGTAATGTACACATAGACAGGAATACTGTAAGTTGTCTCTGCTGGTGTTTGTTTCCTGTCCATTATATTTCAAAAAGCACACAGTATCACTCAGAACTTGTTGCTTATCGAGCCAGGGCTGTACTGAATTTGTTGTAGCTTTGCCATAACAGATGTATGATGTAGGCCTATACATGTCAGCTAGGCTACATGATGTAACATTGAATGTGCCATGTTTTACAGGTGTCTGAGTGACCTGATGGAGCCGGACGGAGCCACCAAGACCGTCACACTATCCGTTCCTTCAGAGGAGGATGTGTTCACTGGGTTGGACAACAACAACTGGACAGTTACATAAAAGTTATGGCTTTGCTTCTGTTTGATATGTACACTTAATATTTTCATTCCAGTGGCTATGAATAAACTGCTTTATTTTTAAGGATGTTTTTGGTCTTTTTAAAATGTAATGATACTGTTTTATCAGAGAAAATCTTCAGCGAGATGAAAATGTGAGTTTCAAGTAATCCTTTACTACAGGTAGCAAACAGTGACAGTAAGCAACACAATACATTTTTTAACGGTAACTTTATTATGAATGAGTGATCACAATACAAATGATACATTATCTACTAGATATTGAAATGTTGTCAGATAATTTGCAGCTCTGACAAACCTAAAGCATAATTATTTCAACCATACATTTTACAAAAGATAATGCCTTTCCAGTGAATCTTGACATGATTCAGGATACATTCTTTTCCATTATGGTTACTGTACATTTTTACATGTCAACTCAGTATCGGTTCACAACCAAAGCTTTTTCACTCCACTGGGCTGTAGATCATTCCACAGACCTGTAAAGACAAACGTAAAACAGGGTGTATGTTACCAGTTTAGAGAGTTTATGCATAAATACTTAGCTCAAATTATGTTATTGACTGTGACAAAATTAAACAATATTTACCTGAGGATAATGTCAGGGAAATCAGAAATCTTGATGCCATTTTCACAGTTTTCAGCTCAGACTCCTGTCTGAACAGGTTCAGTTGTACATCCTTTAGTTTAGAACTGGTTAGTGTGCCGATATTTGTGGTAGAAATTAAGCTAAACATGTTTACATTGGTCTCCATGCTGCATTGGCCAAAAGTAAACAAAACTGACAGCTGGGCGTGTGCCATGCCCATGTAGGTAGGTATAGAGTAAATGAGCAGGGCGGTGCATGCACGCCCATGTAGATCTGACCAGTCAGAGCAGACTAGTATTTTTGCGAAGGGGGGTAGATGTCAAAACCAACCTTTTGAGATAGAGGCAAAAGAAGGCTGGAAAAGGCGATGAAGAAATGGGAAATGGTAGAAAACTATTGGGTCTTTTGAACAATAAACCATGAAAACCTTTTCTAGTAGACCTTGGAAATACACCTTTAAAAGCGAGATTTTGCATAATATGTCCCCTTTAAAAGAATAGCAGGTCAAAGTACCACATTCTGTCAGGGTACCACATCTTTGAACAGGAGCCAGCATATCTCAGGTGTAATGGAAACTCCTGGTAGACATGTTACGAACAGATATGATTTATTTTGTTCCTTAGGATGAAATCTGCAAAAGTGTGTGTGTGTGTGTGTGTGTGTGTGTGTGTGTGTGTGTGTGTGTGTGTGTGTGTGTGTGTGTGTGTGTGTGTGTGTGTGCGTGTGCGCCAGAATGTATAATACATCTGTATAAATATGTATATTATATATATACAAAATGTAAAAGTAAGTATACTTGTATGTGTGTGTATCCATGCATCTAGGTGTGTGTATGTGAGTGTGAAAAGGTATCGCGCACTGATTTCCCCTTGTCTAAACATGGTGACTATTTACTTTAGGAGATTGGAAACTCATGTCAGTCCTGGTAATCGTGTGTGTGTGTGTGTGTGTGTGTGTGTGTGTGTGTGTGTGTGTGTGTGTGTGTCTGTCTGTCTGTCTGTCTGTCTGTCTGTCTGTCTGTCTGTCTGTCGGTCTGTCTGTGTGTGTGTCTGTGTCAGGGAGTTGTTGAACACCAAAGTGAGATAAAATTAACAAATGAAACAAGCTATCCCCTTAAAATGTATTAGCCGAGAAATTGCTGTCAAAATGACTGACTGTAATCCACGGATTAAATTAATTAAAATTAGGAGACACCTAAGCCTGGCGTTTGGTTAATAGTAATGTGTTCACAGACAGCTGGCCAGTGTTTTTCTTTTTAAATGATGACTGGTTGAATTGTTTTCATGGTCTTAAAAAAAAAGTCCCCAAGTGGATTTACAGTGTTTGTAATTAAATGCTTCAAGTGTTCCATTACAGGCTGGCACAATCCATGAAAACAATGAGGATTTCTATAGTTTAGACTATGTATACTGTTTCATGTGGTGGCTCAGCGTTTCCATGATTGTTCAAATACCTGGAGGGTCTTATCAAGAATTCGTAGAGTCGTTCAAATATGTGACATTTTGCTGATAGATATCTACCCATAGCAGCTGACTATGATACCGGAATGATTTCTCTTTCTCTCACACAATCCAATGAATGTTTTAGATCTGATGCAGTGTGATAATAATATGTAGATGTGTACATGATGAAAAAACAATAACACAATCATTAGGATATTTCTCAACTGAAAAACACAGTGCGCTGAGATGATGTGTCAGCACAACTGCACACACCTCCTGGTGCTGTCTGACCTATTTATTTGAGCCAAAACTGTTGAGTGTTGAGCTGTAAAACCAGAAGATTATATAGACTCTCAGGGGAAACATTGGGTCTCCCCCCAGGGTGATAAGTATGTGTGGGGATTGTCACTACAAGCAACCTTTTAAACATTACTAACAAAGTCTGACTCATCTTAAAATGCAGCTTTAGGCATCACTTCCTATATCAAATCATATCCCAGTAAATGTTATTGACTTGAAGGTCCTTCAGTCTATTTCTACCTCTACCTCTGAGACACAAAACTCTGATGACCATAGTCTTAAAAGTCAAATCTCTGGAAACTGTTTTTTTTTTCACAAGAGGAGAGGGCTCGAGCGTTTATTTCACTTTATTTCACTCTCACTCGTCTTAACTCTGGGGATCCATGATAGTCTGGATGTCGAGACCTCCAAATTGGCTTTTAGGACTAAAGAGTGAAGGAGGGAGATGACGAGAGAGCACTGAGGGGCTTCCTGTGGGTGGTGAATGGAAGAAATGTGTGTAGACAGAGATGGGATACAAAGAATGAAAAAGTGAAGGAGAAATATGGTTTAAGTATTTCCTTGTGCATAAGTGCTATCTTTTAGATGGGTGTTTGAAGATTGTGAATGCATTCCCTATGGCAATATATACTTTCACCAGTGAATGTGCATTCCCAACCAGCTACCATTCATCAAGGTAGACAGACAGGGAGAGAGCAGGTGTGGCGGCAGGGCAGATAGACAGGGCAATGGGGTAGAGAAAGGCTCTATTTGGATGGAAACAGTTTTGAAGGCAGTGTATAAGTATTTGTTCACATGTGACACCTGTAATATTATTGGATCATATACATGACATATAGGAGATTTTTGTAATTGCTTTCACAAATTTCAGATATGGCATCATGCAGCCCATGAATTCAATGAATAAGAATGACATGCTTAAACAATAATAACAGCATGGCTTCAGAAGGGGTGCAAAAATTCACATAACTGAACAACTCAAAGTGGATGTGTATGATTGTGGACTTGGTCAGCTGAGGGGTAAACATGGTTTAGAGTCAACAGCTGTTGGCTCTGTAAGGTTCACTTAGACCAGACGATGCTTTAGGCCAACCGCCAAAGTTGGCACGCAACTATGCTTACAATGATGATATCCGCATCATCATTTTTAGCTGATGTATTAGTTACCATGTTCAAAATAGCCATCTCAGTTTAGCCTTTTAGCATGCTAACATCTGCTAATTTGCAGTAAAATCACAAAGTACAACCAGGTCGGATGGGAATATTTTTTGTTTTTGGGGCTATTTTGATCTGATGGAAAGAGAAGCAATCGTCTGCAATGTATCCGTAACGGGTCATGGATGTGTGTACCAAACGCCACTGCAATCTATCAATCTCTCTGGACCAAACAGTTGGACAGATGAAATACTGTGCATATGGTTCTACATATATCTGCATTATATTTGCATCAATTGACATTGAAATACTTTTTTACATTTCTTCCTCTTTAAACGTGTACTTGTCAAGGGTAGTAATGGAAAACGGAGAAATAAAAAGAACAGAGAAGATGGACCAAACTGTTACATGAGCACACGCTGATTGTTATCAGGCCATTTTGTAGCTACCGGGTTTTTCTTATTTAAAGGGACTCGGTGGTGGATTGATGGTCAGCAAATATTATCTCGCGGACGGAAGGGTGTAGAGATTAAATCTCATTCAATTTAATTGAGCGGCGAGCACAATTGTATCAAACATGCTTCTGATTTATTACCCAACAACGGCAGCTTCCTGTCTAAGTCCTTTAATGTGTGGAGATTACATACTCACAGAAGTGTCTGCTCTCCATTGCGGCACTATCTGACAAAGAGGGCTAGGTGTTCATCTGGTGGTGACGAGGGAGGGGACTGCTGACTGCAGTCACTGACAGGAAGTTAGCTAAAAGGACCATATCACCTACGTCTCCTTTAAAGTGTAACTCCACACTTGTTTTTGAAATGAGGGAAAGCAAAGCCTCACTTTCCTTAATGGGTTTAACAGTACATACTTCTTCAACCTGCTGATCACAACCGATTGGATGTGGTTTGACACCCGACCTCACCCTGCTCTGATCCAGCGTATAGTACCGTGGTGCCATGCCACATCACTTTTACCACTCTTTGGCAGTGCTAGCTAGATCATTAGACAGGGTGCAGTTCCCCATGCAGAGAAAGCACATATCAAGATTGACATGATTGGCTGCCTCCTTGAATGGACCCTCATGCATAATTCTGACTACATTCCATTTTGGATATGGTAAAGTCCTGTGCCCAGAGTTGGGGATGCTCTTAGGGTGTATTCACACATGGAAAGTCCGCTAGTTCACTTGCTTTGGTCCAGACCAAATAGAATTTAGATTTTTTTTTTTGGTGTGGTCCACTTTCATATTGCCCCTTTTGCAAGTGAACCAGCATTACGAAGCAAAACCACACGTGATCTGAGATCATTCATTCATTGGACAGACATTCTGGGGTGGAGAGAAGCAGGAAAAACGAAGTAAAAACTGCGAAATATATCATTTATATAATATGGGGTGAAAAAATAAATAAAAAAGGCCTACATCTAGCCTAGAAATAAAGAAGAAAAACATCAAATTATTGTTGTTTCATATGGTTATAATATGTAGCCCTACGTCAATGCCACGTTATGTGGCTTTTAGCCTACGATGTGAAACATAATTTTTACTGTAGTTTTGCTGCTGGACGCGCGGCTCGCGAGAAGAATAGGCTCAAGCTGAAACACAGCTGATTTAGCTGTGTATCAGCTTGGTGTCAGTTCGGCACAGCTCAGCTCCAAACTGACACGGGGACAGTATTGACGGTCCCGTTGGGAAGAAAAATAAAAACACACACTTCATGCAAAGCGCAGCGTGAACCTGTTGGCACTGTGCGGAAGACGCTCCCCTCTCCATCTGATCGCTGAACACATCAGCATGTGTACGTGTCATTATCAAATGTAATATGTTCGCTCGGGGCTCCCGGTCAAACCACAACTAATCTTCCTAACAATAGCGACAACAACACTTTCCCATAATGTGAAGCTGCCGATTTATTAAAAAAGAAAAGAAAGAAAAGGCGCAGTGCTTTCTGCAATTGGGTCGGATCGAGTCCGGCCAAATTCACACCACAAACGAACTGCAGCAGAGTGCGTTTTGAAGCGCATCGAGACCACCTCTTCAGCTGGGCCTCGGAGCGCTTGTTTGGTCCGGCCCCGAGTGCGATTGCTGTATTCACACCTGCCTGAATGATGCGCACCGAAGGCGGAAGTGCACCTGAGTTAGTTTCAACCAAACCATGTGTGAATACACCCTTAGTCTGTGTATACACCACCACTGCATAGTGCATGTGGCATGCTTACTGTATATTTATGTTGGCTTATGCTGTCCCAGTTTGTTGGGAAAATGGCCAATCTAAAAATGGTTTTGATCTCATTAATATTGTATCCCCTCTTTCCCAACGCTTTCTTTCTTTTTCTACTCATTTTGTCTGTCCCTCTCTATCTCCCTCTCTCCATCTGTTGCTCTCTCTCTCTCCCTCCTCCCCCTCCATCTGTCTTGGTGGAGGTTTCACTAACAGGGTACTTGACAGGAGAAGAAGAGTGCAGGGAGAGTGGCCTTTTTCTAGCAAGTCAGCTAGTCATCCAAGGCTAATTAAATATCGTTTCTGCGTGTCCCTCTCTCTATCCGGTCTCTCTTGCTCTCTTCCTTAAAGTGGGTGCTTTTCCTAAACAGAATTAGCACTGCTTCCTCCTTCTCTCTCTCTTTAAAACTCTCCCTCTTTCTCTCAATCCCCTTGGTGCTAGTAGTCATCGCCTTGGGCTCCTTACACTCAAATTAACCTTTCACTTGAGAAATCACACACGGGAGCGGTAGCCAGGCAGGTGTGTGTGTGGGTGTGTGTGGGAAATTCAGAAAGATAGAGAGAAAAAAGAAGGAGAGAGAGAGAGTGTGTGTGTGTGTGTGTGTGTGTGTGTGTGTGTGTGTGTGTGTGTGTGTGTGTGTGTGTGTGTGTGTGTGTGTGTGTGTGTGTGTGTGTGTGTGTGTGTGTGTGTGTGTGTGTGTGCGTGCGCGTATGTGTATGTATGTGTGTTCATTCCTGCTTGTGTGTGTGAGAGTGTGTGTTTCTACAGGGTCAACTTAAACTCCTGTCCATGTAATTGTGAATTAGAGTCTTAAATGAGCTCTACTTCCCCGAGCAGATCAAGAGAGAGGCAGGGAGGTGGAAAAGGTAAGTGAAACAGAAAAAGCAGCAGGAAAAAAGAGGAGGTTTTTAATAGAGGTTTAAACAGGGGAGATCTCAAGGACAGAATAAGAAGAGGCACAACTGGCCAGAGATGGGATTTAGGCTAGAAAAGACAAGCTGAGGGGAAAGAGAGGAAGAAGACACATAAAGAAGTATGTTTACTTGAAATCAAATGCTATATGCAGTGTGGTCCCATCTAAAGGCAACAGTGTTCTGTATATACGTAATGGCCACAATCAAAGTCAGGGCCTCTCTCTTTGTGAATCTTTCAAATTGAGACAACGGTGCACACTTCACTTGTTTTCCCTTAAAGTCTTCCCTGACGTTGCATTTCATTGATTTGAAACGCCAACATGAGGGAAGTAGTTGTAGTTGTGTGACAAATGAAAAAGGCAAACTAGATGAAAAGGTTGAAGCCCTACTACTTTCTTTTGACCCCCTAGTCCGAGATATGTATGTTGGGTGGGAGGTGATTGGGTTTAGGTCTTGATCGTTGTTGACAACCCAAAAAGCACTTTGTTTGAAGGATATTGGATTTCAAGTTTTTCACATTTTTCAACAATAGCGCTGTTTAGCATGAACAAGTATCCTAACATGGTAGCTCTATTATAGCTTTAAGCTGGGAACACACCGCATTGGCCGCCTGCGGCGGTTGGCCGCGTGAACGCAGGAGGCTCGCCGCTTGATCATTTGGGTCATATTGGGCCATATTCAGCGGAGCCGCCGCCGCGGCCGCCGGCCGCCGCCGGCCGCCGCCGGCCGCCACATCGAAGGCGGCGGTTGGCCGCGTGATCGAAAGAGGCTCGCCGCTTGATCATATTGGGCCATATATTCCTGACGCCGACGCCGAAATCAGACCCGTCACACTTATGGTGCAACAACAACAGCATGGTCCAGCTGTGCCAAAAAATACAGATGTAGGTTCACTGTGTAACCAGCGGCAGTCATGTCACAAATAACATTAAAACAGCATGAAGACGCACCCCGATCGCAAATACACACACATTAACAGCAATTCAGCAACATATCTAAACACAATAACAACAGCAGTGTGTGCTCAGCGGCTAAAATAAAGGCAAACATCAGCCTATCTGAAAGTGAAAGTGTGCCGGCTGACGGAGGACAACACCGGTTCTTCGCTGCACTATATTGGAATTCCACACGGACACCGCCGTCAAGTTTGGGTATATTATCCTCAGGAACAGCACACAGCTTGGTGAGTTTCACTATGCTAACCGGCGCTACCTTGGCTAAAGTACAACCAACAGCTAAACAGATGCAAAATAGCCTACACATATTTGCAGAATGTATTGGAAGCCCGATGTCCTCACTCCACACGCCCACCTCGTCTTGCAGACCACCGCCACCGGGCAATCTCAACGCTGATTGGCTGTGGAGGCGCGGTGCCCGGCGGCGCTGCAGAAAAAGATGAAAAATTTAATCTTTTTCTGCGGCGCCGTGCTCGCCGCACAAGCCTTCGATTCACGCTCCTTCGATGACACAATTTCTATGCGCCGCTAATGGCCGCGCTCCCGATTCACGCGCCTCTCATGAGGCGCGGCCACGCGCCGCGCAAGCCCCTGCCGCCGGCCGCTGGACGCCGATTATTGGGTGGACGCGCGGCCACGCGCTAGTACATTGACTTTGTATGTAATCTCGCCGCGCGGCCAGTGCGGTGTGTTCCCAGCTTAAGCGTTTTAGTCTCCTAGCTACGTTATGTCCTCACGCATGCTGGTCGGTGGAAGACCTGCATTAGTGTGAGTTGGTTCTCAGTGGGGGAATAATGTGAACATTACATTCTCCTAACGTAGCTCCTCTAGGAGAAACCAAACTGGCTGTTACCTCTGTTGAACCATGTGTTACAGCACTCTGCTGTTTACCACCTCCCTAGGCAACAGTGGAGTCAGCAGTCACCAGCACTGCAAGGAATATGTAAGTAGACATTCCAAATTGGGACGAAATTGGGGAAAAGTAAACTTTAAATAAATCAAACAGAATAACTTGTAGACCTCAGACTGGGGGCGAGGAAAGTAATACATTGCTAAAGCTGGCAGAGAATTCCTGTCCATCTATTAGAATGTAAACCTGTGCACCGTCCTTCATTATGTACCTCCATTGCTGCCAGTCTCCTCTACTAATGTCTTAATGGTTCAATAGCAAGAATTAGCTCCTCTGTCTTCAATGACGGTATGATAATGGATGTAAAAAAATATTTTGAAAATATTGTTATGAATGAGTAGGTTTCTTTAAACAGCAAGCATTTTCTTTTTTTATATTAGTACTGTTTTGTTGCCTGTACATGTAGACCACTTCCAGCAAGGATTTCTATCCAGACAACAGTATATTTGAATCAAATTCAACTAGTAACCAGTGTAGTCAAAATACATTCCTGCCACCTTTACTTCCAAAACCCATAGTCCCTTCTTCTCCCACCTTAGTTAACAAATCAAAACAGCAACCCACTGAGGAGCCCCACACATTTGATTAAATCCATTTTCAACATGAAGTGACTCTGTGGGAGCAGTGGTAGGGAGGGCCAAGCCACTGAAGCTTCCCCGCCCGTATCAATGTAACACACTACTGACAGGCTGTGTCCAACAGGCTTGAACACCACTCTGTCCGCCGGTTGGACACGGCAGTCGAAGAGTGGGCGACTTAAATTACTCAGTCCAATTTCCAAAGTGTGAGATATGAGAAGAGGGAAAGGGGTGCAGATGAAAGGTAGAAGAGGAGAGAAGGGCCAGGAGCTGAAAGATGTGTGGTGGGTTTTTAAAAAGGTGGCCTTATTGTCTCTTTGCCTTTCTGACTCCCTGCTGCTTATTGTTGAGATAAAATATGACTTATATGATTTTTTTTTGTTTTTTTGTAATTTATGGGCGAAATAAAATAACCACCCAATGTTTTCAAATACTCAATCTCAAACTTCATAAGAACTATAAATGTGTATACAGTATGTCTTATTCTCCCTCTAATTGCCTCTCTATATATGTAGGATGTAAGATCTATCGCTCTCTTTTTTATCTCTAATTGAGTAGCATTCTTTCTCTCTATGTCCTTCCGATGAGAATTGTAATGTACGTGTGTTAGAGAGAGAGAGGGAGAGAGGGAGCGTCATGTTGGGCGCACAGATGGGAGAGCAGAGGATGATTAGAGTGGTATTACATTGTCTCTGGGTTGGCACACACACTGCTTTAATTACCAAGTGCAGCAAACACACACAGACATTTCTAGATACACATATTTACACAAACCGACCCAGATGCACAGATTCAGAAATCCCTGCAAACACTGCACACAGACACCCGCATCAGCATATACACACACATCAGCCTGTGCCATGAAGGCTGCCTTGAAAGTGACTTTTAAGTTGATTTAAAAAAAATACGCCAAACACTTCTTGCTTCCAGAAAGTAAATTTGATGTGTGGTTTGACCCCCAGCTCCACCTGTCTTGTGTTGAGCAAGATACTGAACCATATGGTCAGGATATAAACATAGGGTCATAAAATGTGGTTTATAAAACAATAAACCAAATTCTTGTAAAAAAAATGTAACTCCTTAAATTATGAGATAGAGTACTTTTTTTAGTCAGTCTAAAATCCATCTGCAGACCTTTGGGCCAAAAAGAGGAGGAAACATGATGTTGAGGAAGAGAAAAAAGAGAGGAGTAGACTGGGTGTAGGGGGTGGGGGTCAAGGGCTCAATCTTTCCCTCAGATGAAAAGCAAACGGCAATCGGTGCAGCACAAACATGCGTGTCATCCCATGGAATTGGTCGTCAGTTGGTGGCTCATCAGGGTCCTTCTTTTCCCCTTTTTCTGTGCAAATGTGAGAGAGATGGAGCGAGAGAGAGAGTGAGGGAGGGAGAGATAGAGAGACGGACATTTATATTTCATTGGACTAGACACTGCGATGCCAGTTAAACTGATGTCGGATCTCTCCAGAGAAGCGTGTGTAGAGACGGTAAAAGAGCAAAAAGAAAGAAAGGAGGGAATAAGAGGAGGCGGTGGATGCAAAGAAATAAAGAAAATAGTCAGCGAGTGAGTGAAAAAGCAAGAGAGCGGGCAGAGGGAGGGGGGTTAGCGTGAGAGGTTAATCTAGAACAAATATCCATAGTGACAGAACAAGAGGGGCCGGATGCAGTGAGTTGTTACTGGGAGTGGATGAGAGGGGATTTACACAGCGACCGGAGAGAGGGGGGAGCGACATTGGAAAACAGAGAGAGAGAGAGAGAGACAGACAGAGATAGACAGACTGCAACATGAGACACGAACAGAGTTAGAGTTAAAAACACAGAGAAGTGGGGATGGAGTGAATAGGGAGGGAGAAGGGATGTTGAGATGATGGTAGAAGCGAATGAGGATGATATCAAATACAGGTACAAACGCACAGAGAAACAAGGTGAAAGAAAAAGTATGGAGGGATGCAGGGAGAGGAGAGAAGGGGTATAACCTACATGAAGTCCATCGCACACTAAGAAGTAAAGCCGAGCGCGGAGCAGATGAAGACGGACTGAGATGGTGAAGTTTCTTGATCCTCTG